>NC_092642.1:9904719-10516042 GCF_039555335.1 Amphiura filiformis | reverse complement strand
TTTCTATACTTTGGCGTCATTCGATGTGTCAGATTGTTGTATTTCGTTTGCTTTATTCAAGAACCCACGAGTGCCCTTCTGGAAGATCCCTCCTTCCAGCATCAGGATAAATAATATATTCCGGATCCGTCTTATACAAAGCAGTATCCGTATCCGTCACACGCAATCCCGGATATTTGAACTCTACTAATTTCTTCAGGAAGTCTAAGGCAGGTGCATTGTTGTCATTTGCAATTCCAGTAATCTCAGCTCTCAAGAAGTAATCGTACGAATTCAGAACCGGGGGTGAGACAAACTTCTTGTAGAAGCCAACCTTAGTTATACCGATCTCTTTAGGTGCGTTTAAGATGAAATCTGCCCCGCTCTGTGCTCGCCAGTTTTTCTCAAAGTCGGCTACCGCAGCTGCCTTTTCCTTGTTTACCTGAATTATACGAATAAAATTATGGTAAGGTAAGCCATGTCAGTCTGTTACGACATAATAGCATGAAAAGTTCATTTGTATTAATATAGCAGACTTTAGTAATGAGAATTATACAATCGTAATTTCGCTCATCAGAAAAAAAAACCAGATCACGGCAACAATGCTATATACAGTGGAATATGTATAGCTAAATAATTCTAGTCAACTAGCTTCTATTAAGTTAAGGTTGTACATAGGCTATATCAGGTGGGTAGGGGTAAAAAGTAAGATTATTGCCATTTTGACCAAAACACGTACGCATTTATGATTTGCCAAACAGAAACTAACAGAATAACACCTAAAAAGTATCATTTTTTTGATCATTTTGCATAAATACGACTTTCCACGATTTACAAAATGTTTGTACCGGTGTGCTTGTTGTCAAGTCGATGACAGAACACGCGTACCAACCTTGAATAATTATACTGAATTGTGATGTAACATTCCGTACAGAGAGGTATTCAATACGGCGTGACAGAGCCATTATCATTCAAATAAAAGTCTGGCCTCCATAAGGTAACAATAAAACAGGTAATATGTATGACTGGTCGTGAAATCGATCTTGAAACCTGGCTCGCTGTCATCTTAAGCTACAGGGTGTCACTTGCATTTATTATGGAGTGCAGAATTAACTATCCATTTGTTGCCGAAATCAGTAACATGTAATTGTGGACATAGCTAGTTCTTGCTCTGAGCCCTCGTAATATTGAAAACACATGAAAAAGATTAAAACTTAATCTGTGCCAAATTTGGTGTATCTCCTATGACAACTGTATGATGTCTACACATAATTGCAAAGTAGGCCTATGCGATAGTGATAAAGCAGCAATGTCTTGTGCTTATGAAGCCTTTGTTGTAAGTTACACATATGCAATTTTTACACGTGCAAAACCCGGGTGCAAAACATCCAGTTTTAAGAATATCAATATCACGCCAAAACGAATGAAGTTTTTGCAATGAAAGTAACACAATAAGTAGGTGACATTTATGCCATTGTATTTTACGTACCGTACTCAAATTAAATACAATGTTGATTAATGTTTTCAAACACGGTAAAGATCATTCTGGAACACCCTGTATCTTAGAACCGTCCTTCAACACAGGTGACAGTATAATTGTTATATTGTTCCGGTTCATTTTACGACATATATCCTTCCTGATTTTAATACACGATGATACAATAAAACACGAGCTCGGTTTGAATGGTTGTGGAATCAAACTAGAGACCTGTTCCTTTGTCACATCATGGAAGAAGAAAGATATTTCTTCCATGGTCACATTAAGAGCTGGGGTATGAACGTTTGGACAGTATTTATTGTGGGAGATTAGAGCACATCAGACATATCGAATTGCATTCTGAATACGAAGAATGTCCTTCTGATATCAAAAATTTTTGATTTTTTGAAATTCGCAATATAATTCACATTTTATGGCAAATCATTAAAAATTGATATTTTTGATATTTAGCAGTACTCGAAGTAAACTTTATAAATCTGATGATTTATACTTAAAGTGTATGGGTGGGATGAAAAGCCGACGATCAATTGAAAAATTTGACCTTTCGTATTGAAATATGGATTTTTTCCCAAAACACTTCAAAAAAAATAGGGCTTTTGGGAAAAAATCCATATCTTCAATAGATCAATATCAAAATTTCAATTGATCGTCGTTACCTCCTATAACTAAAACTTTGAAAATATCAATCATTATAATTTGTCATAAAATTACTTGAGGATTATATCAAAATTTTGAAAAATATCAATTATTTTATAATTTGTCATAAATGCTTCGTATTTTCAAAATGCGAAAAATTCGATACGTCTGATTGCTCTCATGTCCCTAAAATATTGTCAGAAACGCTCAAACGCTCATTCCGGATCCCTTAATAGACCTAATAAATCAAGCAAGAACGATTTCATCCCAAATCCTTTCACAGAATTGACCGTGTTTTTCAGCGCTGCAGTGTTGCAGTATTAACTTTCCCCAGGCTTCTTATGAATTGATTGTCAATACATTACAGGTATATACATTAAAACTCAAACGGGAGAAAGAATCGCGCATACGCACGTTAGAACATATTAAACATTGTTTTTAAAATTGTATATTACAATTTATTTACATTAACATTGTATCCTAAATAACATGGACATTTGGGTGATATATTGATGTAGTTACGGGATACATATTTAGTGCCGATTTGTCCCAATTTGCTTTTGACTTGCCTGGCAAGCACACATGGCTTGTCGTGAAGAAAAGCTTGAAGACAAAGTTGGAGACCCATAAGGAATTATATTTATTCTCAAACGGAATCATGATAAAAATCGTAAGTAAAAGTAATTAAATAACATAGCGCTATTAGCTCGCCTATGAACCTTGGTATTCGTTAGTTAACCGGATAAATAACTTTGGCAAAACTGACAAATTTGTACCAAATTAGCGTTAACTCGTTACTGTCGAAAATGCACAAAATATGGCTTCCGTGAATATAAACAAATTGATATTTAAAAATTGGTTGGTGTATTACCATAAATCGAACATGGACATGCAGGATGGTATCTCTAGAAGTCTTTTTGCCTAAAAAATTGGAATTTTGTTGAATTTAAAGTAACACTAGAGGCAAATGGTGGTCATAGACCACAAACCTAGCTGGGGCATGTTGGTGTTGTGGAGGTATCTGACCCCTGCAAAATGTTCCAAAAATGTTCCCCTGTCATGAGGTTTGTTGTCACCGAGTTTTGAGTCCTGTACTCCTCACAGATGTCCAGAAAATGCAATTCTAAGATTTGACCCAGATGACCTTTTAACCAGACCCCTGCAAGATGTTCCATAATTCACCCCTGGTCATGAGTTGTCACCGAGTTTGAGCCCTGTACCTCTTACAGATGTCCAGATAACGCAATTCTAAGATTTGGCCCCAGAACGATGTCTTTTGAGCTGACCCGTTAAAAATGTTCCAATATGTTCCCCCAGGTCATGAGGTTGTCACCGAGATTGAGCCCCTGCACACCTTACAGATGTCCAGATATTGAAATTGAAGATTTGACCCCAGCTGACCTTTGACCTGCTCCTGCAAAATGTTCCAACATATGTTCCCTGGTCATGAGGTTGTCGCCGAGATTGAGCGCCGTACGCTTACAGATGTCTAGATATTGAAATTTGCGAAGATTTGACCCCAGCTGACCTTTGACGTGATCCATGCAAAATATTCCAAAATGTTACTCTTCTCATCAAGTTCATTGTCACTGAGTTTGAGCCCGTACCCCCTACATATTGCCAGAAAATGCAGCAATTCTAAGATTTGACATGACCCCTGCAAAATGTTCCCCTGGTTGTGAGGTTTGTTGTCACTGAGTTTGAGCCCATAAATACCCCTTAGGGGCTATCATTTTCGTTGGAAGGAGGATCCCAAATATACAGGGGTCATAAATTTTCCGGAAAGAAAAAAAATGCGGGGTGGGCATAATACTTTTGATGACCAAAATGTATGAGAGTCACAAGATGACCACAGATAGTGTGTTTATTTTTATTCAAAACTAGCAGGAGCTAGTAGAGTAAACAGGAGCAGTTAGTAAACGGGAGTGGTTAATAAAGATGTTGAACGGTGATGATAAACATTGTGTCTTGGACTAAAAACATGAATAGGAATTATTATTATTGCAGGTATAATTCTGGTTTACCCTCATGCACCCTGTGTTTTAGGGTTAGGGTTTGGTTAGGGGATGTCATTTTTCTTCGTCAGGGGGGGGGGGTCGGTGACCGGAGTAAAAATGTTTATGACCCTCCTATCTTGGGTCGAAAAATTTTATGACCCCCCCCCCCCCCACCCACCCACTTCCACCTACACAGACTCAAGACAAATTATTCATTGCCGGAACAAAGGCGAGGAGCGCATCAAAACTTTAGAGCAAAGAAAGTGTGTGGAGTGCGTTAAATTTAATTGTGTGTGTAAAGAAGGCGCGCTATATGCGCAAAATATTTGCATTATATAATGAAAGATTGTGTGCAAGAACACATGCACAGCGCGCTAAAAGTTTGAGTCACCAGCCCTTAATAATTCTATACCCCCTATTTTGGGTGTTGAAAAATTATAACCCCCTATAATTGGTCTAAAAATTCTATGAGCCCCCACTCCCAGTATATTCATGACCCCCCCTTCAAAAGAAAATGCCAGCCCCTTATAATTTAAATTTAAATTAGGGTTAGGATTAGGGTTAGGTTTATAAACGGTGAGGATTAGGGTTAGAGGTTATAATTGAAGGGTTGCTTAGGGTTGGAGGGTTATACTTGTGCATAGGGTCTCCAGAATTATTCAATACCTTATGAATAGTCCTGTAACTATCACTAAATAGAATTAAATTAATTAAACTATGATCAGTCTTACCTTGTTAGTACTAGCTAGTATTTCTCATTCAAGATCACCATGATTACAGAAAACAGCAAATGGGTGATAACCATGATAACAATAAAATGTACTGGTACCATTAACTGCAATACACATTTATAAACATTTATCATACCACGACACTGACCAATTCATCTAACACTGAAACCTTTTGGAAATGCAGTTTTAACTTGTTGTAGGGCATAAGGTTGTGCAATAGAAATGATTTACAATATTACTTGTATACCCTGACCAATTGACCCTATAACTCTCTCTCCACGCGGGTGTCGACTGCAGACGACAAGTTTCATTTTTTTTCCAAAAATTTCATATTAAAATTGTTTATTTTCATTACCATATTTGGAAGCAGCATTAAATATGCATTAAAATGAGTACAAACAAGCCTGGTATTGGTTCAGTGGTTCTTAAAGATAGACTTGATATTTTGAAAAAATATCTCAAAACTAGAACTTTTATGTTGAAGCTATATGGCTAGCATGCAGAGCACATTAAGGGGGTTAAACAGCTCAAATGTTACAGTCCATGACATATATACTACTATACATCAAATGTAATGTGGCACCACATTAGTGCTTTCACACACACAGTATAATACCCAGTGGACTCGGAGGTATCATGAACAGGTTCTTGCACTTCTTTTACAGTTTCCAATTACTATAGACTTTTAAAGGCCTTTTATACTATTTTCCCCAACTTCATAAACAAACAAAAAAAAAAGGTAGGAAAACAAATGAATTCATGTCCCGCATTCATGTAGGCCTATTCCATTTGCAAGCTATTTTGTGTTGCGCATAATCTTAAACCATGTTTAATTTCCCTGTAAAATACAAGAACACCAATTGTTAATGTTTTAAACCACACAAATTAGGAACTGAAATATAAAACTTAATGCAAGATGTTTTTAATCAAACAAAATAAGATACATACTCTAAGATATAAGTAGGCCTATAAAACAAAAAACCTAACATCAGAAGACAAGAAAATCCCTCAACAATCATTTACTTAAACAAAACATAGAGCCTGTAAACAAATGCTAGTTAGAGTTTGATATTAACTGCCATGATAATGGCACTGAAAGAATTAAAGTTCCTACTGCAAAGGAAACACATCTGATAGTTTATATACCGGTACTAACATTGGAATTACTAATCAAGCCAAAAACACATTCATTACAAAGAAAGAGGCCAGAGAACACTTTCATTAATACAAAGAAGAAAAGAGGTCGGACATATTATAGAAATAAATGCTAAACATTTTAAAGCCTGGCTCATTAATCCCCTGTTTCCAAACATACCACCAAAGTCTGTAAAACATGGGTGCAAAATCAAAATCAAAAGATAAGCCAGAGCCTAATACTAGTACTTTTAATAGTAAACATAATATTAAACCCATAAATTTATACTACAATTACTGTAAGGAGTGCCTTTAACACACCTGCATGGTTCATATCAAAAATCAAATTTCTATTTAAAAAACGTATATAAATATGCCATTACTGCTTCTGTCTTTCTAATTTAGAGTGTACACCAATCACTGTCACTATTATTCAAGTTTTTTGCAATAACCTTTCAATTCCCACTGAGCCCTTCCAAAATCATATTAGCCATCAATCCTCTCATACACACCTTCCCTTGGCTTGGATGACGAACAGATGATAATTGCATTTTGAGAACAGGGTATGAGTTTTTGTACCCATTATTGTCGAAGGTTATTCAATGAATATACAAATATATTGGGGTTCAAGAACTGTGCCCTGATAGATGAGCAAAAGAACATGTGCAATTTCACTTTGTTGTAGTTCGCAACACAAACTTAAAATAACAGGCAAAACAGACACATCATTTATCGGTATGACATTTTCGTATTGGTGCTGCCCTATCTATCTACCTATTGTGCAGACTACTACGGTATGGGTTCCTCGTACTAACTAACGGGCAAAACAGACACATCATTTATCGGTATGACATTTTCGTATTGGTGCTGCCCTATTTATCTACCTATTGTGCAGAGCTACTACAGTATGGGTTCCTCGTACTAACTTTGTTGCCAGCGGAAGAAAACGGGAAGATTACAGTGGTTTGTTGCCAGCGGAAGAACCCGACCGATTACAATACCTAGCTGGGGGGTGGGGGGGTGTAAACCCCCAGCTAGGTAAAAATAACATGCGCCAGACAGTGGTCGACGAGAGTGTAAAATCAGGTAGTATTTTGTGTATTGACGAGCTTCGAACATGCCTTCGTTGCATTCGAAGTCGCAAATATCTATCATAATTCTTATTTCAAGGTCCTGTAAATACCTCAGCAAAAAGATAGGGTCATCGTCCAACACGGACTGCTCGAAAAGAGTTCACCTATAAAAAACTGCGTGGGCTGTTATGCGTCGTTATATGTACAGGCATATTTGAAGAATTTCCTATCAACTAATAATATTAAGATTGCTAAAATATTAATCTAAAGACTTCAATCTTTCATGTGCAACATAAATTTTGCACCTGAGATAGATATTGCTAGGCAAAATTTCACAGCAAACATGGCAGTTTTCTCCCATTTCGGAGATATTTGAGACAATACAGCTCGACCCCTTAAGACGCATCTTATTTCGCTCTGAGTTTGTATAAGCCAACCTTAGTTATACCGAGTCTTGTTTGTTATATACTAATTGAACTTGCCTTCAGTTTTTGATTTGATTTTTTTTTAAATCTACAGCATGTAGTTTTAGTTCTTTGCTTTTATATTTTGTTGTCTGTCCCTGAAGAAGAGCAGTTTATCTACTCGAAACGTCGGCTATTTTGGCTGTATTGTGCACAGTGGTTTTCATCACTTCAATGTACTTTTGTACTGTTTTCTTGACACTTCTGTGGGCTCTGGAATTGGCAATTTTTGGTCATCGAATTTTGCCTGTTTTGTGCCTACATTGGTTGTTTGGTATATCGTGTCTCTTTATATGCACATTGATTTTCACCACTTGTTCTAGTGTAACTTTGTATTCCCATTGATCCTTAATGTTTTTGCAGGTTTAGCACTTCTGTGGGCCTTGGAACTGGTAATAATTGGCTATCGAACTTTGCTTACTTCTAATGCCTACATTTGCTGTTTTTGTCCCCCCGCACACTGTCTAGTCTGTATATTACTTGTTCCTCCACAACAAGTTGGTATACCATGCTCTTTTTCTATCCTGTTGTTCATATTCAAGGTATCCTCTTGTATCATTTATTGATCCTAAATGTGTTTTGTGTCCTCGTCCGTTGGATTCACCATTCACCTTTAAAACACTGCTGTGATTTTTATATTTAATGAAATTGGACACACGGAGCATCAAAATGCGCGTAAATAAATCGTCCTTCTTTCTATGTTGAAATATTGTGAAAACAATAATTGGTTCTGAAGCTATAGGTGTATTTATAACAGCTGCGTTACTTTTTGTGCAGTCTTTATAAAAACACCTTGTGTACTTACATGAAATGCAGTTAAGATCCAGAGTGAGTTATCATCACGCTGCAGCCAGGGGACTAAAGGTTTGCCAGTCGATGTTGCAAACTCTTCATAACCACCTTTGCAGAGCAACAAAATCAGAAATATCAAAATTAATCTTCGTGATTCTTATGTATGTAAATTACTTTTTGTCATCTATTTAAAAGAATGGTAAAGGTATTTTGTCTTTAAAACACGCTTATCATTTGTATTTTGGTTTGTAAAATATTAATTAGGTGTTTTCCCGATTTTATATTTTGATCTATACCATTTTTCACCATAGCGTGGCAATGACGTCAGTTTGATGACGCAGATTTTCGTGCACGCATCTTTGCGGCGTCTTTCAATAATTTTGTACGTGTGTACGTAAATACTTTAAGGGGGTACTACACCCCTGTGGTAAATTTGTGACTATTTTTGCATTTTTCTCAAAAGGTAATAACACACTGGTAAAAAAGGTTATGTATATTATTGGGGCAAGGAATCCAATTACTATACTGAAATTTCAGTGACTCAAGACAAGCGGTTCAGTAAATATGATAGGAAATGAGGTACATCCTAGCGGTACCTCATTTTCTATCATAAGTATCGAACCACTTCTCTTGGGTTACTGAAATTTCAGTGTAGTAATGGATTCACTTACCCTAATATACATAACTTTTATTACCAGCGTGTTATGGTTTTGAAAAATGAAAAAATAGTCACACATTTATTGAGGGTGTAGTACCCCTTAAGCGAACTTTCGCGAATTGAAGCGGCGCCTAATTAAATGCTACGCCAAGTATTCATGAGATTTGAGGTATGGTGTAGCTATATCAAATAAAACTGGAGAGGCTAATTCTAGTCCCCTCCGGGATCCAATCTTAATGCTTTAATCTATGCTTAGGGTTTGAAAAGTTTTTTTTTTAATCAAGGGAACATAAAATATTCTGAAGAAATTATGCTTCAATAATTATTAAGAATACCTGGGAATTTCTTTTGATGTCCAGGTGGTCCGTGCCCTTTGAGTGTCACCTCTTTGAATTCTGGGTTATATGGTCCTCGGAATGCAGCAAAATCGGGGCCGTCGAAGATAGCATGGTTGACGAATTTGAACTTTCCTGTTTTAGGAGATAAACATTCGTGCGATTATTACGTATATTTGTGCTACACTGCGCATCCGTACAATAATGATATAGGCCTATCTTAAGGGGTACTACACCTGCCCAATTTTGTGCCTATTTTTTGCATTTTTCTCAAAAATTATAGCACATTGGTGACAAGTAAGATATGTATATTATAGGGGCAAGGACTACAACTATTGTACTGGAAATTTTATTTCAGCACAGACAACAGTTGTGGAGTTACAGTCAAAAATGAGGGAAAACCAATATTTGATCAATAAATCAATAAGTACTTGCCTTGAGTTGCTGAACTTTCAGTGAACAATGACATTAGAGATATGAGGTTGCATGGTCATGTGTGAGTGTCAAAAAATGCACCTAAATTGCGTGCTTTGGAAGATAGGGCAATTTTGCAGAGTCACCGATGCAAACATTTTCAATGTTGATTTTAGAGAGCTGTTGGTGGGATCCGAACAGAAGAAATTCTGTTTTATCATCATTTAACTTCAAGAAGTTTGATTTCATCCAATTACGGATTTCACTGATACAAATTTCAAGAGAAGCAATTGCAGAATTAGCAATATGTTGAGAAGATTCAAATGACAAATAAAGTTGTGTGTCGTTCGCATAAACATGATAATTCAATTGATGGCGAAAAATTATATCCCGTACAGGGTAGGTGTAAATGGTAAACCACCGAGGTCCAAGTACAGAGCCTTGAGGTACAGAGTAATCAAGAGTGGTAGAATGAGAAGTAGCATTGCCAATGCGAACATTTTGCGTCCTATTTGTAAGGTATGGTTTGCACCAGTCCAGGGCAAGCTCTTGAATGCCGAGATAATAGTGAAGACGGGAGAGAAGAATATTATGGTCAACAGTGTCAAATGCAGCACTTAAATCGAGAAGAATCAAAGCTGTGATTTGACCATTGTCAAGTGATGTGAGGATGTCATTACCCAGATAGCAAGACAACGTTGCCCCAACGTTGGCAATGGTTGGCATGGTCGCGGTCGGTAAGCCGACGCCAAGCCAACGTTGGACCAACGTTGACATGACAACATTGAATCAGGGTTGGGTCGACGTTGTTATGCCAACGTCAATCCAACGTAGCCAGCCAACATTAAAATGACAACGCCAACGTTGTAGCGCCAACCTTAAATGATGGTCGGTAGGCCAACGTCGAGCCAACGTAGCCAGTCAACCTTAAAATGACGGTCGGCATGCCAACGTTGGTCCAACGTTGTTGTGCCAACCTTATATTGATGGTCAATATGCCAACGTTCGAACCCCGGTTGGAAAATTAAGGTAGTGACTTGTGTAAATAAAGGTAGTTAATTTGTCTGCGTTGTAAAATATGCCAACGTTCGAACCCCGGTTGGAAAATTAAGGTAGTGACTTGTGTAAATAAAGGTAGTTAATTTGTCTGCGTTGTAAAATAGAGAGCCAAGTAACTTAAGACTTGGAAAAAGCATAGTATACACAAGTAACTTTTTTTTTTTCCCATGATTTTGTCTCATTTGGGCTTGTTTGCCAAAGGTTGGATTAACGTACGTTGGCTAATGGTTGGATCAACGTTGGTCAATGGATGGATTAATAACGTTGGCCCAACATCAAAGATTTGATGTTGGCCCAACGTCGCAAATTACATCTGTATTACGGTTGGGTCAATGTTGGATCGACGTTGGCCCAACATTATGGAGGTTGGCTGCCAATGTCGAAAAGCAACGTTGGCCCAACGTAGAAAGGTCAGTTCGCTCACGCTGGACCAACGTTGGGCCAACGTAGTGTTGCTATCTGGGTATTAACTCGAATAAGAGCAGTTTTACACGGATAGAAATAATAATTTGGTTTATTACGGGTAGTCGTGCACTATATAATGTTTTGCTTGCAGTGTATTTTCTAGCTATGTTTTGATTTTATTGTAAGGGTACTCCTTCAATTGAAATAAATAAATAAATAAATAAATAAATAAATAATTAATTAATTAATTAATTAATTAATTAATTAATTAATTAATTAATTAATTAATTAGTAATTAATTAATTAATTAATAAATAAATAAACTAATTAATTAATTAATAGCCACATCTAAGGCAATTATTAACAATACCTAGACCCGGAATCGTATTAATAATAAAATGTAGGCCCTCTATTCGAATTCCATACTGAGTAAATTGCAGGCAAGTTGTACATGTTCACTTTATAGATGTACCTTAATCATGTTTAGAAGCACACTGCTACTGGTAAAATT
Organism: Amphiura filiformis; assembly: GCF_039555335.1. Classification (NCBI taxonomy): domain Eukaryota; kingdom Metazoa; phylum Echinodermata; class Ophiuroidea; order Amphilepidida; family Amphiuridae; genus Amphiura; species Amphiura filiformis. The sequence goes on along the minus strand of NC_092642.1, from coordinate 10,504,356 downwards.
CAGGGCTGGCTGGGTTTTATTCAATATAATTTATATTTTAGCTCAATACATGAAACGAAATATTTTACTTCCACGTTTTATTTCATTTATTGTTTAATATACATGACATGTGCAAAATAAAAAGTATTTTGATATAACAATTCGACTGGGCAAATTGGGCCTACAATCACGTTTGTGCAAATAAAATATTAAATGCAATAATCATGGATATGAAACAGGGAGATGAGACATACATGCATGATGTAAGGAGGGCATGCATACCTTGTGGGTTTAAGTTGCGGTGCAGCTGTGTCACCAAAAAGCCCTTTTCCTTTTTTACATGATTGGCAGTATACTGCCAACCTTCCACAAATGTCGGGAAATCAGGAGGGCAGGAATTTCCTCAAAAGCGTTGAACACCATATACATAGGTAGAATAGGTGGCTCACGCGATGGTCCTCCCAGAGCAGCCATTATCTAATATGAATGTATAGGCCTTTCTTTTATGAAGCTTTCATACACGTCTGTGATTCACGAATCATTGCCAAGGCCAGACTTGTATTATGAAACAATCATGTTCTACGCACGCCTGTTGTTGAACTTGACGGTTCACACGGCGTTCCCAGGATTGTTGTCAAGGGTCAACGGGTCTATTTATGAATATGTTGGTGACCGGAGTAAATTGTTTTATAACTCCCCTATCGCGGGCTAAATTTTTTACGACCTCCCCCCTATCTCAGGTCGAAAATTTTTATGACCCCCCCTCCGTTTCGCCTACACAGACTGACGACAAATTATTCATTGCCGGAACTAAGGCGCGAAGGGGGCAAAAACGTCAATGCGAAGAAAGTGTGCAGAGCCCGTTAAAATTTTGATCATAAGTGTAAAGAAGGCGTGCGGAGCGCACAGAAATTTTGAATCATATAACTAAAGATTGTGCGTACATTTTGATCGTAAGTCAAAAGAATGCGCGCGCAGCACGCGAAAAATTTGGGTCACCAGCCCTTAATAATTCTACAACCCCCCTATTTTTGGTGTAAAAGATTATACCCCCCTATTTTAAAATGAAATTTGCCTATTTGTTTCAAACCTGATTTTTTTTGGCACATTTGTATAAATGTTTACACTTGTCTCAACTAATTAGGTTATTAGTCTACACCTATTGCCCGTATTAAATCGTTGCCAGAGGAGTTTTGAATGAAAGTCATGGGTACACGTGATTTTTACCCTCTTTAGAGTATTGTTCAATAGATATCCAAGAATAAAACTTATTTCCAAAATTTCATTCCGGACATTGGATTGCGAGTTACGCGTACCGCGTAAATAAGCTTAAATAGGCCTACATAGCCCCATCTTTAAAAAAAATAAAATGCTGGAGTGAACAATATAGCCCATGAGGCGGGTTGACACAGGCCAAGAACTCAGACACATGATATAACTTGATGCTTACACTCTGCTCTTGGAGTTTCTTGGAGGATGGTGCGCTGTTGTCAGATACGTCTCCGACTACTCCATCTGGTAGGCTATTCAAAACGTGAACTGCGGTGTGAATGAAGGTCCCGCCAGTAGATATGGTTCTAGAAACTGTGAAGGCATAGCAAAGCATGGACAAGCTGGAGATCTTCTGACTACAAATGGCTTTGGTAGCAGTGCCTTCAGATCTGTGGCACACAGGTATGGCACGTAGGGGAATTTAGTATGAGGTTTTCAGGCCTGACTCACATTCACGCCATCTTTTGAATTACTTAAAATTGTAGGGTTTTAAAATCTATTTCTTTTGTTTTTTCATTGTATTATGAGGAAAGTTATGAGCATTGAAAATAAGCATCAAGACAAAAGTTATTCTTATGTTTGACTTTGTTTTATTAGGATTTGTAAATATATTTGTTTTTCATTGTATTATGAGGAAAATTATGAGAATTGAAATTAAGCATCTAAAAACAGTTATTCTTATGTTTGACTTTGTTTTATTAGGGCTTTAACTTCTATTTCTTTTGTTTTTATTCTATTATGAGGAAAATTATGAGAATTGAAATTTACAAACCTCCTTTCTTATGTTTGACGTTGTAATATTAAGATTTGTAAATATTTTTCTTTTGTTTTACATTGTATTGTGAGGAAAATTATGAGAATTGAAAATAAGCATCTAGAAAAAAGTTATTCTTATGTTTGACTTTGTTTTATTAGGGCTTTAAATTCTATTTCTTTTTTAAAATTCTATTATGAGGAAAATTATGAGAATTGAAATTTACAAACCTCCTTTCTTATGTTTGACGTTGTAATATTAGGATTTGTAAATATTTTTCTTTTGTTTTACATTGTATTGTGAGGAAAATTATGAGAATTGAAAATAAGCATCTAGAAAAAAGTTATTCTTATGTTTGACTTTGTTTTATTAGGGCTTTAAATTCTATTTGTTTTGTTTTTTATTCTATTATGAGGAAAATTATGAGAATTCAAATTTACAAACCTCCTTTCTTATGTTTGACGTTAAAATCTATTTTAAAATCTATTTCTTTTGTTTTTTCATTGTATTATGAGGAAAGTTATGAGCATTGAAAATAAGCATCAAGACAAAAGTTATTCTTATGTTTGACTTTGTTTTATTAGGATTTGTAAATATATTTGTTTTTCATTGTATTATGAGGAAAATTATGAGAATTGAAATTAAGCATCTAAAAACAGTTATTCTTATGTTTGACTTTGTTTTATTAGGGCTTTAACTTCTATTTCTTTTGTTTTTTTATTCTATTATGAGGAAAATTATGAGAATTGAAATTTACAAACCTCCTTTCTTATGTTTGACGTTGTAATATTAAGATTTGTAAATATTTTCTTTTTGTTTTACATTGTATTGTGAGGAAAATTATGAGAATTGAAAATAAGCATCTAGAAAAAAGTTATTCTTATGTTTGACTTTGTTTTATTAGGGCTTTAAATTCTATTCCTTTTTTTAAAATTCTATTATGAGGAAAATTATGAGAATTGAAATTTACAAACCTCCTTTCTTATGTTTGACGTTGTAATATTAGGATTTGTAAATATTTTTTCTTTTGTTTTACATTGTATTGTGAGGAAAATTATGAGAATTGAAAATAAGCATCTAGAAAAAAGTTATTCTTATGTTTCACGATATTGTATTAGGATTGGTAAATATATCTTTTGTTTTTTCATTTTATTATGATAAAAAGTATGAGAATTAAAATACGCATCTAAGAAAAAGTTATTGTTATGTTTGACTTATTAGGGCTTTAAAGCTTATTTCTTTTTTTATTTAAAAAAATTATATTATGAGGAAAATTATGAGAATTGAAAATAATCATCAAGAAAAAGGTTATTCTTATGTTTGACTTTGTTTTATTAGGGTTTGAAATCTATTTTTGTTTTCATTGTATTATGAGGTAACTTATAAGAATTGAAATTAAGCATCTAGAAAAAAGTTGTTCTTATGTTTGAATTTGTTTTATAAGGGTTTGAAAATCTATTTCTTTTGTTTTCATTGTATTATGAGGAAAATTATGAAAATGGAAAATAAGCATCTAGAAAAAGTTATTCTTATGTTTGACTTTGTTTTATTAAAATTTGTAAATATATTTCTTTTGTTTTACATTGTATAATTAGGAAAATTATGATTTACGCGCTTGTAACCAGTCAATGGTCGTGGGGAGTTTGAAGCACTTCCTTTCTCTTGACCCAAAGGCTGACATTAAAATTGTTAACTTGATTATTGGGAGTGGCCTTCTTTTCCTTGTTCTTTGTCTACAAATCTGTTTCTCACTTCTCTTTCCATACAAGCCAGCATGCTTATATAGGCTTTTTAGCCTGGCTTGAGCATTTTGTTTGAGCCTGGTCCCATCAGGACCCAAGCGTGTCTCCACACGGAGCGACCATTTAAACAAACAAACAAACAAACTTAGTCTTTTTTCATTCTGTCTCAGATTATAGTTATTGCAGTATAATATATTGTGTAGGCCATGATGTTGTTATACAATGTGTCTCTGAAAGAACTGTACTGTCGCAAATTGTAAATCTAGAAAAACTTATTCTTATGTTTGACCTTGTTTTATTAGGGCTTTAAAATCTATTTCTCTTGTTTTTCATTGTATTATGAGTAAAATTATGAGAATTGAAAATAAGCATTAAGAAAAAGGTTATTCATATGTTTGACTTTGTTTTATTAGGATTTGTAAATATACATCTTTTGTTTTACCTTGTATTATAATAAAATTATGAAAAAAGCATCTAGGAAAAAGTTATTTTTATGTTTGACTTTGAAAGAACTGTACTGTCGCAAATTGTATTTTTAGTATTGCAATATAATACATTTTTGAATTTTGAAAATTGACTGTTCGTTCTAAAAATGTGGATCACGCAATAACTGGCACTATTTTCTGTTTCGTCGTGGCTTTAAAATACACAAAAATGAAATTTTCTGATGGTACAGTTCTTTCAGAGACACCTGTAGTATCTATAGTGCTCCATTTATCCAATCCATATCTGCATTCTGTCATTTATCTGCATAATGTACACAGATGTAGGTGTTAATTTGATTGGCATATCAATATATTTGCACTTTAGTCTCGGTACTCACAGATCCTGATCCACACCGAGACCAACATATCTATAAGAGATAGGAAGCGATGCATTGTTAGGGACCGTTCACAAACACTTGTAAGGGGGGGGCTGATGCAACAAAATTTCATCGCGAAAATTGTTCGCCTCCCCTTAACACACCTCAAAAATTCAGGGCCCCTTTTGACATGAAAATTATGGGTCAACCCCATAGAAAAGCATATAAATTAAATTTTTTTTTTAGGAAAGTTTGTGGTCATTTTTTCAGCCCCCCTTAGGAGGGTCAAAAATTTTCAGGGTGTTTGTGAACGGTCCCTTACCATTGTCCACTCTTACGTGGCAGCATTATACAAATGCCTCAATCAATTTCTTAAATCAAATTGTCACACTTTCTATTGTGCAATTACTAATGTCGATCGGGCAAGGACTTAAAAAAAATCCGGGAAAAAATCTTAGTTTTGATGAAGAAAAATGGGGGATGAGGCTGTCGATCGGGTCAAGGACCTTTACATTACGATTGGGTTTTGGAAAGAACCTTCTGTAAAATCATGCATGACTGAATTACAAAATAAATCCCTTACATTTCAGAGATCGGACACTAATCCCAACCATAACAAACCATGTAAACAATGATCACCTATATTACAGGTGATATTACAGGTCTATATTACAGCATTAGATTAGTAAACTATGATCTATTTGCAAGTATTATTTTGATTGGGCAGGAAAGATGTGATACTATTTTTTTTATAGTAGTCTAGTTGCCGGCGTCAGGTATATATAGAATGGTTTTTTTATGATGATGACATGGACGTACTGATCATTATGTATGATGCAAACTCATAGGTTTTGTGCGTTTGGCAATTTGGGAGGGGTGGGGTTCAAAATGACCCCATAGGATTATAAAATCAAAATTTCAAATTGCTCAAATACCTCTTTCAAATATATCAAATTATTTACATAAATAAACAAAAACAAATAAATAAATAAATAAATAAATAAACGAAAAAAATTTAGCAAATTTTAGCGTAGCATTAAAATCATAAATACAACCATTGCTGGCAGGAGGACTCGAACCATCGATATTGATATCAGCAGTCTGATGCTCTACCATTGAGCTATGACAGCATCTAGTGATGAGGGTCGAGTTTTTAGCTTATACAGTGTTTGTCTGTGATAATGCCGCCTCGTGAAAGAAATAAATATAAAATCTCAATTTTTAATTTAAATTTATTTCATAATTTTCTACCCTATATTTTCTTTAGAGCAGGGACGAATATTTCCCCTTTTATCCAATTTGACCGCTATATAAGAATCTACTTCTTTTTTATTACTGATTTAATTCCGCGATTTTTTCCATTAAGCAATATCAAAGATTAATGTCACACATCTCACAACAGATATTTAGTTGGCTTAGTGGTCTTGCACAGTGCTGTTTAACCGGGAGGTACCGAGATCGATTCCCACCTCTGCCTTTTTTTTAAATACTGGGAAATAATAACCTGACATTCGCCGCTGACATTCGTACTGCAGAAGCGGAGTTATAACTTGTTAAACTTTGCTCCTTCCGTAAAAGGGTACATTATTTTGGCACTACATTATTTCTTTTTTTCACATTCCTGGTATTAAATATCAAATGGTCATAATTGGCGGTCACTTCAAATCATCCCCAACTGAACGAGGTTCAGGAATGTCCTCTCATTGTTAATTGTTGGTTAACCCACCACTTGAGAATAAAGGACTATGAATAGGTGCATCAGGATTACCTACGGGATTATCTCAAGGATATAATTCTGTTCTCCCTCCTATTCTTACATCTTCTCTGATATGTGCTAGTGTCATTGGTTATTGTTAAAAGCCAATAAGGTGTGTAATTGCAATATTTCCTCTGAATAGGAAAGACTCTCTACATCGAGTTATGTATGCTGGTGGTTCGCAATACTGTTATTTAAGAGAAGGTATCTTCCAAATCCAAATCGAAATGAATATATGTTTTCATAACTGCATATGGACTTCATTATCTTCAGTTTCGTTCTTCTAACATCCTGACTCTGATATGTGTGTTTATATGTCAACTAAAATCTAACAGTTTACTGTAAAAAAACCCGCCTCGCATCATCATTCCGGAATCCAGGAATGACCTGTAGGAGGATCCCTCTTTCCAGCTTCCGGGTACATGACATATTCCGGATCCGTCTTATACAGTCCGGAATCGGATGCAGTCACGCAACTTGGATACTTAAATTCTCTCAATTTCTTCAGGAATTCCAATGCGGGTGTCATGCTATCATCTTTGATTCCAGTAATCTCAGCCCTAATTACGTAATCTAAGGCTGGGCGTGGTGTAAACTTCTTGTAAAACCCAACCTTTGATATGCCGAGCTCCTTTGGTGCGTTCAAGATGAAATCTGCACCACTGTTGATGCCCCAGTTTTTCTCAAAATCAGCCAGTTCTGCTTCTTTTCCCTTGTCGACCTAAGTTTTCACAAAAACATTGTCATTGTTAATAACTTGACAGTGATTATAAAAAATTACTATCACATATAGACACATAAGCTAAATCACACCCCACAAAATGCGCGCATCCTACTGTTCACACACCACAATAAAAACAAGTTATTAGCTATATAACCTTTTGACTCATTTTAAAACACACAAAGAGAGGGGGGGGGGGTATCATTGGTATTGAAAATTAATGGTTCAGAAGTATACGGTTTCTGACAAACCAAATGTCATAGCAATAAATAAATAAATAAATAAATAAATAAATAAATAAATAAATAAATAAATAAATAAATAAATAAATAAATAAATAAATAAATAAATAAATAAATAAATAAATAAATAAATAAATAAATAAATATAATACCTTTAAAGATACAATACAAAACATTAAACAATGTCTAAAACTTCCCGACCCTTCCCCCTTAAATGTTTGCTTACATTGAATCCAGTTAGAATCCACAGTGAGTTGTTGTCACGCTGTAGCCAAGGGGCCAAGGGTTTGCCGGTCGATGTTGCAAACTCTTCATAACCACCTATTAAAGTACAATAGAAATAATTATTTTTACATACTAGTAGCTATATGGGGCAAATTTGCTGAAAGTATTGTGAATTCTTATCGGTATCTGAAGTATTACCTATACCATACCGGCCATTTTTCACATATAAGCTTTATGCGGCAAACTTACTGAAGGTATTGTGAACTCTTATCGGCAGCTGAATTACTCAGAATGCAGATTAACAATTCAAAAATTCACATCCATTGTTTTATATTGAAAAGATGAATGACAAGGTTTTTCGTACAAAACATTGTTACGACCAGCTATATAGTTGCAACCTAGCAACATTGAAGAGTGATAAGTTATCTACCACGGAGAGGAGAGGATGTAAATCCACATGGTCCTGAAAATATCCGCATGCATGGCATTAACTGCGTAAAACGGGTCATCCGGAATGCATCCACCCGGGTTATCAGTTGGAGACAGAAAAAAATTACACAGAACTGGTGGCCTGAAGAAGATAGAGCCTGAATATATTGCACAGGTAAATGATTACATAATGGTTTATTACGGTGGTTACATACGTTGTGATGTGCCCTGAGTAATTTAATTTGATGATTTATCTTTGTTTACAATTAAAATCTATTTCATGAGACAATTTAGGGATTCCCCTTTCTTGCATCAACTTGATCAAAAACAAATTGAATCATTTCTAATTTTGGATCATATGGGAATTCCCCTAAGATTGTAAAGTGAAGATGACATAATATGGGAATCCCCTCAGGAAGTGATGTCATGGGATTCCCCTCAGGACTTGATGTCATGTTAAAGGTTAATCTTATAATTAAGACTTGGGAATTTCCCAGATTGCAGCATAGTGGGAAGGTAGTAATTGGCTATTAATAGAATGGGTTTTTTTCAGTGCTTGGTATATAAGAAAATGTAAACATGATTCTTCACAGTTTATAGTGTTGATCTGGGGTAGCTAGCTAATGTGATTAGATTCTAATTCCTTCAAAGAAAGGAAAATGCGAACCAGATATATTTTATGTAGTCAATGTACTACTGCCTGCCAGTGTTGTCGGAGAAGATCTAGAATACGTTAAAGAACGTACTTCTTCCAAGAAAGGAATGTATATTCTTCTGTTGACTTGCTGAAGTCCGGTTTTGATACAACACATCTATCAAAAAGTGGGGACAACTGCATTGCAGTTCTGCTGCCTGAAGATATTGCGTGAAAGGTGGAAATACCACCATTTTTTGGAGAAAGCAGCGCAAGGGGTTAAGCGTTTGTAGAGCAGCGCAAGGAGATAAGTGTTTGGAGAAAGCAACGCCATTTTTTGTGTGAGGATTTTATTCGCAAGGATATTTATCAATGCAAGTGTACAATGGACTTCGCTGATTTTCGCAGGACAAGCGAATAAGTATATACACATCAGCCGTCCAGAACAATTGTTACCATCAAGAAGAAGAATGCTGGCTAAGTACTGATTAGTTTAAAGAATATTATTGTATTTGATTATTACTGTATGTGCATTGTTTGTCATATATTGTACCAATCATATCTTACTTTCAATTAAAGACTTAGATTTTGTTAGCTTAATCAAAAAGTGTATTTGTGTTGTGCATTCGTGTGAATTTGGGTACAAGGTGATTTTGGCCTTGAGTCTGTACGACTCGTAACACCGTATACCGTTTGACAGCAATACTTAACCGAAAAAAAAGCAGAACTAAAGCAATATGGCCTATTCTTGGAACCGAAAATCGACATTTCTGTGGTACATATTGCTTTATTTCATCATAGAACCAGAAAAGGTATATGATTTCATACAAATTAGGTAGTGTGGAATCGATAGTTGCGGGGTTTTGGAATTACTATAAATTGCCTTTTCCAATATGATTTTTACCCCAAAGAAAAAATATGAGATTCCCATTTAAAGCCTTTATAATTGTTGCCATTCTGTCTCTTTCTTTCTCTCTACAAGCAAACATACTTTAGGGGCCGTGCAATAATTATGAGCCCCCCGGGGGTAAAATTTCTAAACGGCTCGCCAAAAATCGCTTGCCCCCCCTCTCGGCCCGCCAAAAATCGCTTGCCCCCCCTTTCGGCTCGCCAAAAATGTCTTGCCCCTTCCCCCAATTTTATCCTCCCCCAGGGCTCATAATTATTGCACAGCCCCTTACCTGGGAAGAACTTTTGATGTCCTGGTGGTCCTTGTCCCTTGTTTCCAACTTCTGTAAATTCCTTTGATGGTCCTCGGAATGCCTCAAAATCTGGTCCGTCAAAGGTAGCATGATTTATAAACTTGTATTTGCCTGTGAATTTGTTACATAAAGATAAGTAATTATGAAAATGAATGAGAAAAGCAAAAAGATTATACTACACATCTCTTGGACTATTAAAAGCAACTGCGTATTTTATATGGTAGCTCGTACTATTATTTACAATAGTTTATGCAACACAGAATTGATAAACCATCCATTTATGATTGGAATGCCACTTGTTTTTTAATTTTTTGAATTGTAACATAACAGAACATAAATTGTGACGTGGTATATCGCAAGGACACACTTTTGGGCAGGATTGGAAAATGGAGAAATTGCAACAAAAAAACCAAAAAAAGCCCGCGCATGATTTTTTTCACAATTTGGGTTTGTTGCAAATTTATGATGCTAAGGCCAAATAAAAAAATAACATGCATATCGTCCAGACTTTTTCAAAAATTGGTGAGGGAGGTCTTTATTATTTGTTATTGTGGGTTTTTTTTACCATTCATTTCTGTGTAAAATTGCAATTGCAAAATAATGTTTGTCAACACATCATAAAATCGGAGAGGCCCCTAATATTTTTGATTTCCCCAAAGCCCTACCCCTAGCTTGAAGGAAGTGTTTGCAATGTGTTTATAAATGATAACCAAGAATTTCTAAACATGTCATTTCATCACAACAATTTTAGAAACAAAGTATAGAAGCAAATAGGAAAAATAACAACAATATTTAAAAATCTCCAAAAACCGGTGAGGGCGGGGACGATATACACGTTATTTATTTTACTTGGCCTTAAATAATGCTTAAAATATTGTCTGATAGTTTCAGACGGGAATATAACTGGCATCTTGTATTTTTGAGACATTTTTCAAGATCATTCCTACTCTCAACATTGTCAATAATATAATTAAAGGCCGATATCTCAATTTCCAATTTTAAAACACTATAATTCACGAACTCAATATCTTCGCTTAGGAATGTCCATTGTTCAATGGGGAAAACGGCGTTGTGGAGCAAAATATCTCTATTTAAGGGCTGGGGTATGAACGTTTGGACAGTATTTATTTTGGGACATTATAGCACATCAGACATATCGAATTGCATTCTGAATACGAAGAATGTCATTCTGATATCAAATAATTTTGATTTTTGAAATTCGCAATTTAATACACATTTTATGGCAAATCATTAAAAATTGATATTTTTGATATTTAACAGTACTTGAAGTAAACTTTATAAATCTGATGATTTATACTTAGTGTATGTAGGTGGGATGAAAAGCCGACGATCAATTGAAAATTTTGACCTTTCGTATTGAAGATATGGATTTTTTTAAAAAAAAAACACCAAAAAAAATTAGGTCTTTTTGGAAAAAAATCCATATCTTCAATATGAAAGGTCAAAATTGTCAATTGACCGTCGGCTTTTCCTCCCTGCTACATACACTTTAAGAATATATCATTAGATTTATATAATTTACTTTGAGGACTGTTATATATCAACAATTTGAAAAATATCAAATTTTTATAATTTGTCATAAAATTTGTATTATATTGTGATTTTCAAAAATGAAAATTATTTGATATCAGAAAGACATGCTTCGTATTCAGAATGCAATTCGATAGGTCTGAGGTGCTCTCATGTCCCACAAAAATACTGTCGAAACGCAATAAACGCTCATTTTAGATCCCTTAAGATATGTAAAATACTCAAAATTGAAAACCTGCCCAAAAGTGTATCTTTTTTGGTCTAAATACAGTGATCTGTATTACATGAAACATCATTAAATTAACAATAAAGAAGACAAATACTGCAGCTTTTTAGTGATTTAAAGAGCAGATCACTAAGGAAGCACAAGGCTATTTGGTATTTTATTGCTTCAAAATTAATGTTGTTAAAGTTTTTGAAATCCCCTACGTGCCACAAACTCTCTGACCCCTGTTCATACAGCCAAAAGCTTTTTTTAATCCCCTATTCAGAACTCTGTACTCTATACCTCTATTTTTCCGGCCAGCCCACCAAAGTATTTCTGCAGTGAACACTCGGCCTAATGAATGATTGAATGAATGTGTGAATGAATGAATGAATGAATGAATGAATGAATGAATGAATGAATGAAGACAATCACGGTCGACATATACGCTGGCAAATGACGTAGTAAATCAGATTAACTACCATAGCAATAGGTGAAAACAATTTTGAATATATCGCGCTGTACCACAATCAGGTTGCACGCATCATCTGTGTATGTCTGCAATCATTTAGATTGAATACAATACCGGCCTTTTCAAAGATTTTTATCTTACAGGTGCGAGTGATCAGCATGATATGGTTCATAGTAGAGGTACCGCATGAGTGCAGCGCGGTATATTCAAAATTGTTTTCACCTATTGCTATGGTAAGTTAATCCGATTATTACTTAAAAGGGCATTTCGTGATCCACAGCCTCATTAGACTATGCCATAGTCGAATTTTATTAAAAATATGTTATTATTAGTCATGATGAACCCATTTCGTTGAACTCAAAATTATACTGATGTTTATTAAAATTAAAGTATTCAATAGTAAAATGGTCATAAAGAGTTAAAAATATCAGACGATTAGTGACAATAAAAGTAATTGAATGCAACATTATCTTGCATAATTATAACGGCTCACTTTAATACTGAACAATTCTGATTTTGGAATCTACCCGTTTATTGATAGCGAACCCCGAAATTTCGACTATGAACTTTGAAATGTAAGCAGAACTTTACCCCCTGGACTTTGCTCCCTAAAAAACACACTGTCAAGCATAGTTGTTTATCAGTCCATTAACCACAAGTACGCGCTAGATGTTTGATGAGAGATTAACTTTCGCGTCTACACAAAAGCGCCGCTAATACCACAGACAGTTGTTTACGGTGTAGTTAATGGTAATGGCGCGGGCCCAGACGATTTACACCATAGCGAGGTATGGGCGACCAATCACAAGGCAGATCCATTTAAAGATGCATTACATCATGCCCAATTTAACTCTCCATAGAGTCCCGTGTTAAAAATCTTAACCGCAAGGCAATGTCAGTAGTCCACTTGGGAAGCTAACAAACAGAGGGAGTAGGGTGACTGATCACAGATGGACTGATCAGATGTGAAAATCTATCAATTGTGCACACATTAATTAAATCAGAGTTTTAAGCTTAAATACAATATCCAGAGTATGCACAATGGGCAAGTGGACTACGGGGTAGTCTACAGCCTCATCTCCCCACTTTTTCAAAAAAAGTTGAGATTTTTTATATCACTGGAATACTCTTGCTACATAATGTTTATGTACAAAATATTTCTTGCAGATTAATTCGTTTAGCAAAGATATCGTGAAATTTGAATTTCGTTCTGGTGCACCAGAATGAAATTACAACGTATTGTTTATGGAGCAGTGTAATAGGCCTACACATAATCATACATAACTCGCAAACGCAAAATCGGAAGCAACTGAAATTTTGGGAATATGCTTTTCGTGGATATGTACTGAAAAATGTCATAAAAAGAGGATGCTAGGATCACGAAATACTCCTTTAACTTCGCCAGCGTACAGATAGTCATTTCAATATGTGCATGTATAATGTTATTGTATGTGTCACAATTGACTGAATACACACATTGAATAACTTTACGATACGCACCATCATGCATCATTCTACATTACCTTGTGGATCAATATTGCGATGAAGTTGTGTCGCTAGAAAACACTTGTTTTTCCTCACATAACTTCCCGTATACTGCCAGCCTTCAACAAAGGTTGGGAAATCGGGAGGAGGTGGAATTTCTTCAAATGCGTTGAACACCAGATACAAAGAAAGCTGAGGTGGTCCCCTAGGAGCAGCCATTTTGAAATGATTTTTGCGCCTGTTTATTATGTGTCATTGATTACACTTATGGATTGGATATGCCTATGTATTCTCTTGTTTGCTAGCTCCCAGGGACGCCTCCATGCCTTAATCACATAAAGGTCTAGTTCATTTGTGTGTGGATTCGAGGCATGCAGCCGACGCTATCCAGACGTATTTTATTTGATTGACAGTGGGTAAATAAATAAATTATTGTACATGTAGGTCAGGTCAGAGAAATATTTTACGAAATATAATTGTACCTACAGGGTGTAGTTTCCATATTGTTTTAAAAGATATTAAAACTATAAAAGCAATCGTATTTTGAGTTGATCTGAAATGTAATGATACACTTACATCATATTCTGCTAATTTCATTGAGATATCTTCATATTGATATTATTGAAAATCGACCAATTTCTCAATTACAGCGTAATTAAAAGGACTGATATACCGGTGAATTGTACAATACGTTTGATTAACGCAAGGATGCTTTTATCTTATCATCACATCTAAAGGGCTGTGCAATAATTATGAGCCCAACTTGCAAACCTGCCCCCCCCCCAATTTACCCTCCCATCCGCCCCTAAGATTACGGCTAGGTCAATTTTATTCAGAGTCAAGTATTGTAAATGGGATAGCGCCTTCGAAAACTAAAGTAAAAATAATATAAAAAAGTTTCACCGGCCAGGTTTTGAACCCGCGACTATATGCGAGTGTTGATTCTGCATTGTTGCATTGTACCTATAACAAGATTTGGGGTGATCAATAATTGTTAAATATGGGGCAGATTTTTAAGGAAACCGTCGAACCCGGAGAAAACCTGTAAGAGCGTGTATGGAAACCAAATGCGGATAAAGTCACTTGAGAACGGCCGGGCTTGAACCCAATACCTCATTCTAGTTGCAAATTATCGCAGGAGAAAGTTGGTTGTAAAGAATCAAATCGAAACTCAGGCTCATAAAATTACGTCAAAGTATTGCCACCGTAGACGAAATAAATATAATTTAAGACGAAATATTAGCTCGCGTTTTCAAAAAGTATCGTGAGAATATTCATGATATTTGTGGGTTCGGAAAAAACAAATCAATAAATGTCTAAGTGTATAAAACACAAAGATATCAGAGGCACCGTTTCAGGCCAACTAACATTTTATTTGAATCACTTTGATGACAACTAAACTATCCACATACATTCTGACCAAAGTTTTGCCCCAAACCTGCCTCAACCTTAATAAAAATTCCCTTTAAAAGGGAAAGCCAGCCTCAATGTAGAAGAGGTCTTGTAATTAGTTTTGGTCAATGTGAAAGGCATTTTTAGGATCACGCTTACATCTACATGACAGTCCACCAAACCATCAACGATGAGAACATGCACACTGAAACAGCAGAAAACATTAATTCCTAATCTCATGTCAACTCTTTTAATTCATTACATGTACTCCAAATTGTTCTGGTCTGTTTGTTCTGTTGTTGTTGTTGTTGTTGTTGTCGTTGTTTTTTTGTCTTTTCAGCTTTTTACCCACGATATCTCAATTTCCAATTTTGTAATACCAGAACTTACGAACTCAATATCTTCGCTTAGGAATGTCCGATTTCACTGCTTTCGATATATACACTGCCGGTTTGAGTTAACTTACATGTACATTTTATTTTAAAATAACTTAATTAATTCGCAATGTATATTTTAAGCCTACTATATTATAATAGATAGTGGCCAGCACATTTATAAAGGACTGGTTACTCACTACAATCTTCACTCTTAAACTGTGTTTTTCTGAATGTGCTGATCATGTTGATTGCTAGTCGGAAACTCCTGCGAAGCTATGGACATGGCATCTTACATACTCCATTCTATAACAGTCTGCCTAGTGCCTTGTGTGTTTTCTCTTCAATCATTTTGTTGAATGTAATTTTATGAATCAAATAGTTATGTGTCATTTTATTTATAATAAAGAAGTTATTAAATTAATAAAGTAAGACAATTTATTTATCTATAAGTGCATGTCAAATGGGGTACATTGTTCAATACTATATGCATAAATTATGCCCATATTATAGCTAGGCCCTAAAAACTTTATTTTGCATCGGATTTTTCCCGTTGAAAAGACAAAACTGATGTTTATGATAGCAACCATTTCATCAATAACATTTTGAGTCATTTTTATCCATAAAACGACACAGGATATGATAGATAACTACTTTCACATCAATATGGTCCATATGATCACAGATTGTTGAGAATCTGTGATATGATCCGGGGATATGATGAAGATTTGATTCTATAGATCTGTTATCAACATGATATCACGCTGTTCAGTGGTCAAGGAGTAAGGACCCCCGGTCAAGGACACTGATATGACATCATAGGTGATGTCAGATTTTCTTCTGCTGACCATATGATGCTATATATATATTAATTATTATTGTTACATTTAGGCCTTTAAACTTTTAAAGTCATAATTAATTAGTTCAAACATAACTTTGGTAATACTCACTCGTTTTCGTTCGTTGAAACGGCAAAACATACTTACTTTTCCTAACAAATCGAATTAAAATATTTTAAAAAATTTAACCACAAAAAGTAAAAAAAAAAATCATTCCAATACCACTAAAATATAATCTCTTGAGTAAACTGACCCCAAACCTGAAACAGGTACCAGCCCCGAATGGGCTGGCGAAAAGTAAGTTTGCATTCTTTAAAAGTTGAAGGTTACTTTATACTTCAGTGATAATGACCAAAAGAACTGCTTTCTTGTTTTTCCATCATGATATTGCAGTGTTTTGATATTGTTCGTTTGTTTATTTCTCAGTTATTTAAGGGCTGTGCAATAATAATGAGCCCCCGGGGGTAAAATTTCCAAACGGCTCACCAAAATTGCTCGCCCCCTCTCGGCCCGCCCAAAATCGCTTGCCCCCCCCTCTCGGCCCGCCAAAAAAATCTTTGCCCCCCTTGCACATGCCAAATTTTTTGGATCCCAATTTGCAAACCTTAATGGTCTATATACATGTTGCGAGCGCAGCGATCAGGAAAATTTGCATTTTTAAGTGTTTCTGTACGGTTTTCCTAAGCCTTTTTAGAGCGTTTTATTCAAAAGGCGCCCCAAGAATATGTGCCAGAAATCGCTTCCCCCTCTCGGCTTGCCAAAAATTGCTTGCACCCATAATTTGTCCCTCCCCCAGGGCTCATTATTATTGCACAGCCCCTTACCCTTCAGAAGGAAATTACAGTATCTCCTTGTTTAAGAAATAAAGGGTAATGCATTATCCTTTACACGCAAATAATGTGTCCGACTAAGCAGTAAAAACGTAAATAATGAGTGAGGCGCAGCCGAACCCATTATCTAAACGTTTTACTGCCGAGGACACATTATTTGCGTGTAAAGGATAAATGTTGCACCCTTTATTTCTATTCTCTATTACCCCCACGACACATTATTCAAAATCGTGCACTGTGATTTGTTGAAACGCGTCACGTGACAGACCATTATGATTAGCGATAAAGTGTCAAGGGCAACGAACTTTATGTTCTTCTATCATCACAGCGCACAGCAGAGCGAACAGCACACCTGCTTATGTACCCAGCAAACACAAAACGTTTTCGACATCATTCGCAAAAGGTTATAAAAGGTTGTCAGAAAACGTTTAAATGTCGGGTTATATAGAGGGTATATTAAGAGTATAAAACGTTTTCATAACCTTAAAAACCTTTTTTGATAATCTACTGCCAGCAAACAAAAATGTTTTACAGAAAATGTTTAAATGTCGGGTTATATAAAGGGTATAAAAACGTTTTAATAACATTCCAAAAACATTCTTGAAAACTTGATACAAAACATTCTAAACAGAATGTTATTTTGGGGAGTTGAAAAATATTTTGCGAAAAATGTTTGCCCAAAATATTTTCAATAACGTTTTAAAAACGTTTTCATGACCTTTATATAACCCGACATTTAAATGTTATTAAAAGGTTTTGAAAAAACATTTTAAGAACATTTCGGTCTTTGCTGGGTTCAAACATTTTAACATAATGTTATTTAAGTATTGACACAATATTTGGCAAAATGTTTGAAAAATAGTTTACAATAACATTTTTGAAAACATTTAAAAATATTGTTGTAGTGTGTTTTCATACAAAACGTTTTAAAATGTTATCATGACCTTTATATAACCCGACATTTTAATGTTATTAAAACGTTTTTACCTAAACCAAAATCCAAAATATAACTTATTTAAAACGTTTTTAAAACGTTTTTGTGTTTGCTGGGTAGGAGAGAATGGAATGTCAGGGGTGTGTTAATGTAGGGGATAATGGAATGTTAGGTTGTGTTATTGGAATGTGCATACGCTTTGGCTACGCGTATGCGCTCCACCTTGAGGTAAACAACTTGAAATATTTGGGCAATAAATTTGATATTTTCTCTTTAAATCACACTATTTTGTGGTAATAGAATAGAAATAAAGGGTGCAGCATTATCCTTTACACGCAAATAATGTGTCCTCGGCAGTAAAACGTTTAAATAATGGGTTCGGCTGCGCCTCACCCATTATTTACGTTTTGCCTCGGACACATTATTTTCGTGTAAAGGATCATGCATTACCCTTTATTTCTTAATTAATGGTCTTTCACATGACGCGTTTCAACAAATTACAGCGCGCGATTTTGAATAATGGGTCGTGGGGGTAATAGAATCTTCCATATTGCCCAGTGCCCAGCACAGTGGTTCTTTTGGAAAAATAAATTAAAATCACCCTGGGCTTGTATTATACTATTCAGACTGTAGCTTGTTTATATATGTTGCTATGGTTGCTTAGTTAATTCATCCAAGGATTGCGTCCTGTATTCTTTGGGCACTGCTCGCGCACTATAGACGTGCATGTATTTTTAATACTATATAGTAGTCGATATGTTGTCATGGAGACGTTCATGAAATACTACATTTTAATATTCGCAAGATCTGGATCAGGTAAATTAGGGACCGATCGTTATTTACGGCAGGGGGGAATGGGTGTTTTGGCAAAAATATCGACAACAAATTTCGCGTTCCCCCCTCGTGTCCGCTCAAAATTTTCGCGTTCCCCTTGTTTTCCCAATTTTCTCCATTTAAAATTTAACAATCCCCCCCCTCCTGGTTCAACTAAAAATTTCAGGTTCCCCCTCAAGACCACATAAAATTTCAGGTTCCCCTCAAGACCACAAAAAATTTCGTGTTCCCCTAAATTTACCCATTCCCCCTGCCATAAATAACGATCGCTCCCTTACTGAAAAAGAAATCAAGAAAATGATGTGCAGAAAAGCTGATTGAAAAAAATAATATCATTAGAAAGTTACTACTATTTATATGAATGAAGCATTTAAAAAAAATCTTTTTATGTCTTTAGTTCCTTTTTCTGTCGACGTCAGGAAATACTAAATGGGTGACGTAAATGATTTTTTTAATCGCCAGTGGCTAATCATTGTCAAAAATATCACCTTTTCAATAACAAAACAGAATAAAAACCACACAACCCGGAAGGAAATATTCAAGGCCAAATTCGTCGTCGTATATATTGTTCTGGTTGTGAACAGAACACTATGAACACGCTGAATATCTAGCATATACTGATGTCCCTGGTCATCCAGTCGCTGTACATGTGTTTTATACCAGCAAGAAAGCTTAAGAAAGCTAAGCTTCAAATGTTATTTTAAAGCTGAATACATGATATATTGGTCTCACTCCGTGTTTTTTCCAATGGATTTCTTGTAAAGTGGTTTACACTAGCTTGTTGGAGTTAAAAGACGACAATAGACTGAGTAGAAAGACAGCAATAAAAGCTTTCGTAAGTATTAGAGTCACGCGGTAGCATGACCAGCAAGTTTAAAAAAAAACGACTGATAAAGAAGAATAAACAGATGCGCCGCGAGACTATATTTACACGGAACAAAACGCTATTGTTCTATGATATTTTTCGCTGGGTACAAAATATATCTAAAACCATGCTAAATCGTATTTACTGTCCAAAGTGTCATATTTTAACAACTCTTTATTTCAAAAAGTTACACCAATCTTACAGTCAATCCGATTGTTTGATAATAAACAAACATTCTTGCTTTATTTCACGCGGTATTTCATAGCCAAAATTAGTGGCAAATCATAGCTAATCATACTGATGTCCACAATCTTTCGTCACTGCTACAGCCATACATGGCTGTCACTGTCGCACTAATTTTTCAGATTCACTTTCAAATATACCCAGGCATTTTCCTGGATACCCTACATACAAATTCTGTACACCATTCGCCAACAATAATCAAGTTTTTCACAATTCTTTTATTCTTTCCGGACCACAGCATATATTCATATTAATAAATACTCCACTTTCACACAGCGTAATAACGGGACGTCCCCGTGGCGTAGTGGTTAAGGCCATGGACTTCTAATCCATACATGAATTTTTGCTCAAGTTCGAAACTTCCCACCACTTATTTTTAATGTTTTATTAATCAATTTATTGTCGTAAATCAAGAATAACACCATTTCGAACATCCATTGCTATTGTGATGTTATATTTTTTTTCATCAAACAAACATGTTTGATTTTTTATTCACATTTAGCAGGGCTGTCAACTCTCACGCATTGGCCGTGAGTCTCACGCATTGGGGCACTTTCTCACGGTCTCACGCCAAGGTAGTATAATCTCACGCCTAGGTAGTAAATCTCACGCAAAATGAGTAAAATCTCACGCATCGTCATGAATAATTTGTTACTCCTACCCCCCCCGCCCGCTTTTCACTGTCTCGAGCGCCGTGGCCAAATAATCATGGTACAAAATGAACATTGGAGTCGGCAAATCCCGGTACGCCTCTGTCTCACGCCAAGCAATTCCAAAAAGTTGACAGCCCTGCATTTAGTCCTAGGCCTAGGGCCTACTTTCACCATCCAGATGCTATCACCATGCCTGACTATCATGGCATGATGACATCTTCGTCATTTAAAACACATTTATCAGTGGCTCTGTTCACAGCTCAGACTGAAATTATATTTGATATAAATATTATAAATTAAAATCACAAACCGCGAAAGATCGCCAACAACTGCCGCTGAATATTGATATCCAACTAGATTTCCCCACAGGGCTATAAAGAACCACAAACCTTGAAATTTGGATATCCAACTACATTGCCTCGCAGGGCTACAAAGAATCACACTCCACGAAATATGGATATCCAACAAGCTTAAACTATAAATTAAGCTCCCGATACAGGGCAGGACTTAATAAGGGGAATTAAAATCACAAACCGCGAAAGATCGCCGACAACCGCCGCTTAATAGGGGTATCCAACTAGATTGCCCCGCAGCGCTACAAAGAACTACAAACCGCGAAATTTGGATATCCAACCAGATTGCCCGCAGGCCTATTGATTATAAAGAATGGAAATATGGATATCCAACAAATTAAGACCACAAACCGCGAAAGATCGCCAACAACTGACGCTGAATATTGATATCCAATTAGATTGCCCCGCAGGGCTATAAAGAACCACAAACCGCGAAATTTGGATATGGAACTATTGCCACACAGGGCTTCAAAGAACCACAAACCACGAAATATGGATATCCAACAAGCTTAAACTACAAATTAGCTCCCGATAGAGAGCAGGACTTGATGAGGGAAATTAAACCACAAAACACGAAAGATTACAAAGAACCACAAACCGCGAAAGACTAGATTGCCCGCAGGCCTATCGATTATAAAGAATCACAAACCACGAAATACGGATATCCAACAAGCTTAGACTATAAATTAGCTCCCGATAGAGGGAAATTAAAACCACAAACCACGATATTCAACTATATTGCCCTGCTGGGCTACAAAGACCACAAACCGCGAAATTTGGATATCCAATTAGATTGCCCGCAGGCCTATCGATTATAAAGAACCACAAACCGCGAAAGATCAACAACAACTGTCGCTATAAAGAGACACAAACCGCGAAATATGGATATTCAACAAGCTTAAACTATAAATTAGCTCCCGATAGAGTGCAGGGCTTGATGAAAACCACAAACCACGAAAGATCGCCGACAACCGCCGCTTAATAGGAATATTCAACTAGGTTGCCCCCAAGGGCTACAAAGAACCACAAACCGCGAAATTCTGATAGCCAAGTAGATTGCCCCGCAGGGCTACAAAGAACCACAAACATTAAAACACGATTATCTGGGGCATTTAGACGCTTCCGTAGTATAGGCTTAAATATATGTGATGCGATCAAGCAAAATCAGTCGGAACTCGGAAATATTACATTTTCAGTTTCTTATAGAATAGAAACAAACATTTGTAAAACTTCATTTAGCAGAAAACCCCATAGCAATTGAACAACCAGTTCCAAAGATATGAGCAAATAAAGAGTTTCCAAAACAAAAGAAAACAAAAGGAGATTTTCTTCGTTTGGCTATATCTCAAAATCAATATTTCCGAGTTCCGACTGATTTTGCTTGATCGCATCACATATGCGAATTTACCAGTTCCGACATGAAGTAGGCCTAAATCGGATTTACTCTATGGGTGTCTCTCTGGCATTGTCAACATTGGGTGTGTGTTGTTCATATTTACATTTTCTTTACATATTTACGTAGCCTTGAATAATTAAAGTATATTAAAATGTTTATTGATCATTGTGTACGCCTCTGAACATTACAGTCACGCGTGACGAGCAAGTTTTAAAAATAAACGACTGATAAAGTTTTGTTTAATTATTTATTGTCATGAATCAAGAATAGCAACTTCAAACATCCATTTTTCGTTTTATTCGATTTATGATGCACTTCGTAACCTGATGACTTTCCAAGCTTGGAGCTGCTTGGCTACATTTATAAAAAGAAAAGAAATCTACCAAAAAACGTTGACAACGTAAAGAAATCAGCAAGTTTAAAAAACCCACCTCGGCTCACTTTTTTGAAACTTGGTCCCATTTGTAAAAGTTACTGATTTAAACTTTATCATATTTATATAAATTTAAAACATTTCCAGAAGTGTTAGGTATCTTTAATGTGCAGATGGGAGGGGTTTATGAAAGGTCATTATCTTGTTCTTGCATGGTAAGCCAATATCCTATTGTGTTTTGTTTTATAATAATCATGATTAACATGATTAATGATTGAATTTTAAAAACGAATAACAAGTAGGCTTGTAATCTTGTTGGAAACGCTGTATTCTGTTGAAATAAAATAAAAACACTGATTTGCTGTTGGTGTTCAAATGGGACCAAGTTTCAAAAAGTGAGCCGAGGTGGGTTTTTTTAAACTTGCTGATTTCTTTACGTTGTCAACGTTTTTTTGGTAGATATCTAGTATACGAGTGTTCAGCGCAATACTGCATCATTTCCATATTTTGAGGAAATTAAATTCTTCGGACGCATCACATTCTGGTCTATCTCGAAAAAGACGCATTTCTTGAAAATCGCAATTGAAAATCTTCGTATTAAGTTTACCTTTCTATAATTTAATTAGACTATGGATTTTCATGAAAGTGGTTTTAAATTAAAGCATATACTTAAGGGCTGGGGTATGAACGTTTGGACAGTATTTATTTTGGGACATTAGAGCACATCAGACATATCGAATTGCATTCTGAATACAAATAATGTCATTCTGATATCAAATAATTTTGATTTTTTGAAATTCGCAATTTAATACACATTTTATGGCAAATCATTAAAATTGATATTTTTGATATTTAACAGTACTTGAAGTAAACTTTATAAATCTGATGATTTATACTTAAAGTGTATGTAGGTGGGATAAAAAGCCGACGATCAATTGAAAATTTTGACCTTTCGTATTGAAGATATGGATTTTTTTCCCCAAAACACCAAACAAAAATAAGGTCTTTTTGGGAAAAAATCCATATCTTCAATATGAAAGGTCAAAATTTTCAATTGACCGTCGGCTTTTCCTCCCTGCTACATACACTTTAAGAATATATCATTAGATTAATATAATTTACTTCGAGGACTGTTATATATCAACAATTTGAAAAAATATCAAATTTTTATAATTTGTCATAAAATTTGTATTATATTGTGATTTTCAAAAATGAAAATTATTTGATATCAGAAAGACATGCTTCGTATTCAGAATGCAATTCGATAGGTCTGAGGTGCTCTCATGTCCCACAAAAATACTGTCGAAACGCAATAAACGCTCCTTTTAGATCCCTTAACAGATTTATTTCAGTGGAATCTTGAATTATATTGCAATATTGCTTAAAAGTACACTAAAGCTGTAGTTCTGTTTTTGAAATAGTTAATTTCCCGACATCGCATTTAAAGTACATTTCATACATAGTTAAAATTTAACATTTTATAACTACCGTAATAATTATTTAGGAAAAATTTAGATCTGTAATTTGTTGAATTGGAAGAGCTCCATAAAAAGTACTATAATACATATTTTCTCAGAAAAGTCAAGTATGTGATGCACCCGATTTGGTACCAAATTGTTCAAATAATAATGGGCTTTCCAGTAACACCAAAGATTATGTCCTTTTAATTTCCAACCACAATAAACCCACAGGCCAGTGAAATATAACCTCTGGCTTATATAAAACGGCTTAAGGTGGTACTACACCCCTGATAAATTTTGTGACTAATTTTGCATTTTTCTCGAAAAATAATTACACACTGGTAACAAAAGTTATGTATATTATAGGTGATTCAAGACAAGTAGTTCATTATGTTAAAAAAATGAGGTACATTCTAGCGGTACCTCCTTTCTTATCATAAATAACGTACCGCTTATCTTGAGTCACTGAAATTCCAGTGTAGTAACTGGATTTCTTGCCCTTAGTATAGCGCTTTAGCTACTCAAAAATTCAACTGGTTTACAAGTGTTTATTAAAACACATTACCATGATGCAGTCATGTCTACAGTAGAATTCAATTCGACCTTTGCAGGACTTAAACCCCATTAAAAGCTATTAAACCAAGATAACACTCATTGAAAACAGCTCAACTGATTAAATCATATCTTCTCTGGTTAAATACACACATCATATGTTTCTGCTTTTACACGTACAATGGAGCAATGCGCTGGGATTATAGTTTCAGTTGGGTGAACGATTATAAAGCGAGCGCTAGAGAACAATTGTGTGTGGTCTTTGTTTACGAAATTACCACATCACCATGATGCAGTCATGTCTACAGTAGAATTCAATTCGACCTTTGCAGGACTTAAACCCCATTAAAAGCTACTAAACCAAGATAACACTCATTGAAAACAGCTCAACTGATTAAATCATATCTTCTCTGGTTAAATACACACATCATATGTTTCTGCTTTTACACGTACAATGGAGCAATGCGCTGGGATTATAGTTTCAGTTGGGTGAACGATTATAAAGCGAGCGCTAGAGAACAATTGTGTGTGGTCTTTGTTTACGAAATGAGACAATACGTGCTTATTGTTAACCAGCGTTCTTGAAAATGAGAAACATGGTGGTTTGCAGACTTAACACGGTTTGGAAATAATTTCTTCATATTTTTTGGTGTTATCTGTCGTTTACATATCCTTCCTAAAACACCAAAGTACGAATATTTCCAAACATCTAAATTAGCTAAAAATTTAGGACATGTTACAAAACTATATTGTCTAGAATTTTAGAAGAGTACTTTTAATATTGGCCGGTTATTTTTCACACAGCGACGTTAACTAGGCAATGTACTATTACCTATAACATTAACTAAAACACCAAAGTGCGAATATTTCCAAACATCTAAATTAGCTAAAAATTTAGGACATGTTACAAAACTATATTTTCTAGAACTTTAGAAGAGTACTTTTAATATTGGCCGGTTATTTTTCACACAGCGACGTTAACTAGGCATACCCCCATACTTTTAACGTAGGCTATTTGTAGAGGTCACGCGTCAATGGGAAAGAGCACTGTGTATTATGTATAGGAAAACGGACAGTAATTGCAGTATGCAGAGCTGCAATCCTATACAGCTGCCTATAGAGGGTACTAGTATTCAAAACGACGCCACCCTTGACAGCTCTTGACAGAGTCATCCTCATTTAAAATATAATATGATGTCCTCTGTAAGGTACCATGAGACAATTGGCATGGTAATACAACAAAACAGGTGATAGGTATGAATTGTTGTGGAATCGATCTAGAGACCTGTCCCTCTATCATCTAAAGCTATCTTCAACTGTGCTCCAACATGGCTGCCATTTCAATTTATTGCATTACTCTGACACTTGGAACACTCTCATAAATCTGGCACGAAATCATATTTATATTTTGTTACATAGTATATAGTCCTGATTCTATATAAATAATAGCTCATTCTCTTATACATTAGCTCTTATATACATTCACATTTAGCTATATTATGATGCAATGCAATGATATAACATTGAGTCATCTGGGAATTTCCCAATCTATAGACCTGACTGACTTTGTTACTGCGATTACATGAGAGGGGATTCCTATCTGTCATGAAATATCTAAGTTAAATAATCAAACTAAAGGAAGTCTCCGGCAATCACGACATTATGCCTTAGGCTATATCCCAGCAAACACAAAACGTTTTCGACATCATTCGCAAAAGGTTATAAAAGGTTGTCAGAAAACGTTCAAATGTCGGGTTACATAAAGGGTACATTAATGGTATAAAACGTTTTCATAACATTAAATAACATTTGTTGGTAATTTACTGCACAGCAAACACAAATGTTTTACAGAAAACATTTAAATGTCGGGTTATATAAAGGGTATAAAAACGTTTTAATAGCATTACAAAAACATGTTTGAGAACTTAGTACAAATCATTCTAGACATAATGTTATTTTGGGGTTGAAAAAATATTTTGCAAAAAATGTTTGCCCAAAATATTTACAATAACGTTTTTAAAATGTTTTCACGACCTTTATATAACCCGACATTTAAATGTTATTAAAACGTTTTGTAAAAAACATTTTAAGAAAGTTTCTGTGTTTGCTGCGTGCAAATATTTTAACATAATGTTATTTAAGTGTTGACAAAATATTTGGCCGAAAATGTTTGCAAAAATAGTTTACAATGACATTTCGAAAAACATTTTAAAAATATTGTTGTAGTGTGTTTTCATACAAAACGTTTTAAAACGATTTCATGACCTTTATATAAC
The DNA here is from genome assembly GCF_039555335.1 of Amphiura filiformis. Lineage (NCBI taxonomy): Eukaryota > Metazoa > Echinodermata > Ophiuroidea > Amphilepidida > Amphiuridae > Amphiura > Amphiura filiformis. The sequence continues at coordinate 10,477,511 of NC_092642.1, read as the reverse complement.
CCGACATTTTTATGTTATTAAAACGTTTTTACCTACACCAAAACCCAAAATATACCTTATTTAAAACGTTTTAAAAACGTTTTTGTGTTTGCTGGGATGTTAGAAAAATAATTATCAAGCACGAATCACATTTTGAATGTTTTGTTTGTCAAATTTTATTCAATTCTGGACGAGACATCCGCTATGACAAAGTTGGGTGACCATCTAAGTCGAGCTTTTGCTCTGTATGGTCTACCCACTATGCTTATTTATCTTAATCATTTAATTATTTAAATTACATTATGCAGTGGCGTAGCGTCATAGGGGCACGGGGGGGGGCACCCCCACCGACTGCAAAATTTAGAAAATCACATAGAATAATTACCAAAAAACGGCTTGTGCCCCCCAATCAGACCCGGTGCTCCCCAATCATGGTCGGTGCCCCCCAATCGGATGACCCACGCTACGCCACTGAAAGTATGTATCATGTATATATTATCTGCATAGTAAAAAAAAAAAAAAACAACCTGAAACTGAAGTCTTTTCCCATAATGTGTCTTATGTCCAGATTGAATTCTTGCAAGGTCAACTCCACCTCAGCTTAATAGTCTTTGATTTTTGGCCTTCATCCTGTTATACCTATTGATAATACTCTCACTTGACTGTCATTTGACGAGATATATTATTTATCGTGAAAAACACGTTTGGCACTTGAAAATTTCTTTTTGTTTTGTTTTGAAGGTTACCGAGTTTGAACATGGGTGATATCAGCACAGAACCAATAGACAACCAGCCTCCACCAGGAATCAACTCACATCACCAAATAGATGCTGAAAATACCAACTTAAATCAGATACACCTGCAGGAGGAGCATGAACAGAATACATTAAACGAGGAAAAGAGGAAGGATGAACAAAGACAGCCTGAAACTTATACCTCGGGATGGGATTGTCATTGCACCAATTGTGACTGTGCTGATCTATGTAGTGGATATCTTCCGTGGTGTTACATCAGCAGTGGAGGTATTAACGATGATGCACACGGCGGAGGATGTTGTGGCGGATCATCGGGTAGTGGGGATGGGGGAGGATGTTGTGGCGGATCATCGGGTAGTGGGGATGGGGACGGATGTTGTGGCGGATCATCGGGTAGCGGGGATGGGGGAGGATGTTGTGACTGTGGATCGGGTGACTGTGATTGCAATTGTGGAGATTGCGGAGATTGTGGAGACTGTGGAGATTGTGGCAATTGTGATTGTGGAGGCTGTACGATCAGTTAGCACACGACACCGAGCGTGCGATGACTGTAGCAGTTATGACGTAACCGCCCTTTCGAGAGACCGGTGGATATTCATATTTGACACTTAAAGGAGTATTTCGTGATCCTAGCATCCTCTTTATATTTTTCAGCAAATATCCACGAAAAAAGCTTATTCCCAAAATTTCAGTTGAATCCGATTTTTGTGTTTGCGTGTTATGCATGATTATGTATGTGTATGCTCCATAGACCATTTCCTGGACATATCCTTAAAGAACTTGAGCAAAATTACCCTCGAGCAGAGAAAAACGAGGGTGATAAATCTTCTTTCCCTGGTCTTATTTTCACATACCACTGTCGGCAGGAGGGCTCCTAGCTCCAACCAAACCATGGGAAATAACCCTTTCCCTTCTTCCCCGGACCTCTGTGCAACTCAGTGGTCTACACTTAGTAGGCCTATGTTGTAAAGTTCAGAGGTCAATTTCTTATTTAGATTTTACCTTGGTTAATGTTGAATCTTGATGAATTCTTGAGCATGCAAGGAGTTAATAGACTGCCCAAGGCATTTTTGTCTGCCTGACCATAGACACTGATATTTTATCATATTTTATTTTTACTTATTTTCACTTCATAAATTTTCCTCTTGTTATTATATAAAAATAATTTAAGTTGTTGTTTTTAGTGCAAAGAAACAATTTGAAATACCAACAGAAACATACAATGATAATCAGAGTCTAGAACAAAGTAAAACTTGCAGTGAACATAGATTGGTACAAAAATTATATATACCGAGACCTTCATGTCCAGACAAGGCACGATGCATGCACTAATTGTTAACTAGTCAATAATGACAGTTTGGTATGAACACACCAGTAGGAATTCTAGCTGACAGCTTTCCAAACTTTTTAAGGATATGTACGCCTCATGCAATGTGTTTGTAATTTCGTTCTGGTATACCAGAACGAAATTCAAATTTCACGATATCTTTGCTAAACGAATTAATCTGCAAGAATTGTTTGTACATATGTAGCCAGAGGTTTCCAGTGATATAAAAATCCCCCTTTTTTGAGAAAAGTGGGGTGGGGGGTGGTGATACTTTGGATCATGAAATGCCCTTTTAAAACTAAATAATCTACAATCTTTTAAAATCAATTACGTTACTTTTTTTGTTTGCATATTGGTTAGTGCTTACCATCTTGTTTAAATCACGGTTGGATAATTTGACGTTAGAAGGGTTTTATGAATGTCACGGTTTAGCAATATCTACCGAATCGGATGCAATATATGACGAAATATTAGAGTGCAATATATTTTTATACAATTTATTGTAGACCTTTTCCATTATCCCAGCAAACATACATTTTACAGTAAAAGTTTTAAATGCCGGGTTATATAAATGGTATAAAAACGTTTTAATAACATTCATAAAGTATTTTTGAAAACGTGATGTATTTAACTGTTGATAAAACATTTTGATAAATGTTTGTTCAATATATTTTACAACATCGTTTATAAAAACGTATTCATGATCTTTATATAACCCTACATTTAAATTAAAAATTAAAACGTTTCGAATGAAAATTTTAAGAACATTTTGTTTGTGTTTGTTGATATTGTTGTGTAAAAATTATCATGACGAATAAGAAGATATAATCGCAATGTATAATATAATAATAATTATTATGATTCGATATGGCATCATGAACGATAATGCTATGATATGAAGAGTTTAGGTGCAAAAGGACATTTTAAAGTATTTGCGTTAAGATCACCAACATCCGCCTTATTATCAATGCTATAGCTTTAATTTACACCCTTCTTTCAAAAATGTATATTCTTGTGGAACTATGATCAAAAACAGAACATATGTTCTTATTTTGTTTTTATTTTGACGACTTATATTCGCGAATATCTCAAATCGAGAATAAAATTATATTTTTGCTTTTTGGATCTGAACTCCTTATATGTAAGTGGCATGATAGTGTTTTGTGATATGATGTTGTAAATAGACATGATATATAGATAGATATCCAAAACCATTTTTGAGTTCTGGATCCATGATTAATATATGTAATATGATAATGTTATTGGTATGATAATGATCATAAAACCATGATATATTTAGAGAATAAAGGTATTGTTTTTAGCCGCTGGAGTGCATCTATCGTCTCATATAACACGGGCGACATCATTATTTTAAGTAAAACAACGAGGCGGAGCCGAGTTAAAAATAATACCTTTATTCTCATTCTTAAACACTTCAATTCAAATAAAAATATCATAAGTATTACAAATTTTAATAAAATAAAATTCTACATTTTACAAGGAATTACCTAGGGCTTAAAATCGATCAGTCCCGGTGTTGCTATGCGCCTCCGATTGGCTCAAATAGCGAGTATGCGTATCGAGTCGATGCACACGCGCTGACCCGTGTGATATCGTGTCATATCACACGGGTAAGAACCAATAAGATTGTAGGAACGTTCTCATGTGTTTAAGAATAGGCTATAGGCTAAATGTTATATTATTTCTAAAGTAGCTCTATGGTGCATCTATATTATGGTTTATTATGATAAGGTGATATTACAAAAATAAAATAAAGATTAGCGTCATGATATAGACAATTAGAAAAACACGACTAAAAGCATAGATCATAAAGATACACCTAAGGCTGTTATGTTTTGTATTACTTATCTCCTATGATCACAGTTTTGGTATTTTTTCGAAGGGGCGGTTTTATTAGAAACACCATAATTCTTAAAATTAGTGGACGAAATCACAGGGCATTTGGATATTGCAATAAATTAAATTAAAATGAATACCTGCCTCCATTTGTTAATATCTATACAGTGTTATGCAATAATAACTATGTAGGCTCGGTGTACGTGTATGGCAAGCCAAGGGGGCCAAAAGCGTGGAACAGCTACGCGTAGCTTCTTTCTCGTTACGAGCAGCTGTTTGACCAATCAAAATAGTCTAATTTAATCACGTGGTTGGGTCGTTAGCTGCGCGTAGTATAGTTATAGTATAGTTATAGGTATCCTCTTTCACAATTATTATCTTGTAATTAATTTACGGAATTAGCATAGATAACGAACGGGTAAAGGAGGCCAAATCACAGCACGTGTCAAGAGAACATGTTGCTAATGCCTGGCTAAAATGACACAAAGCATATTTATTTAGTGTTTCCAAGTTTACACCGTGTTTAATAGCAAGTAACTTTATACTGGGCTGTATTAGCGGTGCAGGGGATATGAAGGTCAAACAACAACTACTACTGATGTAAAGCGCTGTGTAAAGATATTGCAGGAAAGCGATATCACATGCCACTGTGTAAATATGGAGAGAGTAAAATGGGTCATCATTTTTTTTTTTTTCGGAACGGGGGGGGGGGGGTTCCTAAATTTACAAAAAGTCGGCGTCAATAAATTGCGGCCCTCACTATTTCGGCATCAAAATGTTATGACCCCCAACTCCCACCACCGATACACCTTACCCCTAGACAGGCTAAAATTGTATTGAAATCAGTCTTTTGAATACAATAAACACACTAACTGTAGTCATCTTGTGACTCCCTACATTTTGTCATTATCAATTTATGACCCCCCTCCCCCTATTTTTTTTTTCAAAAAAAGTATGACCCCCTATATTTGGGATCACCTTCCGAAGAAAATGATAGCCCCTAAATATAGAACAATCATCATTCTGTTCAGATATTACTTTAATAGCACCTATACCATTTTTTGCTGATATACTACAGATATTTTCATTTACAAAAATTAACAACGTAATATTTGTGAGAGAGGATGTTTACATCAGCTCCACGTGTTTAAAACCGCGAATCTGATTGGTTAATAAGCTGCACGTAACGAGAAAGAAGCTACGCGTAGCTAGTCCCACGTTGTGAGCCGCTTAGCTTGCCATATACGTGGATTGGAGTCATGTGGTTATTAACAAATCATTGTAATTAGAAATTAATCATTTCAAAATTGAATTTCATATGGACCACTTACCCCATTGCCGGAGTAAGTGGTTCGCGCATAGGACACCTTGGTCTGGGGCGGACATTTTATAAATGAATTTAGAAGAGCAGCAACGACACCACTGACACCATCTACATCATACGCAAAATTTGTGGGAAAATGAATGGGGCGTTTTCATTTTAGGGTCTCTTTACATGTAACCCTATGGAGAAAGTGCCCGTTGAATCCAATGTAAATTTGGGTTGTTTTTCCACTTAACCACCACACCAAATAATTATTACGATCTGGACGATCGTAAAAATCATCAAAATTCAGATTTTGGTACCTTTGTCATTATCATAAATGTGCAAACATAGTCCACAAGTGGTTCAGCCGAAAGTAGTGTATATAAGAATACGAAATTTACATGAATCTGTATTAAATGTATATACTGACAGTATATAAGTTAGCTAATAATGTATATGATCGAATCCAACCAAAAGTGTACACGGCATGTTCAGGGCCATAACTTAAAAGTATTAATCAATTGGCATTCGTTTTTGTATTGTGTTTATTCGCCTTGATCATACGCTTCGCGCCATATATAATAAGACCCCTTCTGTGAAAAACTTAGAGACAGAGACCAAAAAACATGCTATTTTTACCCATTTTTTCAAAATATTTCTTAAAGTATTTTTAAAAACATCTAAATCAGTTATGAAAAGAAGTCATTGGATTGAATCTAAATTGATTTCCTGAAAGGTGTGTATTCAAAGATTACCTGTTCAATTTTTCACATATTTGTACATAATTATGAATTTTTTGTGATAATTTTTTGATTGGTATTTTTTACATTACCTACGAATACAATTTTTCATAGCACTAGATATATCTTTAAAAATGGAAATCACTAATAAATGCACAATTGATACAAGCTTTGATATGTCCAATACTGAAATGCATTGCATTCGGACATCTTTAATATTGTGTTCAGCTGCCAGAAATTCTAAATGGCACAGAGGTAGGTTTGGTAAAAAATATGCATTACCTCCGAATACATGTTAAAAGCTGTGTCATTTCCACAAAGTGAGAGAATAGTAAACAATAGTCAAGCAATAGGTGCAGGGTAATACACTCTTTATTTCTACCAAGTTTCAATAGCCTGCGTTTAAATATTTCTGAGATGTCAACAATAAAAGCAAGTATTCGTAGGTAAATTTCGGTAACCGAATGTTACCCACGAATACAATTTGACATCATGACAGTATTGTGAAACACCGCCATTCATGCCAATGCCCATATTGGTACATAACGAAGGCCAGTATGTTTGCTATCACATCATATGTCAATGAAAGTTGCGAATTCACATACATGCCCACCATGCAAAAGTGAATACGGCTTAATTGTTGAAAAATATGTACTGAAATAGACGACGGTCTGCTCATTTGAAAGAAAAATCAGATTCAAAGAAGATTAGAAGGGATAAATACTTGGATTTGTCAACTGCCATGTGTGCTTCATTTTAAATGTTTACCGACCTTCTGGTTTCTGAGTAATTTGTGTCCAAATTGATTTATTCGAAGGTAACTTTTGACGTTTTGCTAAGGTTACCTACGAATACCATGGAAAAACGACTGTTCTCATTGTCTCATGATCTAGACAACACAGTGATGGACCCTGGTATAAAGCTAATCGTAGTTGCCTTCAAACGAAAGGCCACAAGACGTAACTGACTCCAAGATGGACTTCACAAGTCTGCAATAACGGTTTTAAGCGATTTGTGTGCAATTAAGCAAATTAAACGTCACTTTAGTGCCTTTGTTACTTACTTCAATCCTCTTTCAACCGCTGTGAACCTACATTATTAATACATGATAGGGTCTAAAGTATCAATAAACGCACATAAAGAAAATAATACATTCAAAGTGCTTTATAAAATGAAGTTTTGAATGCGATATCCACCAAAAGTCTAATTCTTACCTACAAATATTGAAATGTTACTTACGAATACAGCATAATACATGACATGTGTAATGAAGTGTCCCTACCAATGGAAATTAATTGTCAAAACTTTAAGCGGTACCCCAGGACACTATTATTACCCATATACGGATTCATTCAACAATTATTTATTATGTAAAATTGCTGATTAACTACTTGTATAGCAAAATGAAGTGGTCAAAATCTTGCTAAAAGCATCAAATTTTTTGGATCTAAGGTAATAGCGTTTATTCATTTGGACGTACCATCTGAAAGAGATCTAAAACTACCATTTTATTAATTCATTACCATAATAGCAAAATTTAAACCTCTAAACTCAATATAGATATTGTTAAATCGCTCATGTTACCTACGAATACCCGGGTTTCTTCACCTTTTCATTGTATAAAGCGTTAGGTGTATGCGTATAATTCCTAATATTCTTGAAAACATATATCCTACTCGTTCTTATACAATGTGTAAATTGATTCATACTCATTTGATAAATAAAATACAGAAACTGACCTAAACTTCATTTTCAAAAATAAACTAGCATAAATTGACTAAGATCATATTGATCGCGTTATAAAAATAAAAACAAATATTTTCTGGTTGAGCTAGCATTTTCCTGACACCCTGTGGTCTACATTACACGAAAAAAGCGTTAATGGGAATATTCCATTTGTTTTAGGTTGATTAGTATTGCGATAGTGAAAGCATCCTAGTGGTATTCGTAGGTAACATTGGGTTTTGATATCACATATACTATCACACGTCCTGGATTTATTTTTCAAGATTAGTAATGGCACTTTTGGTTCCTATAAGGCCAATATGTCATCAATCAATGGGCAAAAGGAAAAAATTGTGGAGACATTTTTATTTCGGACTTTTATTTTTGGCCCGTGGACACTTTTGGTTGGATTCGACCATATACTGACAGTATAATAGTTAGCTAATGTGTTTGAATGGGTCTTCAACTTTGTCAATACTGCCATGACTGCTGTTTTCATCGCTTTTGCCAAATTTGTCATTTCAAAAATACCAAATGACAATTTGAATGACTTATCCTTCACTTTTAAGCAATCTATAAACAGTTTTATTTTTTACATTTGCGCTGGGATCACTTCATGGGCCTTTAAGGTGGTACTACACCCCTTGATAAATTTGTGACTATTTTTGCATTTTTCTCAAAAAATAACTACACACTGGTAACAAAAGTTCTGTATATTATATTATAGGGTCAAGGAATCCAGTTACTACACTGGAATTTCAGTGACTCAAGACAAGCATTACGTTATATATGATAAGAAAAGAGGTACCGCTAGAATGTACCTCGTTTCTTAATAAACCTGTCTTGAACCACTGAAATTTCAGTGAAGTAATTGGATTCCTTGCCCCTATTCGCCACTTGCACGGTTCCGCCATTATGCACTATATGCGGGGAGAGCCTCGAACTGGCAGCATCCATGAAAGGAAGAATTACGTAACCTTACACAGAATGTTATGACTGGTTCAATTCCCATTCATGTATGCTGCCAGTTCGAGGCTCTCCCCGCACATAGTGCATAATGGCGGAACCGTGCAAGTGGCGAATAATATACAGAACTTTTGTTACCAGTGTGTAGTTATTTTTTTGAGAAAAATGCTAAATTAAATTAGTTACAAAATTCATCAGGGGGTGTAGTACTACCTTAAGTTATTGAGATATATATATATATATATATATATACGTCTAGCCCTTTTCTATTCACTGATTATCCATTGTATTTCTTTTGTTCAAGGTTCGTTTCCCCGACCATTACCTAGAGTAATGGAGGTGGCTAGCCGCCCAGAGACCATTATCAACACAATAGCTCAAGATAACGGTCTCGGGCAGCGAGCTAAACAAAAGGAATACTAGGACATTCTAGAAACACTATGGAAAGGATCACAACATACATGTAGAATTTGAGTTAGTTTGGTAGACTTACGAAACAAATGCATTTACAGCTCGATTTATATGCAAATGTTACATGGCAAGAGAAAATTATAGAGGGCTACTGCAGTCCGTATAACATTAATATTTTATATAACACCACTGGTGCTCAATTGATATAAACATGCAAATTAAAACTTAATTGCCATAACGAAGTAATAATTATTCATAAATAAAAAGTAGGCCTAAATGTTTCGTTGAATGTATACTCAGTACATGTATATAAACTTTCCATTAGGTTTTTAGAAGGGAATCTTTCTTTATCCTTACCCAACCCAAAAACGCTCAACGGTCCATGCAAATTAGCTACTAGGCAAGAACCCCGGGATACTACCCGACCAGGGGAGCTTCGCAACTACTCTGCGATACTCATTACAAGTCAAGAGGCTGGGGGTGCAAAGCCTTACTGTGACCTACCCATAAAAGGGGAGTACCAATGAACACTGCGTTAATGAGTTTTCAAATATGTGCTTAATCACATTTTTCTAAGATATAAATTTCATGGTGTTAAAACCTATCGTAGTCAAAACGTTGATAACTTTTTTGCCATTTGCATTATTCATTAATCATTTGAATAATAATGGTAACGGGGTGAATCAAAGAGCTTTTAATAGAAATAGAGTCGCAATAGATTATATAATCTTTTGTTCGTTTGATGCCGATTAGAAGTTGCGACAGGCTATTCATAAAAGTGGTACCATTGTTTCGAAGAAAGGGTTCCGCCATTAAATTGGTCACTGATCCGGCATCATATTAACGCTCTACACAACAGGCGAGTATCAATAAGTGACCACGCTACAGTCATGTGTAAGGGCAGTCATGTGTAAAGTGGTACCATTGTAGTCATGTATCCCAAATGTGTGCTTGTGTGGGTCTGAAGACTATAAGGAGGCTTTAGCTGTCGATGCCATCATCTTTACCACCCACCTGACGATAGGCGTTTCATTTAAATAAATTGAATGCTCTTGGTGATCGATAACACATTAGAATGTATGAAGGCTGCCATGTCCAGTCCATATATCTGTATTACACTATAATGGTAATCGCTATACGTATACATGTAAGTATAAGTATAGGCCTATGAAGGTTGTTTTTAAGAAATTTCCATTTAATCTTATTTTAAGAAGGAGATTGGTACAGAAATAGTGGCGTACCCAAAGAGGGGAGGGGGTTGGGGAGGGGCAGATTCCCATCTGTGAGAAGTCTTGGGAGGGAGGAGGAGGAAGAGGGGAGGAGGGATATGGAGAATGAGAGAGGGCTGGAGGAAGAGAAAAATAAAAAAATATAATAAAGACAAGTAGATAAATAGAAATATAAGGAAAATGATGGGAATGAGAGAGGGAGGGTGAGAGGGGCCAATGAGAGCGAGGGAGTGATAAAGTGTAGGTCTAGGAAAGAATATGTACAGAGAAGGGAAAAGAAAGGAATGATGAATACATTTAATAATAATTATTAGGCCTATATAATAACTAAACACATAACAGCACTGGGCAGCCATTCGACGATGTCAATGCTTTTATTCGTTACGTAATTAAAACGCCCAGTCACATGTATTTCACACCTACCAAACACAACTCACCCAATTTCGCAAACTGGACGTTGAATGTACACTCTCATGAATATTGATTGGCAACATTTTCCAATATGTCAGCGCTCTAATCGGAAACAATAGAACAATAGACCCTGCAGAGCGTTGGGGTGAATACACTCCAGCGGATTAACTATGCAAGTACACTTCAAATACAGATCAATTCTGTATTGATTTGATAATGCTGGCGTCTGAGGTGTTAGTGTTTTTAATTCAAGAAACTAAATTTTGGCATTAAACTATTATATTTACATATTTTGATACAAACAATTTAATTTTGCTCGCCGTATATGTAAGATAAACGGTTCAAAACAGACCATTACCAGAAATAATGGGCGTGTTGTTCATGACTGGCTCAATGTTAGTTGGTTTGAGGTTTCGACCCTATCGGGGTCTCAACCTCAAACCAACTAACATCTCACCAGTCATGAACAACACGCCCATTATTTCTGATAATGGTCTGTTTCTCACCCTTTATCTACTACATAATTATAACTTGATGTGATATAACGCTACTTTTGTATAAAAAAAATCCACAAAAGTAGACTGGATAGGTTTGTACCACTTACCCTACAAAATACTACGGGGTAAGTGGTCCATGGAACTTAACAAATATTTGACTATTTAAATTATAGCCTGAAAGATTTTTTAACATAATTTTTTCTCTAACTTGCATATTTCGCATTAAATAAGTGATTGATTAGCTTTTCCTGAGTTCTATTACCAAAATGTTAAATTATTTATACTTGGGTCCTGTTCAAGTCGGGGTAGCCAAGCGCGTAACAGAACTGCAGCAACCAGGGGGGCGCGAATTTCTTGGTAAGCTAAGAAATGATCATGAAACATGTAAATATAACATATTAAAGCTTAATTGTAAGTTCAGGTAATTTTTCAGCATGGTTGGCAAAGGTCAAAAAATAGATTTTGCTTATACCTTGGGGAGTTGAAGTACTTTGGTAGCCTGTTACAGTGACGAGCATTGTTCGTCCATTTTTTGCTTGTTGCCATGGTAACAGCCAATTCTTTGTTTTATGCAGTTTTTAGTCAATTTCAGGGTTAAAAAAGTGAAATTTAACCTATTTTGGCTGGCAAATTGCAGCAATACATGACACATTTTTGCAAAACCAAATATTACATGATATAGACCTATCTGTATATGTTGCGAAGAAAGTTTGCAATTTTTTTTAAATATCATCTTTATGTCTTTTTTGGACTTGGCAACACTGCAAGTTTTCACATAGTGAAAAATGTGATATTTTACCCCACCTTTGCATCGAAAAAAATCTATATGCCGGAGCACTCTGGATATTAATATTATAGCAGGTGGTGAAGGTGACCTGGCCCCACTCATATCTGATGAAAACAGCTTGGGCACTTGTATACATTGGAAGCAGTGTTGCCATAAAATGATGCATTTTGGCAAATTTAACACAATGAGATTTTCACAAAATATGATATGAATTGTTACACAAAAGCAGGTTTCTTAAGATTGATTATATCTTTCCATATCCTTATGATGAAGGTGTCTTAGTTAGACTCATTTCTAAAGAGAAAAGCTTGTTATATTGTATATCAAAAAGCAGTGTTGCCAGAAAATGATGCATTTTGGTAAATTAAAAATGAGATGTTTCACAAACTATGCTATAAATTGTTACACTGGTACAGGTTTCACATATCTCTCCTTAGTCATATGAAAAAGGGGTCTTAGGTTCACTCATTCGTAATAAAAAAAAACTTGTTGTATTGAAAATCAAAATGCAGTGTTGCCGGAAAATGGTGCATTTTGGCAAAATTAACAATGAGATTTTCACAAAATATGATATGAATTGTAATTACACAAAACCAAGTTTCTTAAGATTCATTATCTCTATATCCTTGTGATAAAGGGGTCTTCGGTTGACTCATTTCTAATGAGAAAAGCTTGTTATATTGTATATCAAAAAGCAGTGTTGCCAGAAAATGATGCATTTTGGTAAATTAAAAATGATATTTTTACAAACTATGATATAAATGGTTACAGCACTGGTGCAGGTTTCACATATCTCTCCTTAGTCATATGATAAAGGGTTCACTCATGAAAAAAGCTTGTTACATTGTAAATCAAAGAGCATTGTTGCCAGAAAATGGTGCATTTTGATCAATTTAAAAAATGAGATTTTTACAAACTATGATATAAGTTAAATTGTTACCCCGATGCAGGTTTCTTGTGTCTCTCCATATCCTTATATTAAAGGAGACTTATATTCACTTCTTTCCCATAAGAAAAGTTTGGAAAATTGTAGGCCTATATCAAAAATAAGTGTTGCCAGGATAATAATATAGGGTGTAAAAAGAAAAGTTTGTTAAATTGTATATCAAAAAGAAGTATTGCCAGGAAAATTACATTGGGTGTTTGTAAAAAAGGTGATTTCAATGTTTTATGCTAAAATAATTGTATTTTTGAATATACCTAGCCTATCTATGTCACATAAAACAATCCCGGAAAAACACTACATTTTGTGTGTATAGCCTATGTTCTAACTCTTTGGAAAATTGGTACAGTTAAATGATTTTGATGACATTTATACTATTTCTTTGAAAAAGGTTTTATTTTTAATTTAGATAATTGAGGAAACACAAATGTATATTAAAGCCCTATACACAACGGTCACACCTAATCAAATTGTGATTGGTCTTACCAGGGATGCACATGATATTGTTTGTTTGTTTGTTCATTTCTTCTTTATACTGGGTCCATATTCAGGGGAAAATTTAAGTATTCCCCTGTTCTTCCATATGGCCCAGTTAATGATATCCCTACCATAAGGGCCTTTTGACCGTGGCAATCACAAACAAGAACTGTCTTTAAAAAGGTCAACGCCACGGATGAAGGTTATGTTTCATAAAATTATTTTGCTTTGATACAAAGTGTCTGAAATGCTGATAATTAACTTTTTATGTGGAATAATTAATACTAATAAGTAAAGAATATAATAAACATAATTTCCCCACCGAGGGTGACACTCCTCGTAAGACCTGGGTCAATATCTTGAAATCTTTATCTTAAAATGCCAAAAAGGTATAACCCCCTGAGTGGTGTCATGACAAGAAGGTATGACCCCCCACTCTAAGTGGTGTCATCACTCAGGGGGTCATACCTTTTTGGCATTTTGAGATATGAACAGGACCCAAAATATGAATAATTGACCCAGGTCTTATGAGGAGTGCAACCCCTGGTGGAGAAATTATTTTTATTATATTCTGTACTTATACCTCTTTCATTTGACACCACTCGGGGGGTCATATCTTCTAGGCACTTTGAGACATGAAAAGGACCCATATGATTATTGACCCAGGTATTTTTATGAGTGTCACCCCCGGGTGGGGAAATATTTTATCATATACTTTACTTTTTTCTCTTTCCTTTGACACCACTTGGATGTCATACCTTTGTGAAATTTCAAGATATGTCCATTTCACACGAAAAGTTTAGTTGGTAAGTTGGCCCGGTACTAGTTAGTAAGTAAGCAAGTAACATTCACTATGATAGGCTTATACCATTTCATGGCTCAGCAGAAACATATCCAGCACATTTCATATCTGCCTAAATTTAAATTATTTAAGTAGAATAAACAACTTCATCTCTTTTCTTAAAATATCCACATCTTGAAGGCCATCAGAAGAAAATAATAAATATGCAAACGAAGCAAATTCCTATTACCAACTTGGAATCATACCATACATAATTTTGTTACAGAGTAGCACCCAATTTGGTTCTTGGTCTTGAAATATTGTAGTTAAACATTGTTCCTTTTAAATATGCGACATAAAAACCTAATTCTAGCAGAAACAATCTTTACAGGTAGAAAGCTATACCAATATGGGCAAATTTACTATGGAAGACACTCGATCCAAGATAAAATATACCTAAATTAATAAATTCCTTATTATAGGCCTACTGTGTGGTGGAAATACATAGATCTGCTATGGCTAAACTCAGTGCCCCATCTTCTGACAATATGAAATGACAATATGAAAAGTTCATGCACACGCTGCAGAATAAATTCCAGTCATAAATTTATTCAAAGCACAATACCTTCCAATACAGGGTGTCTCTGAAAGGCCTGTAAAGTCAGAATTGTTTTTTATTAATTTTTTTAAATTCATGAACCAAACAAGATTAGATAATGCAATAAACAAATGTCATAGTACAAACCTTAGTAAAAACTCAGTATTTGATTTTGCCAAAATGCATTTTCTGGCAACACTGCTTTTGATATACAATATAATAAACTTTTCTCATCGGAAATGTGTGCGCCTAAGAACCCTTTATCATCAGGATATGGAGAGACACAAGAAACAAATCTCATTTTTTTAAATTACCAAAATGTATCATTTTCTGGCAACACTGCTTTTGATATATACAATATAACAAGCTTTTGTCATTAGAAAAAAAAACAATTTTTACCAAAATGCATCATTCTAGCAATACTATTTTTTGATATAAAATATAACAAATTCTCTATTCGGAAATGAGTGAACCTAAGACCCCTTTATCATTAAGGATATGGAGACACACAAGAAACCTGCATCAGTGTAGCAATTTATATCATAGTTTGTAAAAATCTATTTTTTTAAGCGACCAAACTGCACCATTTTCTGGCAACACTGCTTTTTTGATTGACAACATAACAACCTTTTCTTATTAGAAATGAGTCAACCAAAGACCCCTTTATCATAAGGATAAAGAGAGATAATAAAGAGACTAAGGAGAGATATGTGAAACGGTGAAACCTTCACCAATTTAACAATTTATAGCATAGTTTGTAAACAAATCCCATTTTTTTACCAAAATGCGGCATTTTCTGGCAACACTGCTTTTTGATTTGCAATATAACAAGCTTTTCTCATTAGAAATGAGTGAACCTAAGACACCTTAATCATTATGACTAAGGAGAGATAATGTGAAACCTGCACCAATGTAACAATTTATAGCATAGTTTGTAAAAAACACCCCATTTTTTATTAAAATGCAACATTTTCTGGCAACACTCCTTTTTGATTTTCAATATAATAACCTTTTTTTTTTATTACAAATGAGTGAACCTAAGACCCCTTTATCATATGTAAGGAGAGATATGTGAAACCTGCACCAGTGTAACAATTTATACCATAGTTTGTAAAGAAAATCTCATTTTTAATTTACCAAAATGCATCATTTTCTGGCAACACTGATTTTTGATATACAATATAACAAGCTTTTCTCATTAGAAATGAGTCTAACTAAGACTCCTTCATCATAAGGATATGGAAAGATATAATCAATCTTAAGAAACCTGCTTTTGTGTAACAATTCATATTATATTTTGTGAAAATCTCATTTTGTTAAATTTGCCAAAATGCATCATTTTATGGCAACACTGCTTCCAATGTATACAAGTGCCCAAGCTGTTTTCATCAGATATGAGTGGGGCCAGGTCACCTTCACCACCTGCTATAATATTAATATCCAGAGTGCTCCGGCATATAGATTCTTTTCGATGCAAAGATGGGGTAAAATATCACATTTTTCACTATGTGAAAACTTGCAGTGTTGCCAGTTCCCAAAAACACATAAAGATGATATTTTCAAAATATTTCAAACTTTCTTCGTAACGTATGGAGGTAGGTCTATATCATGTAATATTTGGTTTTGTAAAAATGTGTCATGTATTGCTGCAATTAGCCAGCCAAAATAGGTTAAATTTCACTTTTTTTACCCTGAAATTGACTAAAAACTGCATAAAACTAAGAATTGGCTGTTACCATGGCAACAAGCAAAAAATGGACGAACAATGGCCGTCACTGTAACACACTACCAAAGTACTTCAACCTCCAAAGGTATAAGCAAAATCTATTTTTTGACCTTTGCCAACCATGCTGAAAAATTACCTGAACTTACAATTAAATATTGTTTAAATTGAAACAAACTCGCGCGAAGCGCACCTAAAACTGCTTTTTAAAAAAAAGCTGAAATGGTCAAACATGAGATTAATTTCGTCAAAATCAGGTAGCGTGTTTCTTTCTTCTTTCTCCGATTTCTCTTTTTTTGATACCCGGGGCGCGCGCGCCCGTCTAAAAAGGGTTGTATGCGCTACTGGTAGCTACTAGTGATGTTCAAATTGCACCCTCAAGCTCATGGTAGCATTTAGCATCATATTATAGGCACACCCTGTAACTCCAATATAGTATTAGATCCGAAGGTGCTGCAAGAAGGCAAGATGTGCGGCAGTATACCAGTCTGGGCACATCATACGTCGTATGACGCAGTATTTCATGATTTAGCAAGAGCAGTAATATAGGCCAATCAAATTTTTTTTAAATCACCCACCACTAATTGCAGCAGAAACCATTTAATTACCATTCATTTCAGAAAAGTATATTAAAGAACATATTAAAAGTCCCCAAACGTCCAAGCGGTGGAAAATGGCCGCTTATGCAGGGGTGAAATTTCAAATTTGGTCAATTGTTAAAAAACCATACCAACGTATTGCTTTCGCCATAAGGATTCCGAAAAAGTATAGTTTGACTATATCTCCGATATACATTTCTTAAGTTATGGGGAATAGGTCAATTGTCAAAATTTGGATTCCACAAAAATTGAAAAATGCTCTGATTTTGATCAAATGGTTTCATATTGCTCCGCTTACAGCATTAGCTGTAGAGGGCATATAACTGATTTTCGACTAATGTAGCATGCGGTTGGGGTTCCCGTATCGCGTTTCACGTAAATTTCGCAATCTCTCTATTATCGTTGATAAAATGGTTTCATATTGCTCCGCTTACAAAACATTAAAAAAAAAGAATAGTTTGCCATATCTCAGGCCGGTGGTTTGTTACCCTGTTAACATGGCAAAGAAGATCGAATTCCACTGAGCCCTATTTTGTGATGTTACCTATGTACCAAAACATCCAAAACTATTTTTCTTATAAGTTGATTAATTTTTGACAAAGGAACAATAATCTGAGACCAGTTGGAGAATATTTCCATAATAAACGACTGTGGACCCCAAAATTTGACCTTTCACCTTTTTGCCTATAATTCAACAACTGTATGTATGAGACTGGTCAAACTATACTGTTTCTGAATCCTTATATGATGTGGCTTTAAATTGCATAAGCGGTCATTTTGGATTTTTGCAAATTAGGCACTGTTCCACTACTCGGACCATTTGGTTACTTTTGATATTTTTTTTTGAAATGAATGGTGATTAAATGCTTTCTGTTGCAATTAGTGGTGGGTTAAGCCATGATTATCCTTAATTTGATTGGCCTATAGTGTACTGCCAGCTCACGTGCTACTTATTTAGGCAATAATGTGAAAAAGTGGACCATACGGACCACTTACCCGGGCACTTTAATACTCCCTATTGGGAATTGTTTTGATCGAGAACTTGATTCCCCGTGTGTCTTCATTCTAGTTCATAAATATTAAGTGTGTCATATTACTTTTCCTTTAGGCATGTTAGGTCGGCAGGTCGTATGCATCCATGTAAATCGTAGTCATGGCACTCACGTACTACTCGTATACATGTATTACTATTAGTTCCGGATACAGCTACATGCTGCAAATTATTTGAGACGAAAACACTCTCGCCCTCGCTCCACAATGGCTCCGTGATACAATTTGATTCATAGTTCGCTCATTTTATATCCCAATTCCCATGTAGACAAACTACTATAGCCATTCTATATAACTTCACTGACTTTCTATAGGCTATGCTATCAGACAGTTCACAGTTGACACTCGACAGTTTATACCACAAGATTTGATTTTAAAGGTAAGCTTAATATTCATTTAATGCATGTACTTACTCCTTTAAACAAACCAACGTTTTTGCTGAAAGGGGTAATAAATAGGTCATAGGCATACTATGGCCAAAAATGCATGTTTACTGTGAACATTAACAACCAATTGCTTCGCCAGGTGAAAGTCACTATCTGGAAAGCAGGACTGGGAATTAAGGTCAGTTGTTGTAATTGCACATGGCAATTACACACCGACAGACCGACTCAACTAGGACATCGTAAACGAGGTCATAATCTACCCTAGTCTTCTTCTACGTATCTATACGTCCTCTATACGTTGTTTAGGACTTTTCCGTTTATTACCGATTTTTTGCTGCATTGACTTGGGTCATGACAACCACACCAACACAAGAAATAGATTTTTAGATTTCAAAAATCTTTACAGGAAATATATGCGTAAAGGTAAGGTGTGTTTATGCGTGATCGAGGGTGGGTTAAATTTTGGGGTTTGTTGGGGGGGGGGGGGTGTATTAATAATTTGATTAGTTCAAAGCCAATATTATAATACAGTACTTGTATGGCTGTTGGTGATGTGAGGAAGAGGGGCTGGTTAAACGTATCACCCATTCCCAGTAGCGTAGCCAGAGGAGGGGGGGGGGAGGGGCAGAGTGCCCCCTGACAAAAATGAAAGAAAAAAGGGGCCCCTCTGACAAAAAATGAAAGAGAAAATCAGGAGGGCAAAGGAAACGAATGGCCCAAAATATTGTAAAATCCAAAATGTTTCCGCGCTACGCGTGCACATTGTAAAGATAAAACCACTTCCATTCTGATAATGGGCGAAAACAGTGTAAAATACCAAATTCCGTAACAAGAAAACATTTTTTGAAGCTCGAAGACATACAGTATTGTATGATGCAACTGTAATGTTTTTCGTCTGTGCCCCCGAAATTTTACGTTGCCCCCCGACCAATAAAGCTGGCTACGCCCCTGCCCATTCCTAATATAACTCAATCATATTTTATCTGCTTCTTGCAAATGCAACATAGAGTCTTCTTGAAATTACCGTTTTTGAATTTGGGGGAGTGATTATGACATTGATCAACAAATTATGTGGATCATATGTTACAATTTGATGTGGCAGTCATGTCCATGATTATTAGAAAGTGGTGGGTATCAATCATTTTGATTCACCCTGTATTGGTTTGTTTGTTAAGGTAAAGGTAATAGATCTCATAACGCTTATAACGTTGGAATTTTGATGCTTTATATCTTTTAAGATATATTGAAACTTCAAAACTTTTAGAAGTTGTTAAAAGATAATTAGGAAGTAATCTCCAAAACTTAAAACACCCACCTATATGTTTTGTTGTGAATCTTAATTTGCCAAAAACCCACTCTAATAATTTATATGATATACAGACCATCAAAATAAGAAAACTTTAAAAAAATAAATGTTTCAACGTTAAAGCCACGGATCTATATAGACGAATGCAATTTCCTACACCTTAATGGCAGCCATAGCTGGATCCCCATCGGTCTATCCCACCTGAAATGTGAAATGATGCGCACTTAGCGGGGATTTTAAATTGCATTCCATCATCCGTGTTTTTTTTTTCAAGCCAGCTCAATTTTCCACGTGAACAGTCTAGAAGTATACACTTGAACTCGTACTGTCAAGCACTCACATCAGAGTATAGTGCATTACCGATCTGACGGCTATATTTTGAATACACAAACAGAATATCTTTCAAAAAGTTCATAAGACTTTGTGCCGATATGTTGATGTATATTATGAATAAAATGCTGGAATAGCTTACGAATTTGGCATATTTTCAACCAATCTCATTGGACTTCATCTGGCAACTGTAAAGATGTTCCTGTATTGATCGTAATCGGAGATTGATCACGTGTCAACCTCAACAAACGAGGGGCCTGAGATATCAGCTTTCACATGCATAGGATTCATCAATAATCAATATTCCTTGCCGGCTGACACGGCTCCGATTACGATCAATATAATACAGGAGCATCTTGCAGTTGCCAGATGAAGTCCAACGAGATTGGACTTATTCCTGTATTTTATTCATAATTCCTCTTCTACTTTGTGCCTAATTTCTTTTTCTTTTTTTCTCATAGCTTCCCACCATATTTTCAAATGGATTTCTTCTAAAGCAGATTATTCAAGATGGAAATCGAAGCATCAATTGATTCTCAACCTACAGAAAGACCAAAGTCGCAACTAGATATTGACATTGAAAACTTTAACAGACAACAAAGAGAGCAACTTGACAAGCATCATCACCAAGAAGACTTGAACAGCTCTG
This sequence comes from Amphiura filiformis, assembly GCF_039555335.1. NCBI lineage: Eukaryota > Metazoa > Echinodermata > Ophiuroidea > Amphilepidida > Amphiuridae > Amphiura > Amphiura filiformis. The sequence goes on along the minus strand of NC_092642.1, from coordinate 10,456,679 downwards.
ATCATGCTAATGACAGCAAAACTAATAATACATGCTCATGTGCCATCGTATGTCTAGGATGTTTGGCTAAAGTGTATTCGAGCATAACCGTTTGTTCGGATTGTTGTCGCGATTGCTGCTCTGGTGGCGGGGGTGGTAGTAGCGGAGATTTAGTGACGTATGCCTTTGATTACAACGGAGGCGGAGGCGGTCATGATGATGATTGCGGAGGTGGGGATTGTGGAGGATGTGACTAAGGCGCTTAAAACGGTTGGACAGCTCATGTTCTTTTGAATTCCAACCAACCGGGTTGCAATGCGAGTGGTCCCTGTCTAAATTAGCCTACTATTATTATTCCAAGTTTTATGGACCTCAGCCATTCTGTTCGTAACCGAGATGCAGACTTCGTGCGGCTAAGTCTCAGGAGAGATCGGTCTTCCCTGGCGCTTGTCTTTCGAGGCCGACCTGACCTTGGTCTAGGTGTAGTAGTTCCGGTCTCTCGACGTCCCTTAAAAAATTTCGAGACTGCAGCTTATGTAGTTCCTTAAGCGGCACCAATATCCTTCTGTTTGTAGCCGCGATTACGTAAGTCAATGACGCGGACGTATAAATCTGCGCTCAAATCGTACCCCATGATCAGAAACATTGTATACAACAGACAGATGCAACAAAGTAAAACTGGTTTCTTCACACCGTAATGCAAAAGCCAGTGTAACCTTATAAATCATATCGCTAAAATAACTGCGAAAAAGATGCCCGATGGTTCATTGGTCAGGCATATGAAGCCATTGTCCTACATTAGGTATTGTGTGATATGGAATGGTGCCTAAGACCTTAACAGACACCCGTGATCCACTTTCCATGGCTGACAGGTCATTGATGGTAAGAAATCTGCACTTTAAAACAGGGTTATACAAAAAAATAAAAATATTCCAAAGTTTTGTCCATGACTGTACTTTCAAAAGGGGCATGCAGACAAGACGAGATGTTACATGCAACACCTCTGTCTTTGAATCATCCATTCAGCTTGGGTTTGATCTGTATATTTTAAGCTATATGTCTTCCAAACAAGTTTCTAGTTTCCGAATAGCGTCAGATCGTTCAGCAGGGTGATATGAGCAATATAATTTGCGTATCATTAGCGTAAGATACGCAGTTCACATTATGACTGTCGATAACTTCCTCTAGAGGAGCAGTGTACATGATAAATAATAGATGGTCCCACAACTGACCCTTGAGGTACACCACAGTCCAAAGAGTAATTACGACAAATGTGAAAATCTACAGCAAGTGCTTGATTACGTTCAGATATATAGGATCGAAACAACTGAAGCTAGTTTCCTGTAATCAATGTATATGCCTGTTATATTTTGTAGCTATTTTGTTTATATTATTCTCCTCTGTTTAAGAAATAGCAACACATTTATTCCAAAATCGTTTGATTTATGTTATTCTCCTCTGTTTTTAACTCTCTGTTTATTATTATATCCTCTCTTTTGCACTTATGTATGGCGCCAGAATTTTTCGACCCAGAGGGATAAACAGGGTAAACAATGTAAACAAAAAAGCCCGAACCAAAGAGAACGAAATATGTTGCTATTTATTCAAACAGGGACCAAACAGAGGAGGAAAATATAAAACAAAAGATATTGACAAATGTGACAAATGACAAATATTTTTCCAAACAGTGGGATAACACAGAAAAATATAAAATAAAAGAGTCCTGAATTCTGGTGCTATTTTTATAAACAGAACAGAGGAGAATAGTATAAAAGAAAGGTATATGAAAATATGTTGATGTTTTTCGCAAATAAAGGGACAAAACAGAGCATAATAATTATAAACGAATGATTTTGTGGATAAGCATTTTACAACAGCTCACCTTTTAACTTAATTTTATTAATCTCCTCAGATATTATTGATTTGCCCGTAAACAGTGTAAACAAAAAATTCCGAAATTCTGGTAAAAACAGAGGAGCAAAACAATAGGTTGCCAAACAGGAGCAAAACAAAGTAGAATAATATAGAACAAAAGAATATGAAAATCTGTGGCTATTTCTTTTTCAAATTTATTTCATTAGGGGTTCAACTTCTCCCACACCCTGCACCCAAAGAACACACTGATAAATGTTGCGTTAAAATGGTGCGGTGTGTGACTGCGTGTTGACAATCTTGCATAAGCACTTAGCTCTTTAGTGTTGATTTCATACAATAAAGAAACGGATGCACTCCACCTCATGTAGCACACACGTTGGCAAATGGAAAGTTTCCAGACCTTGTATAGAGGTTATCCACTTTACTCATGTGTGACTTCTAACAAAAGGCGCTGATTCCCGTAATATTCCTTATTCAAAACAATTCAATGCATGACCTCGGTTTTCGAGAAACATGAGAAAAGAGGTGATGAAGTGTTACGTGCGCGCAGCGGCAAATGTTGACTTTTATTTTACCTGAAAGTGATCGATCATACGATAGGGGCTACTGAACTTAGCGCGCATTCGTTCCATTTCACACACCGCACCATTTATTAGCGCAACATTTATCAGTGGGTTCTTGGGGTGCAGGGGTGTGGTAAATTTCAATCCTTATCACCCCATAGTGTATATTATAAAATTGAAACTTGGCCCGGTAAATACATCATGCTGCCTTTATTTTGAGCAAAAATAGTGTAAACTTTAAAGTTGCCTTTGTAAACTCAAAATTTCATATGAATTTTAGGCTAAAATAGATTAAAATAATTGAAAAATAATTGAAAAATTACCACAATAACACACGGAAAAATGATACCCACCAGGATTTTTTAGTTTTTGCCATTCAGACAATTGACCATTAAGCCAAATAATTAAGGTACCAGTTACGTTCACTCCCTGTATATCCCAAACAAAGGCAGATATGTCATAATAGGTACCAACAGCCAATAGCTGCATCTTTTAGCTCGAATTTAAGACCTGATTCGTTCTAATTGTTCAAGAAATAAAGACACGACATTTATTCCATTTTGCACCATATTTCATCAGTTTAGCTTCAAAATAGCAAATTTTTCGCGCCCTTTATACCATAAACTTATTCTGTCGCCAAAAGGTGCTGGATTCACTATACTTTAAGATTTTTTTCCAACCCCATTCCCCCAATGTTAAAAAGAAATCTATGCCACTGTACAGGGGTGAACACAACTGCTACCTTAATTCTTTTGCCTACTGTAATTAAATTGTCGGGGGGGCATGGGAGTTTGGGTCGGGCGGAATTTTTTTCGCAGCCGAATGCGGTAATTTATGTTCCGCAGGAACGATATGCCCAGATTGATCAAAACACCCAGTACCAGTTCTCATCATATCCTGTTTGTAAAACTTGCTTGCGTGAATTATATGTGTGAGAAAGATACTGTTAAGAGGTAAAATTCTGTTTCTTGTACACTAGGTTGTCAAATAGTTGCTTGGTGTAATAGTCGTGAAAGTGCATGGAGGCCAGGAGATGTATCAGAGACAATTACCCTCTGTTTAGTATGTAACAAGGCATCTCATTAGTCCTGCTGTTTTACATCACAATGACCGAGTTCTCAGTTCATTGACTCTTATCTGTATTAATGTTATTGGATCTTGAGATGTGACAGCAAAATAATGACAGAAATACATTACTCTCATACCCCAAGCCAACAAACATTTGTTACCATTTAAAGTTTGTAAATTTGCCTTGCAGAGATTCGGCTCAATTTATAAACTGGCAATGATTTATGTGTACCTACTTTCACGTACTTCCCCTAAATGAACAGTGGGATTGAAGTAAACAATTTAAAATAGTTCATGCCCTATGCAAGTTGTTCGACTAATTCAGCTAAATTATATCAATGTTATTCGTTTCAAACAAACACAAATGATTCATTTAATGCTTATTTAGTGTTTTTTTTTCTCGATATATTGATACATTTTTTGCAACAACATTACAAGAAACCAGCAATTTTTAAACTACTTAGAAAACTGAGCCTATCACTGGTTCAAATAGTTTCATTTCTCGAAACACACAATCATTGACTCTTTACAACTAATGAAAATGTAAGTGAATTTGGGGTATATGCATGTCACTTGCGTCTATCTTTTATATTGTTCGTCTGGTCGCAAGGAATAAAAAATGCACCATTAGATTCACAAAGGAGTGGCATGGGAGTTTGGGTCGGGCGGAATTTGTTTTCGCAACCGAAAGCGGCAATTTTTTTTTCAATTTGAATTTATTTCTTTATACAGAGTTAGGTAGGGGGATTTTTTTTACTCATCAGTGAGGCGAATTTTTTTTTTCGTGTCACTAGTGGGCAAAGGTTTTTTTTCGCCTCATTAGCGGGCCAAGTTTCTTTTGGTCCTTAATTCATAAATTTGACCAAATGGTGAAATTTAACTTTTATTGCCAGTAAGAATGATTAGGATTGAGATGTATTTCATTTGGCAGAAGTCTTTTTTAATCACAAAAATTAGTAATGTATTTTTCTGGAATGGGGAGTAGTAGTGTTTTCTGTATTTGATATGGACCCGGACTCCGAGACTACGTGCAATCCGTATCATACTTAAAACCGAACCTAATATCATTTTTATCACCATATCATACCGTTCAAATAATTACACACAACGAGGAAAACTATTCACGGATGTAATTCTGGGCTGGAACACTTTTACCCATGCCCGTCCTTTTGGACCTGATTTTTGTGTTATCTTTTCATATACTGAGAGGCAATCCAAATCAGAACTAGAAAGCACAGTTGTGTTTGAGCACTGTGATGCCCACAACCCCAACACACAATGACACTTTTAACCCATCTTGACACCCCGTAATATGTTTTATGCTAAAAGGGCTATCAGTATACCAACATACGGCATTGTAGCTGTTATTTCCTGAGTAACGGCCGGCCCTTTGTTTTAGAGTTTGGGGCCCTGGGGGCCGATAATATGGTACACATGGGACTCATATATGGGTTGACATGTGTTTACAATTGATACCCCCCCGTTAGTCTGAGATACAAAATATCAGGCAAAAACACTACATAGTTTACCATGTTTACATGGAAGAAGTTGGGTTTTTGAATTAACTTTGGTTTCAAAGCAAATACCAAAAATGTATTCAAACTTGTTTACAAATGCATCAAGCTATATACATAATATATCACACAAAACAAGAGTTTTTGTATTTCAGCCACTTTTCGCCAGCCCATTCGGGGCTGGTACCTGTTTCAGGTTTGGGGTCAGTTTACTCAAGAGATTATATTTTAGTGGTATTGGAATGATTTTTTGTTTTACTTTTTGTGGTTAAATTTTTAAAAAAATATTTTAATTCGATTTGTTAGGAAAAGTAAGTATGTTTTGCCGTTTCAACGAACGAAAACGAGTGAGTATTACCAAAGTTATGTTTGAACTAATTAATTATGACTTTAAAAGTTTAAAGGCCTAAATGTAACAATAATAGTTAATATATATAGCATCATATGGTCAGCAGAAGAAAATCTGACATCACCTATGATGTCATATCAGTGTCCTTGACCGGGGGTCCTTACTCCTTGACCACTGAACAGCGTGATATCATGTTGATAACAGATCTATAGAATCAAAATCTTCATCATATCCCGGATCATATCACAGATTCTCAACAATCTGTGATCATATGGACCATATTGATGTGAAAGTAGTTATCTATCATATCCTGTGTCGTTTTATGGATAAAAATGACTCAAAATGTTATTGATGAAATGGTTGCTATCATAAACATCAGTTTTGTCTTTTCAACGGGAAAAATCCGATGCAAAATAATAAAGTTTTTAGGGCCTAGCTATAATATGGGCATAATTTATGCATATAGTATTGAACAATGTACCCCATTTGACATGCACTTATAGATAAATAAATTGTCTTACTTTATTAATTTAATAACTTCTTTATTATAAATAAAATGACACATAACTATTTGATTCATAAAATTACATTCAACAAAATGATTGAAGAGAAAACACACAAGGCACTAGGCAGACTGTTATAGAATGGAGTATGTAAGATGCCATGTCCATAGCTTCGCAGGAGTTTCCGACTAGCAATCAACATGATCAGCACATTCAAAAACACAGTTTAAGAGTGAAGATTGTAGTGAGTAACCAGTCCTTTATAAATGTGCTGGCCACTATCTATTATAATATAGTAGGCTTAAACTATACATTGCGAATTAATTAAGTTATTTTAAAATAAAATGTACATGTAAGTTAACTCAAACCGGCAGTGTATATATCGAAAGCAGTGAAATCGGACATTCCTAAGCGAAGATATTGAGTTCGTAAGTTCTGGTATTACAAAATTGGAAATTGAGATATCGTGGGTAAAAAGCTGAAAAGACAAAAAAACCAACGACAACAACAACAACAACAACAACAAAACAAACAGACCAGAACAATTTGGAGTACATGTAATGAATTAAAAGAGTTGACATGAGATTAGGAATTAATGTTTTCTGCTGTTTCAGTGTGCATGTTCTCATCGTTGATGGTTTGGTGGACTGTCATGTAGATGTAAGCGTGATCCTAAAAATGCCTTTCACATTGACCAAAACTAATTACAAGACCTCTTCTACATTGAGGCTGGCTTTCCCTTTTAAAGGGAATTTTATTGACATTTCAGGCGACTGCCACCCCATCCATTGGCGCGCTAATGATATCAATTTCTTCCATGTAAATATGGTAAACTATGTAGTATTTTTGCCTGACATTTTGTATCTCAGACTAACGGGTGGCGTATCAAATGTAAACATATATATTTAGAAAAAAATAAACGTGCCGTCAAGAGGTTGCTTTCTTAAGTAAAATCCGCGAGCAGTGACTTCTTTACCTTTTGAAAAATTTATTTATGATGATAAGTGTTCGAAAATTGCGCATTATCATGCACAACAACCAAACATGACTCTGATAGTCTAATAATATTAGTTTCTTGTTTTTTGTATGTTTGACTTACGTGCACAGTCATTTACCTTTCATATCCACGCTAAAAACACATATAGAAACTAACTGAATATTTGTGTGTGTTTGTCTGTCACGCCCATTTGTAGGCCTACCAATACCAAATTTGCTTCAAAAGACTGCAGCGTTTGAATCTAGCCATTTGGGAAACGCAATTTCTATTATGTCACTGCTTTAGCTTGAACTCTGTTCTGCTTTAGCTTTGTAATATTCTGTTTAAATATTTTTGTGTGTTTGTCTGTCACGCAAGATTTACGTTACAAATAAGTTATTAGTAGGCCAAATAATGTGCAATCGGCTACGTTTCAGTCATTATTGGGGCGCCCGCCTTAAGCGGGCGCACCTTATTGGCATGACTTTGTGAAAAGCTTCTAATTTCACTCTTGCTAGATTTACTTCGCAATGGTGTTGCTAAAATTATGCCCAGCTTAGAAATAAAACCACAATTTGCTTGGATTTGATTTTATTACGGTTTTTCTGATATGCACGGGATAAAATCTTGTGCGTATATTCTTTGTTTAAAATACAAAATTAATGGACGTATAAAACACCAAATAAACCGTGACCTTTGTACCGGGCTTAAACCAGTTTAACTTGCAGAGTATGAGTTTTTGTACCCAAAGTTTCAAAGTCATTCAATGAATGTACAAATGTTTAATACGCTGCAGCATGGTACAGTGTATGAATAGGCATCTTATCAAGATCAAGATAGTGATAGTGACATAACAATTAACATGCTTATTTTACCAAGGTCTTATCTATCTGCATGGTGTAATTGAAAGTTATGGTGTATGATTGTTTTAAGGATGAAACAACTGGCCAAGTTCTTTTGCATGGAAATTAGAACAAATTACTATACAAGCTGTATCAAAAAGTTTGATACCCAGCAGTTTTGATAGTTATTGAAAAGCCTGGTTTTTCCAAATGCAATATCGGGTCCCCCTTAAAATGATAAAATGATCAGACCATAAATCTTTTGTGACTGTTTATGACATTAATCAACAAATTATGCGGATCCTAGATGTGTCGAGGATGTTACGTTTATGAACAAAACGTTACGTTTGTATTTTCAACATTGTTATTCATTGCTACGTGTATGTTAACAAATGAAAGTTCTGTAATTTTTTTAAATTCTTCAATGCTAAGTATTCTTTTTCGATATCATCAAATTGTAAATCTCTAGTCAGATTTTCAGTGTGTTAACAACTATGTATCAAAGACGTTACGTTCATGTACAAAACATTAACGTTCTTATCTTGTAAACATTGTATACCCATAGCTACTTTTATGAAGAATGAATGTTCTATAATTGTTTTTTATCCTTCATCTTTATTAGATTTTCAGTGTATTAGCAAGTAGAAGCAATATCATCACTACAATATGCCCAAAAAACAGAACTCCCCACCCCACATAATCGCAAATTGACACGACAGCTTCATTCCAATTCAATTTATTTCATCCAAAACGGTCCTGTGATACACCTTCCCCAATCAAACACATTTGCATTTGATCATCTTCTACTCTTCCCTGAGTAGATCATTATAATATCAAATCTAAACACCATGCCATGGAATTCACCATTTCACGTCCAAGCTCACATTGGGCGCCCCATTCCTTTTTTAAAGGAATTTTAATTTTCATTGGCATGCAACGTCCTATTAAAGGTCATATATTGCGCGGACAACATCATAATTATCATTGGCAAGCTAATATTATGAGGACAGTGAAAATGACTCTCTTTTTGAGAAAATAAGACGTTTAAAATTGATATTCCGCAAAAACCAACTTAAGCGATGAGTTCCTTCGAACGAGACAGATTTGACCTAGAAAAAATTTGACGTCATGAAATGACTGTGCCTGCTGTGCGAGAAGGGACTATAAACATTCTCAATGCACAGAACGTATACTGTTGTTGTTCACAGAAAAAAAATCTGAATTAAGTATTACAAATTTAATGGTTTTTAAACATATGTATAAAATCAGCCGCTTTTTTTTTTTTTATATATTAGTAAATTGTGATATTACAATTCATATGTATATCAATATCATGAGAAATATTTGGGCTAAAAAATAAAAAAATAATTTGAGCTTAGAATGTCAGCGTGATCAATCTGAGACTAGCATATATACCGTGGTAAGTCCACAAACTCACGTATCTGATTTCCCTGTGTGATATTGCAATGCTATAGTTATTATAGTTTCAGTTGTATGAAATATTACAAAGCAAACGATTAGTAACAATACTGTGTGACACTTTGTTCCCCAAATGAGAACATTAGTCTGCATATTGTTATGCAGCATTGTTATGGTAAATAATAGTACAACTCAAACGGGGGAAGAACACGTACGAGCCTGAACTTTACCCACACAATTTCTCTTTTTTCAGGAGAAATACGCATTAAAAATTGCAACGAGTGTCAACTTGTAATATAATAATTATTCTCTTCGAATAGAGATAAACTTGTTTTTGCAATAGACCTGCCCGTTAATATATCTTATTGACATACCGGTACTTCATAATGCGATAATAATACAATGCAATACAGATTGGGATCGTTTGAGGCGGCACGACACCACAGTGCGCATGCACTGGAAACATAATAGAATTCTAAAATGCTGATTGATCATGTTGATTGCTGATGCGCCGTGACATTTCAGAAACTTGCCTTCCATTGGCCCATGTGCAGTGCATGTCGCTTGTCTCTCTGATTATTTAAACTGTGCCATCATTTCGAATTCAACATAATTATAATCAACCACCTACAATAGTCTACAGAGTCTAAATAATCAGCTGATAATTCTTCAAATCTACAGTTAATAGTCTACAGAGCTAATAGTCTATACATAATCTTCAAATATACAGTTACATCATCTCCTCCTGCTTATCAAGGTAAGATATCTCAATATTATGTATTTTTGGCTAATTTGCACTAACTTGGGTTTCAGGGAACGGTCACGACAATTGAAAGGCCTAGGCCAATGTATTTGCGTATACTAAAAAGAATACAATTTCGGAGTTTAAATAATTATTATAAGTTTTGATGTGCAAATCCTCCAATATCGGAGGTTTTGCGACCGCCGCAGAAACTCCGATTTTAGAGTATTTGCGTATACTAAAAAACATAAAATTTTAAGGTTTAAAATAAATACAAATAAATAAATGTAGATATTTATATAGCGCTTTATGCCGTAAACAGCCTCAAAGTGCTTTACATTTATTCCGCCGTTATTAGAATATGTCGGAACCACGTTTGCTGCCTACAAATGGCGCAGGGTTCATCAGTACAACGACTGTGACTATCCCTAACAGCTTCCCATTGCACCTGGGTGGGGTGAGGCAAGCGAGACAAAGCGCCTTGCCCAAGGGCGCAACACGGTGGCGGGACGGAGACTCAAACCCACGCACGTCAAGCAAGCTCTCAGATTATGAGTCCAAGGCCGTAACCACTGAGTCACCGTGCCCTACATTAAATAATGATTATAACATTAACATTAATTTTGATGCGCAATACCTCAATTTCATTCCACCTGATATAAAGAAAAAGAATCGGATAGCAAAACAAGACATAGCGTGGAGGATGTAACCCCCAGCTAGGTAAATACATATTACCAAAACTCATTTTTTCTATGTGCAGGGGGAATTCCAAACAATTCAAATCGATCAGCCATAACGAGTGAACAATGTGGAGCACAATGGGTTTTCCCATAGCTACTCAAAAATGAACTGAAACACATTATAGAGCTGCAGTCCGATAGAGGGTATTCAAAACGATCTCATCCTTGACTTATTTAAGCAAAATATTATGCCCTTATAGAAGCAATTAGCACTAGAGTTGAAATGGATAAGTTGTTTAGCCTATTTTATTCACACGTGTGACCAAGCATGAGGGCGCTATTATTCAAAATAGCTGCCAAATGTGCATTAAATAACAACCTAGAACGTAAACTAGTAATATAGAAGGTAAATTGAACCAAAAATCATGTTGTTTTCTTACAGCTTTTTGGAAGTTTATGAGAAATAAATCATTTTATTTACCTATTGTCGACTTAATTAGAAGCTTTCATCGGCATTGCCTTAGATATGTGTTTTCCCTGCCTGCATTACATTGAGTACTTGGGTAAACACCAAAATACCCCCCCCCCAAAAAAGGTACATTTGGTACAAAAGCACAATATTGCACAATTATAAGAGTTTCTAATACGAGTGTTGAAATGGAAGAGTCGCTTTAGTTTATTTACATGTGTGCCCAGTACAAGAGGACGCCAAATTGGCAATAAAAAGTGCAACGACGTAATGGTTATTTGTGCTCAATTGTCGCCAGCCTTCATTGTGTTACTGGGACGTCATTGCACTCGACAATCTCGGCCCGGGAATTTTGAATATCGCGTGTTGAGAGACGGATGTTTTTATTCGTTTTTATGGTCACTATGAGTTTGTTCTAAATAAAACCATGTGATTCGTGCTTGATAATTATTTTTCTTACATATAAGGCATATGATGTTGTGATTGCCGGAGACTTCCTTTAAATGTTGTAAGCTTTGAGTGACGCGTAGTCTTCATGCAATAACTAGCCGCACCAAACATTAATAAACAAGTTTATGACTTACGTAAAGCTCACTTGTATGCTTCCCCCTCAAAACTTGCTCTACGAATCCCACCTCAATGATTTCGGCTGCAACAACTCATTCGTCCAAACCAGACCCATAAAAATATTTATCTAATTATTTATTTATTTATTTATTTATTTATTTATTTATTTATTTATTTATTTATTTATTTATTTATTTATTTATTTATTTATTATTTATTTATTTATTTATTTATTTATTTATTTATTTATTTATTTATTTATTTATTTATTTATTTATTTATTTATTTATTTATTTATTTATTATTTATTACGCTTTATCACTGGCACAGAATTACAAAAATATAATATTGCACATAAGTTACATCAAAAATTACACAATATCATAAAAGGAACAATTTTTTTTTTTAAAGTCCAGTGAATAGCTGGAGCGAAGAGGTGCTATGCACCTCTAAGACCGCCCCACCAAATCCAAAAAAGAAGGGAAGGGAAAAATAAATTAGAGGAGGAAAATGCTGGTTAAGTTATGTTTGTGCAAAGTGCAAACACAAGTTGCATCAAAGGTGCGAGCAAATTTGGACTGGTAAAACTACAAAACTTGATGCTTAAATGAAGCAACAGAATTTGTGGATCTAATAGTACTAGGGAGCTGGTTCTAAATGGGCTCCATACGCTGAAAAATGTCCATCTTGTGGCACTCAGTTTTAGAAAGCTGATTTACCAGCAACAAAGGATCAGAGGAAAATCTGGTGGTGGTTCGGTCTTTGTTAATACCATTAAAACTACATAATCATCTAGATTAATGTCATATAATCCCAGATTGCACTTGAAAAATATATTGAGATCGACATCTCTTCTAAAACTTAATGGAAGAAGAGTTATATAGTTCTGTTAACCTTTCTTTGTAATCAGCCTCGGGATAATCTCAAATGAATTTAGTTGCCCTTCTCTGGACCCCCTCAACTTTATGGATGTTGAGCTTTGAGGAACCACTCCAGAAGGGGCTGCACTATTCCAAATCACTACGAACCAAGGCCGATTATATAGTCCTGGATACATTATGAGAGGCATTGAAGCCAATGATGCGTTTAATCATACCAAGTTTTTTGTTACACTTTTTAACAACCCTGTTAATGTGATCATCCCAAGTGAAAGTTGAAGAAATATCAAGACCAAGATCTTTGATGGAACTAACACGGTCTAGAACGGCACCATTCATTTTATAATCATGATGAATTGCATTCCTACGTCTGGTGATTGACAACTAGGACATCAGAGATGTTTTTATAACATTTAGAGTCATCTACAAACAAAAAAGAATTCTGGGCAACACTGGGCATGTCGTTAATGTATAAAAGAAAAAGCATAGGCCCCAATATTGAACCTTGGGGCACCCCTAAAACAACAGGAAGCCAGTCGGAATTAACCCCATCAATAACAACCATCTGCTTCCGCCATGTTAAATAAGCGCGAAACCATTATTGAGGAGGTCAGAATGAAAACCAAAAGATTGTAATTTGTTAAGCAATAAGTTATGAAGCTTTATGACAAACACTGTCAAAAGCTTTTGAGAAGTCCAGATAAATCATGTCAACTTGCCCAGCATTGTCCAGAGTAGTACTGACTTAATGAAAAACAATGAAAGCTGTGTCACAATGGAGCGACCCTTGATAAAACCGTGTTGCAGATGATATAATTGTCTTTAATTGCGGGAAACACTTGATCAAAAATCAATCTCTCCATCACTTTTCCACATATACACAATAATGAAACAGGTCTGTAATTTTTGACACGTTGCCTGTCGGATATTTTTAAAAACAGGAACAACATTGGATTTAACCAGGCCTCAGGCATAATACCAGAACTCAAAGATAAGTTAAAAATGTGACACAAAGGAAAAACAATTTCATGAGCGCATTCTTTCAAGACCCTGGGAGATATCCCATCAGGGCCAATAGCTTTGGAAACATTCAAATTGCACAAGATCTTGTGGACATCACATTCGTTTAGTTGAATATTACCCAGTTAGGGATGTTGAAAACCATGTATTTTTGGCAACTGAGTGTTGGATGTTGGTTGAGTAAAAACATAATAAAAATAGTTGTTAAAAAGAAAAGCGTTTTCTCTAGCTGTTGTAGCTGTGATGTTATCCCAGTTAATAACTTTTGGAAGAGTCTTGGATTTTGTTTTGATCTAAAAATGACCAGAATCTCTTTGTGTTGTCAACAACACTTTCACCAACACTATCAATGTTTAAACTTGACAGAGAGAAATTTTTTTCAAACGATTACGTAACTTCCAAAAATTGGCCCAGTGGCTAGAGAGATTTGATTTTTTAGCACGCCTCCACGCAGCTTCCTTTTTGTTTTGGAGATGCCTAACTTCTGCGTCAATCACGCTGGGGCCGAATAGTCTTTGACCTTGGTGAATATTTCATAGAATAAATTCCATGATGAGTTAACATCTATTGCACAATATACTTCACTAAAATCAGTGTTTTGCAGCTCGCAACATATGTCATTAAAATTAGCTGGTTTAAAATAAATTGATAACATATCGAGGTCTTTGTTTGAGACGCTCAAACCTTGTGCTCACTGTAAATTGAAGCAGCTTGTGATCTGTTAAGAATCTTCCATTGAGCCTGTCAGGGACAGTTGTGAAAATGAGATGGGATATCATTCATTTGCTTCAGAAAAAAAGAATCCACATAATCACAAAAGCTCGTTCAGAATCTGTAACATTGTGATATGTGACCGTACAGCACGAATGAGCCGTAAATGTCCTCAATTGTATTCCGAGTTACAGTGTAAAATGGGCATGAAGGTCGTATTCATTGGTACCTCAATTTGGTGCTACGTGTACCTCATTTAATGAGATACACGTAGCCCCAAATTGAAATACCTATGAATATGACCTTCATGCCCATTTTACACTGTAACTCGGAATACAATTGAAGACATTTACGGCTCATTCGTGCTGTACGGTCACATATATAGTACTGTCAAGACATCAGGAAGATTTTAATCTTCCAAAATTATTAAAAAATCACCAATGACATGAATCTGGTTAAAGTCTTTGTGGAGTTTTCCAATTGTAGAGTCAAAATTATTTACAAATGATTCTACGTTGCCATCAGGTGCTCTGTAGCATAACACAAGAGCCATTTTGTCACTTTTATTCGGTCTTATTTCAATTACCATTGAACGACGTAGTGAGAAGATAGAGCTTTTAACTGTAAAGAGGAGACCCCCGTCACGTTCTTTCTCGAGATCATCTCTATCCTTGCGATAAATATCATAACCATTACAAGGGAATATCATCAACTGTTTCATTGAGCCATGTTTCAGAGACAGACACACAGTCAAATTTATTTGTAGATATGATGGATTGAAAATCTCTAAGTTTGTTAATGTTCCCTTTCATTTTAATAGTTTTCGTACTCCGTGCTTTTAAATAATATACAGAAAGTTGAGTTTATTGGAATTGACATTGCCTCATTTCAAATATATAGTTTTAGTTTTGGTTTTGGTTTTGGTCACGTGGTTTCCTATTGTCCTGCCTAACCACTTGAATCACAAGATATCGAACTCATTGTTTCTACCTTTTGTTTAAAACTAAACATTTGTGGCAGGTAGTTTCGGTTTTGGTTTCAGTTTCTTATAAGTGGTGTGACAAATAAAATTACAGGATTTTCGAGTTACCTGATCTAAGTATACAAAAGAAATGTTAAATTTCGCAGTGCAATATTCACGAGCAGAGAAGTCGAACAAAGCAGTCTACATTTGAAAGCATTGATTTAGTTTGAAAGCATTGACAAGAGACTACGAAATCAGCCTAAGCTGATTTCACTGTGAAAATATATAGACCATCGAAATATTTGCATTCGACATTACAAAAGGGCAACTATTGTAATTGTATAGGTGCTATAAACAAAATCGATTCATGTCCTTAATCCCATGTACCAGAATCGATGGAAGGCCATTATATGACCTCTAATAACCTAATAACCTAATGACTTTTACTGAAGCAATTTTACTGCAAAAAGTAGAAGATAGAGGGGAGAAGAGATGTGTGATGTGTGTGTGTGTGTGTTGGGGGGGGGGGTTGGAGGGCAAGGGGGATATGGGCCGGGAGAGAGAGAAACATATGAGAGAGAGCATTGGAAGTGAAAGAGAAGGGGAGGAGAGCTCGAGATGAAGATATCGAATGTAGGGGAGGAGGAGGGGAAAGGGGTAATTTAGGGAAGATGTGGTTATATAGGGAGGGAGCCCCTCTTAAAGAGGTATGGGTTGTGCTTCCTGGGGATAATAAACTAATTCATAATCAAATCATCTCCATGCATCGTTTATGTTTCATACAAACAAACAAATCCCCACCCCACCCCATCCTTCAATATACGCGCATGTATATGATTTCTAGGCCTACATGAACTCGTGAGTGTAATATGCCACCTACCGTCGACAGAGAGCATCAACTGTCGTCCGCGGGATAGATTTCCGATATCAATCATGATAATAATTATGTTAGCACAATAGGCTATTGTATACTTCTGGTTATATACCCTATACTGTGTCCTCCCAGCATAATAGTGTTATGATTACAGACCAGATCAGCTCTACTTTTTAATCCCTTGATTTTTGGTTTCTGAACAAAAGAGAAACCAAAACTATATATTTGAAATGAGGGATTGTTTGAAGTTTTATTGGGATGACTTGGACCTGAAGACGCATTCACATCATCGTTGGAGAACTCACTGGAGTCCAGATCACCGTCGGAAGAAAAGGATGAGTTGAAAAAGGAATCGCTGAACTGTAGGAGCGCACAAGATGAACAGTACCAAGGGTCGTCAGACGACGTCAGATGAATTGTTAATTGTAAATCGACTGTGAACATGTTGTTCTAACCACAACTGCTCATTTGGTACTCAATAGCGTAGCATGTTCAATATTTAAAAAAAATTGATGCCTTAAATATCCAATTGTTTTATAAAAAGGGCGCCATTTTAAAGAAAAGGCGCCCATCAATTGATCTATAGGTCATTGGTTTATTAGTTCTTACCACTCCAATGTATTTCAGTGGTGCAATTGACATTATTTAACTATTTTACGCAATAGAACTAATAATATTAATATTTATTGCGAATTTGGCGGCCATTTTGAAGAATAGTGCCTCTTATACTGGGCATACATGTTTTAACATGTATGCCTATACGACTCCTCTATTTCAGAAAATTTTTGTATCAACTTAACTCTTTGTAATGTACACAGTGATTACTTGTCAAACACGAATGTTTTTTTGTCAGTTTTTTATTTAAAATCTGGACGAGGCATCAGCCATGGCATACCTTTTTCCCATAATGTGTCTTATGTCCAGATTGTATTCTTGCAAGGTCAACTCCACCTCAACAGTCTTTGGTTTTTAGCTTTCATCCTGAGGATGAATGTGGGGAGATTGTGATCTATGAAGACAAGCACTGTACTTACCTAAATACACTTCAAAATATAGCAATGCTAAACAGCAATGCCAGACACTCCTTTTTAAATTATGGAGTAATGTCTCTGTTTCAGACTTTCTTGAATTTAGTAACATATAAGGTCTTCACTCTCTTGCATCAGAACACCTCCACAACCTATTGAACTGTTTCTGAAAATTAGCACTGATGACCTCACAGTATTGACTTGACCTCGTGAAATGCTTTTTTTCACATTGCTCGGACAAAATTAAATTTGCATTCTCCAGTTGTTCTTACTATCTGCCCGAGGATGTTAGTGCACATGCAGGAAATATCTCATTTTCCTTAGTATTATCGGAGTAAAATCATTACAAAGTGTCTTGCCCAATGACGCAACACTATGTCCCTGACGGGTTAAAATCAACAAGCTTGTGTTCAGGTGTCAAACGTCCTAACCATTATAGGTCACAGTGTTCCCAAAAGAGATCCTCAAATTAGTGGTATTTAACCCCCGGGGGGGTGGTCACTCCCATTGTGGCCTGTACACCATCCGCGATAATCAACTTTTGAAAAGCACCCTAAACAAGGATTTAACCCTTGGCTAAAAGAATCCCCTAAACAGGTGTTTTCACACCCTAAACAGAGATTTTATTCCTTGCATCAAATCTCATACCCTAAATTTCATTTCCGCGTATTAGCAATTGCAATTTTGCTACCCTTTTTTTCCAATATGTCATGTTTTTGACACCCTAAACGCGTTACGCGCGTATCGTGCTTACCCACGAAAAACTACCCTTTTTACGCGTTTTCATTATCGCGGATGGTGTACAGGCCACAATGGGAGTGACCCCTGGGTATTTAAACTTTGGTGACTGATAGTGATATATCGGTTTATCGGATACATTATCATTAGTCATTGTAGTCAGTTTGTATCATAAGATAAAGACTGTATGGTCTCAACGTCAGATACTCATTGATGATGCTCTTCCGGCCATTTGACGAGAAATTGTGTATTTATCGCGAAAAACACGTTTGGCACTTAAAAACTTATCATCTTTTTTGTTTTTGTTTTGAAGGTTACCAAGTTTGAACATGGGTGATATCAGCACAGAACCAATAGACAACCAGCCTCCACCAGGAATCAACTCACATCACCAAATAGATGCTGAAAATACCAACTTAAATCAGATACGTCTACAAGAAAGCTACGAGAAGCGTGTACAGGAAAAAGACTCGTGTTGTGAATGTCATTGCACCAAATGTGAAGTTACACGGAGTTCGGAGTGTGACTGTTGTTGTGACACTTAAAACTAAATAATGCACTTAGAACGATAGTCTCCTGCTGGCTATTGTTATACAAGGCCCACTTACCCAGCAAACACAAAACGTTTTCGACATCATTCGCAAAAGGTTATGAAAGGTTGTCAGAAAACGTTTAAATGTCGGGTTATATAAAGGGTACATTAATGGTATATAACGTTTTCATAACCTTAAAAAACATTTGTTGATAATCTACTGCTCAGCAAACAAAAATGTTTTACAGAAAACGTTTAAATGTCGGGTTATATAAATGGTATAAAAACGTTTTAATAATATTCCAAAAACATTCTTGAAAACTTGATACAAAATATTCTAAACAGAATGTTATTTTGGGGTTGAAAAAATATTTTGCGAAAAATGTTTGCCCAAAATATTTTCAATAACGTTTTAAAAGCGTTTCCATGACCTTTATATAACCCGACATTTAAATGTTATTAAGAGGTTTTGAAAAGACCATTTTAAGAATATTTCTGTGTTTGCTGGGTTCAAATATTTCAACATAATGTTATTTAAGTATTGACACAATATTTGGCAAAAATTTTTGCAAAAATAGTTTACAATAACATTTTTTGAAAACATTTCAAAATATTGTTGTAGTGTGTTTTCATACAAAACGTTTTAAAACGTTATCATGACCTTTAAATAACCCGACATTTTAATGTTATTAAAACGTTTTTACATAAACCAAAAGCCAAAATATAACTTATTTAAAACGTTTTTAAAACGTTTTTGTGTTTGCTGGGTAGTCATTTTATTAGGCTATTGAAGCCATCGAATTCGGCGTTGAAATGAGCAAAATTTAGAGTTACACCTTTTCACGTTAAAGGTAATAATGTTCATAATTTC
This sequence comes from Amphiura filiformis, assembly GCF_039555335.1. Taxonomy (NCBI): domain Eukaryota; kingdom Metazoa; phylum Echinodermata; class Ophiuroidea; order Amphilepidida; family Amphiuridae; genus Amphiura; species Amphiura filiformis. The sequence goes on along the minus strand of NC_092642.1, from coordinate 10,437,517 downwards.
AGTAAATGTCAGAACAAAACCATAATGGTTGATACTGTATATTTTTTCAAATCCTGATGTTAAACTTATGCGTGATACTTAGAGAATAATATCCGCCTCGTTGTTTTACTTAAAATAATGATGTCGCCCGTGTTATATGAGACGATAGATGCACGACAGCGGCTATAAACAATACCTTTATTCTCATTCTTAAACACTTCAATTCGAATTAAAATATCATAAGTATTAGGCTACAAATTTTAATCAATTAAATTCTACATTTTACAAGGAATTACCTAAAAATCGATCAGTCCCGTTGTTGCAGTGCGCCTCCGATTGGTTCCAATAGCGAGTACGCGTCTCGCGTCGACGCACACGCGCTGACGGTGATATCGTGTCATATCACACGGGTAAGAACCAATAAGATTGCAGGAACGTTCTCAAGTGTTTAAGAATTAGTCTTCTAGTGTAAGATTTTCGATTTTAACAGGCTTCAACTTGGCCCGTGAGCTTTTCCCCCCAACACACATCATTGTGGGCTATATATCACAGTTTTGTCAGATTTACGTTTTGATTTCACCATTCTCCAATTCCGATTGATTTTTTTCTCAAAATATACCCATGGATGAATGATTCTGCAAGCCACAATAGAAATATCGATTATTTGGTATTAAATATTTAGTACTGAGTTGGATATTTCTGCAGTCTGAAAATGGTGAAATTAAAACGGAAGTTCTGATAAAACTATAATATATAGACCCACATAATGTGTCTTACAGAGGTGGGAAATATCTTTCTTTAATATATTAGTTTGAAACACAAAAAAATCCGAAAAAAGCTCACGGGCGAAGTTATGGCCTATAAAAATCAAAAATCTTACACTAAAGGTTACATACCACTAATAGGCCTGGGCGATACATAGGAATACGACGAGTAACTATTTGTTTGCATTAAGGGGGTACTACACCCATATGGTAAATTTGTGACTATTTTTGCATTTTTCTCAAAAAATAATTATACACTGGGAACAAAAGTTATGTATATTATTGGGGCAAGATATCCAATTACTACACTGAAATTTCAGTGACTCAAGACAAGCGGTTCAGTATATATGATAGGAAACGAGGTACATCGTAGTGGTACCTTATGTCTGATCATAAATAACAAACCGCTTGTCTTGGGTCACTGAAATTCCAGTGTAGTAATTGGATTCTTGCCCCTATAATATACATAACTTTTGCTACCACTGTGTTATTAGTTTTTGAGAAAAATGCAAAAATAGACACAAATTTATCGAGGGGTGTAGTACCCCCTTAAAATCGCTGAAATTGATCAAGTTATATAGCCAAAAAAGTACTTTTTAGGGTTTGATGCTTCAAAATGGTATATTTTCTCTCATTATAATGACATTTTTGTTGCAATAGTACCAAAATTCATACGCACGGCTTCGGTTTTTAGTAAATATTCGCCCTACCATATTGTAACTTTCAGCTTCGAGGGCGCACTACAATTTTAAGGTGTTTACGGTTCAGTGCGTTAAAACAAGAAAAGTCTCATTTCATATATATTTTATTTCACATTCGTGGCCATGGGCCAAATTACAGAGAAATATTACAAATAATTATAATTAAAGATACTTAGAATAACACACAAAATGTAGAACATTTATAATTACACAAGTACGGTATTGCACATTATAGTATAAATAAACATGACATGGAAAATATATTATTACAAGGACATAAATATATGAAATTTGCACAAATAAAATAGGCCAATTACAATGTAAAAATCAAGATTTGGTTAAAAAGCACTAAAAATCAAAATTTAAACCTGCCAGCAGGGAAAAACCATTATTGTAAAAATGTGTACATCCATATCAGAATGATGCACCCGTCAGCCGCCACACACACATCACCCCACACAACAGCCAGGAACAAACACCAGACCCATCCCAAGCGGAGGCCACTTCAAATCATCCGCAAGCGACATGGCAAAGGAATGTTCTTTGCACTCCCAAACCATGTGACCTAGGGATGACCCAAAGCGACCCCCACTCAAGACAAGTCCAGCCTCTACTCCCAGCTACCATGCGAAATGAGACACATGTAGCAGCCGACAGGCGCACCCCTCTGACATGGATGTACACAAATTGAATTTTAGATAAAAGCAAGTGCATGGGGGCAATTAATTCATGTTTAAAAGTGTGACATAAAAGAGGATCGGGCTCTGTTTGAAATGTTTCGTGTTGGCCCTGAGTTGTGTATGATCTTGAGCATTGCGCAAACTTCTGCCATGGACCGCGATTCTGGTGGGGGGTAATAAATGACAAGTTCTTACACTGTCACTCAGTCCATTGGCAAAAGTTCGGCAATGCTCAACCCTTCTGTCTGCTAGCTTTTTAATATTGCACTGTTGTATTGACTTTGAATATGAGATGTATTTATAGCCAAGTATGGTTATAATTGCTCTTCTTTGTATGCGCTCAAGATCACTAGCTTGTTTACATGTGAGCCCCGAATGCCAAACCACATCAGCATACTCGAGAACAGGTCTGACATAGCTTTTGTAAACAACCGTAAGTTCATCCTGGTCAAAGCCAAATCTTTTCAGACGAGTGTTAGCTTTCTTGATCATAATATCAACCTGAGATTGCCATTTCAGGTCACTTTGAATACAGATACCCAGGATTTTGGCTTTGTCAACATATTCAAGCTTGTCAGAACCAATGCTCAAGTCAGCATGATGTGGTTTGGTTTTACTGAAATTAACCTCAAGTGCCTGGCATTTCTTGGCATTAAGATTTAGACCATTAGTAGCTGCCCAGTCTGAGAACTTATTCAAATCTTCCTGGATATGACTATTGCTATCACTAGTAGAGTTTTCAGCAAATGTGAGCTCATCAACATACTTCCAGACTTCTGCATGTGCATCATCGGCGGCATCATTGATGAGGATTTGAAAACCAATTGGGCCAAGCTTGGTGCCCTGCGGTACACCAGCTGTGAGTTGCACAAAGTCTGAAAGCATGTTGTTGTATCGTACACATTGCTGTCGTTGCTGAAGAAAGTCACAAAGCCAAGGTACTATGTTCCTACGCACACCCATTTGAATTATTTTGGTGATGAGAATGGTGTGGTTGACCAAATCAAAGGCTTTAGAAAAATCAGTCAGGACAATCGTTCCGGTATTGTGACCCACTTCAGCACCAGTATGAAGGTAATGCATCATATTGACTAGATAGTGATTAGTTGACACACCTGCTACATTTCCAAATTGCCTAATGTCTAACTTGTGACTGATATCGTCAATTACCCATCTTGATACAAAACCCTCAGCTACTTTGGCGAAGATTGAGGTCAAAGAAATTGGCCGTAACTTGTCAAGAGTAGGGGGTCGTTGTTTTGGTATAGGCACAACGATACCTTGTTTCCATTGACTTGGTAAGATACCTTCAGGTCAACCTATGTTGAGTTTTGGATCATTTGGCATCTAAATCATATAGTTTCACCTGATATTAGTGGCATTTAACTGTGAGAGTTCTGAATATGAGAAAATTCCACCCGAAATTAGCCATTTTCCCATTGAAACCCGTGTAATACATAATTAGTGGTATTTAAACTATAAGACACAATTTCATGTCTAATTTAAAGGGTATATCCAAGCACTCTGTTTTTAACTGACATTACTGAAGGAAAAAAATATTGCTTTATATTAAAAAAATACATATTGCTTTATATTTGACCTAGAACATTAATTTTATAGCAAAAAGGTGTATCTGGTCCTGTGTCACAACCTGGGGTACCTTTGTGTTACATAGTAAAAAAATGAAATGTTTCAACCTCCTGAGCATTTTGACACCTCTTTTTTAAAAAATGGAAATCGGTTAAAAAAAGAGAGAGTGCGGGCAAAAACAATCAAAAAGTATGTGGGATTTAACCCCTCCTCCTTTTTTCACATTTACAATCATTCTGAGCAAGTATTGGTCTTTTAAATGACCTTCTGTATTTATTTACTTGGTTTAGATGTCTGGGAGTTCATTTAGACATTCTTTTTACTAGATTCAAATTTTTAATGGGGGTTTTAGATCATATTTACGATACGAATTAATCCCCTAAACCAGAGAAGATTAGAATAGATTCTCATCTTCTCTCATCGAACACACTTTCCTCGGTATTAATATGCAAATACGACTGGCTGTATCTATTGTCAGCATTGTAAACAAAAGATTATGAAATTTTGGTAAAAACAGAGGAGCAAAACAATAGGTTTCCAAATAGGAGCAAAACAAAGTAGAATAATAAAGAACAAAAGAATATGAAACTGTGGCTATTTGTTTTTAAACAGAGGATTAAAACATAAGAGAATAATATATAACAAAAGATTTGGAAAAACTTATTGCTTTTTCCAAACAGAGGAATCAAACAGAGGAAAGCAATATAGTTAAATAATATAAGACATAGAAGAATAATATATAACAAAAGATTTGGAACAACTTGTTCCTTTTTTCCAAACAGAGAAATCAAACAGAGGAAAGCAATATAATAAAAATAATATAAGACATAGGAGAATAATATATAACAAAAGAGTTGGAAAACCTTTTGTTTTTTACCAAACACAGGAATCAAACAGAGGAAAGCAATATAAAAAAATAATATAAGACATAGGAGAATAATATATAACAAAAGATTTGGAAAACCTTTTTTTTTTTTTTTCCAAACACAGGAATCAAACAGAGGAAAGCAATATAAAAAAATAATATAAGACATAGGAGAATAATATATAACAAAAGATTTGGAAAACCTTTTGCTTTTTTTTCCAAACACAGGAATCAAACACAGGAAAGCAATATAAAAAAATAATATAAGACATAGGAGAATAATATATAAAAAAGATTTGGAAAACATATTTTTTTTCCAAACATAGGACTCAAACAGAGGAAAGCAATATAATAAAAATAATATAAGACATAGGAGAATAATATATAACAAAAGATTTGGAAAACCTTTTGCTTTTTTCCAAACACAGGAATCAAACACAGGAAATCAATATAAAACAAATGATATAAAAGAGTCGAGTCGGATATGTTGGTGGTAGTTTTTTTAGTCAGAGGGACAAAACAGGACATTAATATAAAACAAAGGAGTATGAAAATCTGTGGCTATTTTTTTAAACAGAGGAGTAAAACAGACGAGAAAAATATAACCCAAAAGATTTGATAAAATATGGTGCTATTGTTTCGAAACAGAGGGACAAATAGAGGACTCTTTTGTTTTCTACTTTTTCTGAGTTTAATTTATGTATAAGTCAATCTGCATTAAATGTTATCTGTTATAAAATCGATTGTACAAGTTCACCAATACGAGCAATACAAATGAGATTATTATATAACAAAAGAATATAAAAATCTTTTGCGATTTGTTTCAAGGAGTATAATAATATAAAACAAATGATTTAGAAAACTTTTTTTTCGAAAAAATGTTTCGGACCCGAATTTTTTTTAAATATTGTTTTAACGTAATTTATGTAATTGTCAATCTGATTAAAATGCTATGTATTATAAAATACAAGCTCACAAATGGGAGCAAATCAGATGAGAATAATATAATAATAATAATAAGACAAAAGAACAGAGTTTCGGGCCAGCATTTTTGGACTCTTTAAAAAAAAAATTTTTTCTGTATTTTAACGTAATTTATGTAATAATCGATCTGCTTGAAATGACATATCAATTTGTAAGTGCTCTTTAGCAAAGTCATAGTAAATTACAGCCGTATGACTCGACAAAACAGGCGAAAATAGTAACTTTTTGCACAAGATTGGCAATTTCAAGTGAATGGGCAGTATAAATGTGCTCTTTCATTTAATGACATAAAATTTGAAAAATATTGTAAGGAACACTTACACTTACATTTTGGTCAAAAATTGTGCTTGGATATGTCGTTTGTCAACAGATTTACCACATTTGCCTTGCTATAAACATTGAATTGTGTTATCTGTTGACTTAATGAAAAAAGTGTTTTTAGGGGAAAGTGTTAGCTTTCGTTCGATATAAATAAATTCTCATTGAATGAAGGGAACACTTGAGGTTTTGACAAAAACTAATTACTGATGCATATTTTCCACTAGATCTCACACAGCTCTTATGATGCTATGCACTCAACCGTGTAGTATAAATCAGACTGCGTAGAGGCTAGACTCGCTGTGCTTTAGAAATATCTGTGTGCTCGAGGTGGAAACTGTGCGTAGATGCATTTATAAGAGAATCGTTTTTGTAGTCAAACCTTTTCATATGTACCTATTATAAAATAGACATTACAAATTCACAGAAAAAACAGATTTGAATAATATGGAACAAAAGAAGATGAAATTCTGTGGCTATTTGTTTTTCAAACAGATGGGTAAAACAAAGCAAAACAAAGTAAAGAAACTTTGATGCTGTTTTTGAGAACAGGGGCAAAACAGAGAAGTATATACATGTACAATGTATAATAAAAGAAAACTCCACCATGAGAGGGCAGCATCCGCTCTATTTTGCTCTCTGTTTGGTAGTTCACAGCATCACACATCAATTTAGATAATGAAAAGCGATTTTTTGGCTGCTTCGATCAACAATAGAGAATCTACGCTTAATATATAATTTATTGTAAACGAATAAATTTTGCGCATCCTCTGCGTCGTCTGTGCATTTATTTAGTACGTGTAAAATATTTAATACTGGCTAAATAATCGACTTCATTCCGTCACAGAAGAGTGTTTTCAAATAGTCAGACGGGCGTACGATCATGACTTATGGGATTCACAACTAATACAGTTGAAAGGGATAAATTTTCCCCACGAAAAAGCATCATTTTGAAAATAAAATCATGAAGTGGTCCTTAATCTACTGAAATATTTGTATTTTTGGCAACCATAAAATTCTGCATGCATTGATATACAATTAATTTTAAGCAGCATGTCATAGCTCTATTTGATAGTCAAAATCAAAAGCATATCAGTAGTAGACATAAGAGAAATAAGAAAAAAGTTATAATTAAAAAAGTTTATGAGGTATTTAAATGCGGTTTTTTGTTTGTTTTCAGTGTAATTTGATAGTGTCTTTCAAGTGCATCTAATTTTAAAATAAGGATTTTCTGGTAAAATAGGGAAAACATAGGAAATAAACTGAAAATAAAAGAATGAAACCAAATCTATTTTTAAAGCTTCAACATACAGTATCTTTCGCAGGGCAGAAAAAAACATAATCAGAGCAGTGCAATATAAACCATTTTGAAAACAAACTCTTCATATGAAAAAGGAAACAGAACTCACGTAGATAAGGAAGTTTAAAAACAAAACAAAATCATACTAGAACTCACGTGTGGCTCGTGATTCAGTAATGGTTTCATACACAATGAAATTAAAAAGGAACAATAACTACTATACTACAAACCTGTCAATAATAACAATGGTTAAAACACGCTATATGTAGGTTCACAATGAAAGTTCAAAGGTAGTATTTCACTTTTGGTGGTGAATGTATATTGGACTATTCCAGTTGAAATCCATACACCCTCTATTAAAGATTTTTAGGTTAATAATACGTATCACTTATTGGGAGTGAACCCGGGGAGTGAACAGTGCCGCCAACAAGGGGGATTAAGGGGGTGCGTTACACCCGGGCCCGGGATCCTAGGGGGCCCGTAAAAATAAAGAAAATATAACTTATGGGCCCATAAAAGCTAAGAAACGAGACCTCAGAGGGCCCATTTAAAAAGGGGCTATGACGTTCATTTTACCCCTGGGCCCGTAGTGAAATTAATGCAAACTAATGCACGCGTACTGAGATACCCATGGATTTTGGCGATTTTACTAACGTTTGCTCTGATTGGTTTTTATCTAGGAATCATGAAACGATCTTAATCTCCCACACAGGGGGTGTAGATTTCAAATGGAGTCACTCATTCAGGTAACTCCATTTCAAATTCACACTCCCTATGTGGACGATTATAAGGTCATGTCCACAGGGGGTGTATGAATGTTAACTGGAATAGCTGCATTATTAATGCCCAAACCAGACATCAACCATCGAGGAAGTAATGTGTAATGTGGTGCATTGTGCCAACGCATTTGACGCAAACAGTTGGAAATATGGTCTGTAGAAAAAGGTAAGGGACTCTTAATATTAATTTGCTTCTGAAGTTAAAATGTTTCATGCAATAACCCAGCTCATCATTGCCGTCGGTAGATCTGAAGCCGGCGGTACACGGCTGGCCCTGACGAAAAACTTTTGAGAATTGCTGCATTTGCTATATATCAAAGTTAATTTGATGATGTGAAAATGATATTATTGGTGTCAAAGGTTCGAATCCCGGGGGTCCAAGTGACTTTTTTGTTCATCTTCTCTCCTTTTTCGTATCTTCTTTAACTTCCGATATCAAATAGCAGGGTTAAGTGTTATGGTTAATGGAAAAAATCGCATTCCTAGCGGCAAGTTTGCGTAAAAGTTGGCAACCAGCTTATGTTTGTTAATTTGGGTATGCTGAACTCGAATTTGTTGTCTGCCAAGCAATATTTTGAGACCGTGACCCTCAAAAGACCCCCAAATGACCCCCATAGGATCGCATAGGGGGTAACAATTTATTTTATTCCAATAACACTTTCAAACATGTCTAATTATGCGTTTGGCCCCACGGATCCCAGAAATGTAATGTTTGTGCGTGTACGACCTATTATTTTCGTATAAGTTGAGTCAATCAAGTGATCCGCATAACATGAACAGGGAATATGACGGGTTAGGCAAGTGAGCATTTTGTGTGTGATGTGTATATCCCATTCATGTAAAGGCCCATTCAGTGGTCCCAGCGAAGGTGTAACAAATAAAATTGTGTATAAATTACTTAAAAGTGGAGGATAAGGCATTAAAATTGTCAGTGGGTATTTTTGAAATGCAAATTTGGCAAAAAACGAGGAAAACAGCAGTATTGATAAAGTTGGAAGCTCCATTGAAATACATGTAGCTAATTTACAATATACTTGTGCAGAGAAATGACATTTTCATGCAAAATGTCCTATTTTGTCTTCCGCTTTAACCACTTGCAAGTTGCAGGCTATATTAGTACATCTATACTAAGGTGCAAAACACGGAATTTTGATAAGTTTGATGATTTTCTGAATGAGCAAATCACTGAATGGGCCTTTAAACATAGTTTTACGCTCTGTGTTTATGTTATGTGGTAAACAAAAGTCACGCACTTCCTCTTACATGGAAATGGCTGTAATATCAATATTAGCATTGGGCTATTCCATTTAAAATCCACACTACCCCTGTGGAAGATTTTGGAAATATCTTCCACAGGGGGAGTATGTTTTTCAAATGTAATTGGTCAGAGTTAACCATTTCAAAACCCATACTCCCCTTATATAATGGGTTTACCTATATCTTTCACAACTGGAGTGACAATTGCAAATGGAAGTTACCGAACTGTCTATTCTATTTGAAACTCATACTCCCTCTGTGGAAGACTTTAGCTAAATCTTCCACAGGGGTAGTGTGGATTTTAAATGGAATAGCCCATTAGCAAGTCGTTCAATAAATCCAAAATCCAAAATAAACATTTTGTTACGGAAAATGTGGTACATGTATGTAAAGTTGACACTTCATTGGGAAAATTGAGCGAGAGACGACAGAGATGTCACGGATATTATCATCCAGTGTAATGATTTCATGCTCACATGAATGCACACTTTCTGTGTTTCTCTTATCCAATTAAGAGTACAATAATGTTGCCAAATTTACAGAGTTAATACTTTCCGGGGTATGTTATAGTTTCAATAGAATCACCAGACCTGAGCAATATAAGATTCCTAACAATTTTTTTTTACACAAAATGTTTAAGATATTATTTTTCACTACATGTATTTCAGTTAAGGAGAATACACGAGAAAGTATTGATTCGTAGATCCGAATCCACGAGCGATAGCGAGTGGATTGGGATCTACGAATCAATACTTTCGAGTGTATTCTCTGACTTAAACCATTGCCCCAAATATAAATAGGCCCAGAGAGTGGATACATTTTTTAAATTATTTATTTATTTATTTATTTCAATTTCTTTCTTTCTTTCTTTCTTTCTTTCTTTCTTTCTTTCTTTCTTTCTTTCTTTCTTTCTTTCTTTCTTTCTTTCTTTCTTTCTTTCTTTCTTTCTTTCTTTCTTTCTTTCTTTCTTTCTTTCTTTCTTTCTTTCTTTCTTTCTTTCTTTCTTTCTTTCTTTCTTTCTTTCTTTCTTTCTTTCTTTCTTTCTTTCTTTCTCTCTCTCTTTATTCATTTATTTAAGTATTTATTTATTCATCTTTTCATTATTTTTTATTCACTTATTTTTTTATTGATCTATTATTATTTTATTTATTTGAAATTATTATTATTATTTCATTTATTGCATGAATATTTATTGCATGACTAGGTCCAGAGAGTGGATACATTATTTATTATTTATTATTTATTTTTTATTTATTTATTTTTTATTTATTTATTTATTTATTTATTTATTTATTTATTTATTTATTTATTTATTTATTTATTTATTTATTTATTTATTTATTTATTTATTTATTTTTAAATTTATTTATTCTCTCTTTCTTTCTTTCTTTCTTTCTTTCTTTCTTTATATATTCATTTTTCTCATTTATTTAATATTTATTTATTCATCTTTTCATATATTTTTTTATTCATTTATTTATTTATTGATCTATTATTTATTTATTTGAAATTATTATTATTATTTCATTTATTGCATGAATATTTATTGCATGACTAGGCCCAGAGAGTGGATACATTTTTTATTACTTCTTTCTTTCTTTCTTTCTTTCTTTCTTTCTTTCTTTCTTTCTTTCTTTCTTTCTTTCTTTCTTTCTTTGTTTCTTTGTTTCTTTCTTTCTTTCTTTCTTTTTTAAAATTTATTCTCTCTTTCTTTCTTTATATATTCATTTTTCTCATTAATTTAATTATTTATTTATTCATCTTTTCATATATTTTTTTAATATTGATCTATTTTTTATTTATTTGAAATTATTATTATTATTTCATTTAGTGCATGAATATTTATTGCATGACTACGCACAGAGAGTGGATACATTTTTTATTACTTATTTTTTCTTTCTTTCTTTTTTTTTTCTTTCTTTCTTTTTCTTTCTTTCCTTCTTTCTTTCTTTCTTTCTTTCTTTCTTTCTTTCTTTCTTTCCTTCTCTCTTTCTTTCTTTCTTTCTTTCTTTCATTCTTTTTATTCATTTATCTATATATTTATTTAACTATTTATTTATTCATCTTTTCATAATAAGCTTTTATTCATATATTTATTTATTGATCTATTATTTATCTATTGAAAATTATTATTATTTCTTTTATGCATTTTTTAAATTTAAGCATATTCATTGTGTATATATATATATTTATTGTATTCATTGTATATGTTTGTAATTTACTTTTTAAAAGCACTTCTAATAATATTTAGTCTTCATTTAAAATATTTCATTCACTTCCAGCATTATATTTGTATATTATTAAGAACATGCACTAATGCGGCATTGAATCGATTTATATTACCTCACTTGTTATTTTAACACCTTTAAAACCACTTGTTGATTCATCGAATTCCTCCGTGGTCTAACGGGCTAAGGCGCTGGATGTTTAGATTTTCTGTGTTAGACCTATGTAAATGTATTCTTTTATCATGTTGCGGGGTTCGATTCCGTGGTTTTTTTTGGTTTTTTTTGGGTAAATTAAATTAATTGGTGAATTCAATAAAGCATTCACTGCCAAATTCAGTGTAATAAAAACATGGTAAAGACAAACCTTTCATGAAAAAAAAAAAAAAACAAAATATTCCATGATTTTACTACGATACGTCAATGGCAGACTTAACTAAGCATTGTTACGTGAATCATCGACAAGGTAGCAATAGTGTAGTGGTCAGCATTGACACCTCTCACGCGTGCGACCCGGGTTCAATCCTCGATGGATTCGTACTTACGAATCCACACTTAACCGTTGATTCGTTCAGAAAAGTGTTGATTCGTAGATAATAATCAACAGTAAATTGAATAGAGTGACGTCACGGCAATGGTTTAATTAACTGTAAGATATGGAGAAGTCCTAAACTCCTCAATTTTATAGGGTGTAAAACAATTTAATAACATTGAAAACATTAATTCAAAACATTCTAACATAATGTTATTAAGAGTTGACAAAATATTTACCAACAAAATCAATGTTGTTAATGAGATTTAAAAAATATTTACCAACAAAATTAATGTTGTTAAAGAGATTTTTCATATTTAAGCGTTTTGAAAAATGTTTTCATAAAACGTTTTGACCAAAACCAAAACGCGTTTAAAACACCGTTTATAACGTTTTAAAAACATGTTCGTGACAGAACGGACTATATACATATAATTATTGTGTGTAACTATAGGCATAGTATTATTATTACTATTATTATTATTATTATTATTATTATTATTATTATTATTATTATTATTATTATTATTATTATTATTATTATTATTATTATCATCATTATTATTATAGGCCTATTTCATTGTAGTTCTATTGCTTTAATTGGTTGCGCATAATGCCAAAACATTCAGGCACATTTTCATAAAAATCCATTCCGAAATTCTGTCTAAAAATCCAAAGTACATAAACATAATAATTCTTTTATAACATTACGGTTCATATTGCTATTGACAAATATCGTCATCAATTTTCTTCAGGTAAACTATGATATCTCCGTGTCTTATTCGTATTGTGTGCCTAATGGTGTTTGGAAGAATTGCTGTCACCTCGGCAGGTAAAAAATTATTATATCACAAGTATCATATATATTCAAATGGTAATGAACAAATTGACCACCACCACCACCACCACCACCACTGGCGTTGGCGTAATGTGACCGCTCCTACCCGGGGGCTGCAGAAAGGGTAAAATTTGCCGCTCCCTTCATCAACAGCCCAAAAAGGCTGACCCATTTTTTCCCGATGCTATAAAAAAGTGACGAGCCTCAAAAGGATTTTAGGCGTCAGAGATCTAAAAGCAAAACTTTTATGTATAGTACCAGTTTTTACGCCCTCTTTTTTAAAATAATTCCTTTTGCCGCCACTTCTTCTTCAGCCATAAATTTGGAATTTTACCTTACTTTGGCCCATGATTGGGGTGAATTTGTGTGGGAAATGGGCAGCAGAGAAGTTGCACGGCCAATTTGGGCGAGCTTCTTCCCTTTTTCCTTTCCCTTCTCTTTGTTCGTTTATCTTCTTTTCTTTTCGAATTTGTCTCCTTTGCCTTTTCTCTTTCATATTTTTGTCAGGGGGTATTTTTCTCTTTAATTTTTTTGGTCAGGGAGGGCACTCTGCTCCCTGACTCGCCTTCTCCACCAGCTGGCTACGACACTGGCCACCACTAAACAGTTTTACTTTGACAACTTGCATAATTGTCCTTTTTACTTACGGTAAAACAACCGCAAGTCCCATCACTACTAACAGCAAAACCGGTCACCGATACCAAAACCACCACGACATTAAAAATTGTTCCTTTTTTACTTGCAGCTGATTTCCTCATCGTCGCAGATTTATTTGCAAAACAAATACAAACCAATCCGATCAACACAGTAGGTACGGTAGACACGTTAACAACCATCCCATTGCAAGATGTCGAAAACCCTGTTGCAGTTAACTATGATCCAATTGATCAGAAAATGTATTGGACTGATGTTGGGCGGAAAACTATCAGCAAAGCGTCTCTGGATGGAACAGCACAGGAAGATGTCGTATCGCTGTCAACGAATTCAAGTAGGGTATACTCAAGTATTCACTAATCACCAAAAGTATTTACACACCAAGTGGTGTCAAAATCATCCCAGATAATTAAATGCTATCATAGTATTCCACTGTGTTATATATTTGTGTACGGACTAGTCGATTCTCATTAAAGTGAGTCTTCGGCAATCATAACATTATGCCTTATGTGCTATAAAAATTATTATCAAGCACGAATCACATGGTTTTGTTTAAAACCACCTCATAGTGACCATAAAATCAGTCGGCTCTCAACACGCGATATTCAAATTTCCCGCGCCGAAATTGCCCAAGTACAATGACGTAATGGTTATTTGTATTCAATTGTCGTCAGCCATAGTGGTCAACGACAGCCTGTAAAGTGTGCTGAGGCTTGTGGATCAACGTCTAGGCGTTGTGCCTGTGCGTAGCGCACTATAAATCACTGCGCTTTGTTTTTGTTTTTAATCAATGGGCGATCAAAAGAAAGGCATGCGTAAACGACTGCGTCCGGACTGCATTAAACTTTCTCCTTTTTGCTTGGTCAAGAGGGTAATTAGTGACACTAGTCTAGAGGGTAATTGGTGACAAAAGACTCTAGCACACAGCGTCATCATCCCTATATCTTCGTGTCAAAAATTGCCGTGATAGTACGATGAATCCTCTCGTTTTTCAACAGCTACGCATGGCGATTTTGTTCGAGATGGTCCGAGCGACTCAGGCTAAGCATACCATTTTACACACGATATGAGATTCCACAGAGCCTGCCACACAGTTTCTATTCTATGTTTTACGATTTGCGCATGATCAGTATCGGTATCCCATATGATATTTCTATTACAAGAAAATTTGATTTGTTGTCAGGTAAATCCCAGGTTTTATCTTTAATACACTAACTGGGAATTAAATACACTAATTAGCGGGGACCGGTATTTTGCTGGGGATATATTTTACTGCATTTTATAAGTAACGATTTTGATCTTCAAAATAAAAATTGTGATATATTCAACTATTTGAGAATTCCATTTTTATAAAGAACACATGTATTAGAAAATTAAATCACAAGTCATACAATACACACTGTGCCACTTTCTTTATCTGCGTCAATAATAGAATATCGATTTCAATCAAATTGAATACATATCGCTCCATTTTGAGTTTGTAGTTCACCACTGAGCGATCCAGCGATCGATTGCTAGCCAATCAGATAGAACTCCTTTTCTTTCATTCGGTGAAATACCACTCGCCCGTCGCTCACCAACGGAGTATTAAGTTTATATTTATAATATAGGGTGTCGACCCTGTGTAGCATAGGCGATTCATTTGAAGCTGATGGGTTATTTGGGGGTCATTTTGTGAAACCCTTCAAAATGCTCTTCTTACTCTACTAAATGTTGCCAAAAAATTAAACATAATATTCTACGATAGCTTCAACATTATTAAATACATGTAGTGAACATTATTAATGTTAACACATTCATTCTTTCACCACAGACGCAGATGGCATTGCGCTAGACGTTAACAACAGACAGATATACTGGACAGATAATGGAAACGCAACTATTGAAAAAATAAACATGGATGGGACAGGACGAGAAGTCATTGTGCAGGACAATTTAGATAAACCAAGGGGCATTGTTGTATATTCTCCTGGACGGTGAGGTTTTGTTTTACCCATTCAATATCCCATCAAGTGAGATTGATTCGGGAACATTTTTTTCACCAGGGGTCATAGATGTTGTAGATAGGTAAAAGTACACAGGACGCTCGTGAGATCCACTTAAGAGTAATCAAAATGTATACTTTATACTAAATATTTAACAATCTGGTACTTTCAGGTGGATTCAATGATGCGCTTAGAAGAGGTAGGATTTTTAAATACCCCTAAAACAGACGGGTAACAACCATTTTGATACATCCCGTATTTTGCATTTTTATGTCACCGTATTCTTTAAAAAAAAAATTTCACAACATGTTTTAAAATAATATCATGTTTTGTTCTTCCCTCAGGCTCATGTACTGGACAGATTGGGGAGATGCTCCTAAGATAGAAAGATCCCTTGTAGATGGAACCGAGCGAGTTACCCTCGTGGACAATCGTATCCAATTTCCAAATGGTATAGCTATTGATTATGCAGGTTAGACCTAGATTTAGTATAATTGTGACTGGCTATAGCCTATGAACATTGAATGTATTTTAATCGGAAGGGGAGCAATATGGGGGCTGACAAAAGGAACATTAATTTATTGATGACCCATTCTGGGGGTGCCCACTCGGAGTCAGAAATTTGGCAAAAAAACAACAACGTCAAAACCACCCATTTTCCTGGTTTAATATGTTTATGACGATATTTTTTCACTTCAGGGCTGAAGAGTATTCGAACCACTACCAAAATTTATATCAATGCTTATAGCATTCGGCCTATGCCAGTCTAGTCTGACATCGGACAAGAATCGAATTCTACAGAAGATTTGTTATTAATTACAGAAGTAGAAATATAGCTTTCAATCGTTTTACCATTTACTTTAATATTTTCAGAGAGAAGAATCTATTGGTGTGATTCTGGCCTCGATACGATAGAGAGTGTCGATTTCGATGGAGGCAGCAGACTCGTCAATTCTTATCCTGATATCCATCCATTTGATATTTACGTCTATGAAAACTATCTTTATTGGACTGACTGGATCTTAATGCAAATTATTCGAATAGACAAGAGTGATGGTGCAAATGTAATTCCTATCGAAATACAATTTGGACGCCCGGCAGGCTTACATATACACCAAGGTAACGGGTTTATTTCTGTTTCTGGTTAAAAGCTAGACCCTGTTACATGCATAACTCTTTTTTGGGATTCCATGGAATTGCGTGGACCTTTCTCTGAGATTTTGGAGAAATGTGTGGGACTGGGCCTTAAGCAAATTAGCGCAATTTTGCTAATACCGCTGTAAGCATGAAACGGACAAATGATTGTCTTGACCTACAGGGTGTCCCAGAATGATTTATACCGTGTTTGAACAAAATATCAAAAATATATAGCCAACAGTGTATCTAATTTTAATAAATGCAATACAATACCACACATGTCTCCTACTTATTCTGTGACTTTCATGGAAATAGCATGATTCGTTTTGGCGTGACATTGCTGAAAATGGACGAAAACTGCAAGTGTGTAATTTACAATGCAAATGCATCATAACACATGGATCCTTTATCACCATCGTCCAGCCGCACTGTGCAATATATTGAAGAAATCCTACATTCTTTGCCGCCAAAAAGAGAATAGTTTAAGGTCACTCAAGCGTAGCAAATCCTTTATTCCATACAATGGTTGACAAAAATTCACTATTTTTACGCAATCCTCTCTAACTTCTACTAGAAACGCCCAATTTTGAAAATCTAAAAAATCTGAGAAAGCTAAATATATGTAAAACTTAAAATGCAAAACAATATGACCAATAAAAATGCCGATCATACCTACAAAATTCATTCTTTCTCGGTATAAATCATTTTGGGACACCCTGTATAGCTGATATATTTTCTGCTTTGCCCAGTTTCGGTGCTATATGATGTTTTAGTTTTGTGTTCCTATAATTAACGATTAATGGAATATATTCTTTTGTTCTTTTCTGTATTTTTTTGTGACTGAAGAAAACAGTACTAATTCGTATGATGAAATCACCACCATATCACCGTTAACATCAGCAGGTAATTACACACTGCACAACAATAACATTAGACATAAAATATGGTACATGCCATCAGTGGTTACAGTTAGGGTTTAGGACATTGTAGATTAGGATTAGGGTTAGGTAGAAGCTATAACCTGCTGTAAATATCAAAGTTGATCTGTTACGCTAAAACTTTACATTAACCTGGGATTGGGCTCTCAAGAATTTGCTGGGAATCCATACTAGATCCCGGTTAGGACTAGCTTTAAGTAAAAACATACCCTTAACGGGATCAGATTTGTATAAAATCATCTCTAGCGGACCAGATTTTCTATAAAAACACGAGTTTAGTTTGCTATTATACTAGCTTCACAGAATCACACACCGGTCTAACGTCGCACTTGCCATGAAAACCTACGATTGCTGTAACTTGTCCAAAGACCCATTATGGTTGGGGTAATCACATAACCTGCTGTAAATAAATCCGTTGCGTTAAAACCCCGGGGGGGGGGGGGGTCACTGCTACTGTGGCTTGTACACCATCCGCGGTAATCAACTTTTGAAAAGCACCCTAAACAAGGATTTAGCCCTTGGCTAAAACGATACCCTAAACAGGGATTTTAACACCAAATTTCATACCCTAAATTTCATTTCACCGTATTTAGCAATTGCAATTTTGCTACCCCTTTTTTCATTATCGCGGATGGTGTACAGGCCACAATGGGAGTGCCCCCCTGGGGTTAAAACCTCACCTTGAAATTTGATTTGAGTCAAGTTACGCTAGGCTATTATATACCCGGCTATTATTATTATATACTAGCTTCATAGAATCAGCCTTCGGGCTTCATAGTCTAACCTGATGTAACTGCCATGAAAACCTATGATTCCTATAAAATGTTTTGTTTTTTCGCATCAGTTTCATCGTCTACAAAAACCACAACCACTCTATATGACGGAATCACCACTACATCAAGAGAAACAACGCCACCGTTGAAAACGACATACAAAGGTAACAAAACACACATGATTATGTTAGATCTAGAGATGGATTGGTAGTGTAGTGTTCCCGGGGTTTCGTGACAGGTTTACCATAAACAGGTATATTAACACATAATATCGATATAATTAATTACAAAAGCGAGATGAAGATCGTGGATTTTACTGTAGAAACCAATGATGGGCCTCACCCCATGGTAATTTTTGATGGCCACTGAGTCCTACCCCGGGTAAGGTGAAATTGGTAAAACATTTATCACTAAAACGAGCGCAAAGGATGGATCTGCGATTAGCTTACGTCGATAAGGCGTAAATACTCTCGTTTGTTTGTGATGGATGGGAGGGGGCGGGTTGGTACAGCCCCCTTCGTAGGATTAAAACCTTACCTTGAAATTTGAGTGTACTAGCTTCATTAAAGCACCCTTCGGTCTTCATATTATACTCTGTCGTAGCTGCCATGAAAAATAAAATATTTTGGGTTTTTTTTTCGCATCAGTTTCATCGTCTACACAAACCACAACCACTCTATATGACGGAATCATCACTGCATCAAGAAAAACAACGCCACCATTGAAGACGACATACAAAGGTAACAAAACACATGTTATATGTTAGTTACATAATAGATCTAGAGATTGTTAGTGTTTCGTTACTATAAAATGTTTTGTTTTTTCGCATCAGTTTCATCGTCTACAAAAACCACAACCACTCTATATGACGGAATCACCACTACATCAAGAGAAACAACGCCACCGTTGAAAACGACATACAAAGGTAACAAAACACACATGATTATGTTAGATCTAGAGATGGATTGGTAGTGTAGTGTTCCCGGGGTTTCGTGACAGGTATACCATAAACAGGTATATTAATACATAATATCGATATAATTAATTACAAGAGCGAGATGAAGATCGTGGATTTTACTGTAGAAACCAATGATGGGCCTCACCCCATGGTAATTTTTGATGGCCAGTCCTACCCCGGGTAAGGTGACATTGGTAAAACATTTATCACTAAAACGAGCGCAAAGGATGGATCTGCGATTAGCTTACGTCGATAAGGCGTAAATACTCTCGTTTGTTTATGATGGATGGGAGGGGGCGGGTTGGTACAGCCCCCTTCGTAGGATTAAAATCTTACCTTGAAATTTGAGTGTACTAGCTTCATTAAAGCACCCTTCGGTCTTCATATTATACTCTGTCGTAGCTGCCATGAAAAATAAAATATTTTTGGGGTTTTTTTCGCATCAGATTCATCGTCTACACAAACCACAACCACTCTATATGACGGAATCATCACTGCATCAAGAAAAACAACGCCACCATTGAAAACGACATACAAAGGTAACAAAACACATGTTATATGTTAGTTACATAATAGATCTAGAGATGGTTAGTGTTTCGTTACAGGCTGGCCATTATTAGGTATATTTAATACCAGTGATGCAAATAATTTCACTTACTTTATCCTGTAGCTCATTTGGCGTTCTCGAGACAGTGACACATGCACCACCTTGATCTTGTGTAAATACGCCAGTTCTTTGCGTCAAAGCAAGCGATTTAATACTGGGCCCACGTACACAAAAAACAAAACAAAACAACAACAACAAACTAAAAATAAAACACAAAAAACGTAACAAACAAACAAACAACAACAGCAACAACAACACCAACACCACCACCACCAACAACAACAATTCTGTGAATAATACCAGTGTATATTTCCACGTCTTGGATACAAAAGGTTCCAGTCTACCCTGGTCTATACATTGGCATTGGGTGCCTTTGACTTTCAAAGAATGTATGACAGATAACGTACTTGAACGGTTCGAGGTTTTCCCGTTTCGTTTGTATAAAATTACACTCGATATGAATTATTTTCACATCGCATGGATATGCAAGCCTTTATAGAAAGCATACAAAATATTTAAACTTAAGACCTTGCCGTCTGTTTCTGTTTTTAATATGTTTAACAAAATTGGAGTATAACTCGATTTTGATTTGAAACTGTTTCCAAAGACAACGAGCCACCAACGCTACTGTGTCCAAGAGTATCAGAGCAATTTGCTGTTACCGATGAGTTGAATGTTTCCGTTGCCTGGCCAGAACCAACGTATCAAGACAACTCTGGATCAGTTGACTTGGATTCAACTCATACATCGCCATCTGTATTTGGTATTGGTGTACATCGTGTGATTTACAACGCCTCAGATCCGTATGGCAATACTGCTTCATGTGCGATTATTATTATAGTGACAGGTAGTATTATGATCTATTTATTACATAATGGCATTTCAGCCTATACTGACGAATAGAAGATTACTATAAACCGTATAACACGTGTCGTGCCTTAAAGCGATTCGCCGAGCGCGGGCAGCGACAATAGAACAAATGGCTTCGCACCATTAGAAAGTCGATAATGTCGCCCTCTGTAGTTATTATAACGCCAATGGATGATTTATAGTAAACTGGATTCGTCACAATGCGGTAATCACATACTATGGTCTATTTATCTACCTCCAGTCAGTAGCACTAGCTTTGAAGTTCGGCATAGCGAGCGTTACTTAATGCTAAGTGTTTTACACTTACACAAGTTACTATAGTTTATATCACTGCCTCCAGTCAGCTGCACTAACTTTAAAGTTCAGCGTGAGCTTCTAGTGTTACTCGGTGCGTGCGTATATATATGTGCCAATTTGATCGCGCGCGTAAAACTATGTGCACGCACCAAGTAACACTAAGCCAACGTAGCACATGCTGAACTTCAAAGTTAGTGCCGCTGACTGGAGGTAGTGATTTATACTATTGTAACTTGTGTAAGTGTAAAATATGTCAAAGGCATCAAAGCTTTTCAATTCCTGTAGTACAGAAATGGACCGAAGATCTGTGCACATTTTAGTATGGCAAATCTAACTATTATGTCATTTCGAAATGTTTCGGAACCGATGTTGCAACCTTGAAACACTGGTTGTATAATTACAATTATATCCAGATGCCACTCTTTGCGTGCTTTTTCTGTTCTCCGTTGCGATTTATAAGCTCATAAGAGTAGGGGCGTTGTATCTTTTCCTTCACGCAGTTAAGCAAAAACGTAAAACTAAATCTTGACTCTTTGAGCTCTTTGGGAATGTCTAACTTTATGGATTTTTAAGCTCTAGGTTTCATTTTCTTTTGCTTTCATGGAAATTATTTCATTTAATCAGCAGCCTGTCCAGAAAGTAGAGCAACTGTAAACTCAACTGAATTGACGTGGTTTCAAACACCCGCCTCCGATCAAACCGTTTATTCTGACGAAAGATGTGATGTGGAATATGAAAATAGTAAGCAAAACATCAGTGGATATTTTTCAAAACACTTTTGTACATTTTCAAGTTCCCATGAACTTGGCTCAATCTACCTTTCGGAGTTTTCCATGCCCATACCATCAAGAGGTGCACTCCGATCATCCATGGATATCACAAGATGTAACAGGAAGTATAGTTCTGGGTGCTGTTTTGACTGTTTCTGCAGTTTTTGATTGTATTATAGCATCTTTAAGGGTTTTCTATGTAAAGTCTATCAAATAATGAAAGATATATACATTTACATGATAAAACTTTGATGACCCTGCTACATTTGTTTTACAGAACTGTTTCGTAAGGGCCGTAGCCCTCACTCCTCAGAAACGTTGTGCAGAATGAGGTTCAAATTAATATTACAATACCAACCAGGAAAATATGTACATGCATCAATGATTATATATAAAGAACAGAGTTATTAAGTTATAAAATGTCATTCAGTCATATCATTTCAGTGTGAGTCCAGACGAGATAATAGATGGTGAGACTTAAGCTGATATATACATTTATCTAAATAAATGTAATCAATAAACAATGTGAACAATATCAATATCAACTCCTTTTGTCTACATAGCAATTTACATCTATTGTCTTTGAAACATATGAAATGTATTAGACGTGCTCCGTGTAACCTTTCCACTATCTAGAAAAATATTATTTAAGACTTCCTATAAATATTTTACTAATATGTAATAGGAGGACATGGTTTAGCGGACCGCGTGTGCATGCGTGATGAGGCACGTGGAGCTGTATGGTTGGAACCAAACTATATAGGATGTGGAGACCAGGATGATTTTGATCTTACTGATCTAGCCGAAGTAAGTATCATAATTATACAACTATATTGACATTCCCATGTAAATTTTCGGTGGACTATGTGAGCGATTTAGACGCATTTTCCTGCTGCATTGTTTGTGTTACGTTATTTGAATGCGTCAATATTAAAGGTGTGTCACCTGATTAACTATTCATATTGTGGTTTTTACATTATTATTTAAAAGCAAATCTGTTCAACTTATTCTTTATATACCGTAAAACCTCGTCTACAAGCATATAAAGTGTTTTTGATGAAAGCTAAATTAATACGTCACAGCCGTAAATATGCCAATACAATAGATTGGTCTTACTTGTATATGCTTGTATCGGTAATGTATGTGCTCAAATTCCATAATATCAAAATTTTGTCAATGGATGGCGCCTGGATTAATTAAGCTTTCATCAAAAGCGCTGTATATGCTTGTAGATGAGGTTTTACGGTATTCGCCATCTTCTTGTTTTGTTTCTAGACTGAAGTGATTCTAAGCAATGTTGAAAATGTTGCCGAAGCGCTCCAGGAAGAGACCCAGCGATTAGTAAATCCGACATCGGACGACATTAAAAATATCGCAGAGGTTTTCCAAAATATCGTGGATGTTGAATCAAACTCTCCTGAGGTAAATAAAAGTGATTTGATCGAGATGGTGGGGTAGTTTTTGTGATTAATTAATATGTTCAACGCAATGAATAGCAAAAACCTGCAGGTTGCTACACCTTATTATGTAAAAATATTGGGTGACATGATCTGAATAGTAGCTATCGTAGTGGAATTCATCTACCAAGTCAAGTCAAGTCAAGTCAAGTCAAGTCAAGTCAAGTCAAGTCAAGTCAAGTCAAGTCAAGTCAAAAACTTTATTAGATCCACAAGGAAATTACACTCACGACTTCTCATACAGAAAGATAATATACATACAAAACATCTAAGACAGCAAGTTGACACAAAAATATATTTCTGAAGGGCCTGAAGACCTTTTTAGTTTTATAATTGCTTTATTTGAGATTTTACATTTGTAAAGATTGCCAAGATTTATCGAAAGATTCAATCATTAAAAAATTATTATATTAAGTTTTGAGATTTGCATACATGTTCGTCAACAAGACTTTTGCCTTATTTCCAACTAACGGTCTGGCAACTATTATTTTTAAAAACCGGTTTATTTTATGGGCAAACTTAAAAACAAACGCCAGTTGTTATCAGGTTATTGTAAATATAATCACTCTTACATCAGGTTACGATTGCAGTGGTGGAAGTTGTCAACAATATTGTGACTCTTATTACTGGAAATGAAGAGGAAGACGAAGAAACAGGTGATGATACAGACACGGGGCAATTAATCGAGATCCTTAGAGCAATTGAAGACCAAGTCGAAAGAAGTACAGCAAATGGGCAATCATTCAATACCACCGCACCGAACATTGCTATTGTAACTACCACAGTGGATCCGACCCAAAACAACCCTATTACTTTTGTGGTGTTGAACAATGAGGAAAGCGATAGTGAGTTTCGTGAGGAAGACATTCAAACGTACGGCAGCAGAGATGGTATTCCACAGGAAGCAGCTAGGACATCGATATCATTACCAAGCGCACTTTTTAATGCATCAGGAAATGGTATTTATGTTTGAAACTCTATTCTACATTAACTACACGTAGAGCTTTAAAGTTACAATGAGTTTGGTTTATGTCATATTACCTTTCAAGTTTCTGAATCGGCCCTATAATTTCAGTCCAATAACACAATCTTCACAAAACAATCCAAATGTTTACGTTTGAATCAGAAATTACGATTTTATGCTTAGAACATTTAGCAATATCTTCTTTTTAGGCACAATTGGAGTGAGTTTTGTAGTTCATAACAGCGACCTTTTGTTTCCAACCAACTCTACCGATCAAATCGTCGTTAGTGATGTCATATCTGCCATTGTTACTAACGTAAATATGGTAAAGAATCTACCAACGCCGGTGATTATTGAATTTACAGTAAGTACCACATATTTGCAACTTATGGTAATGCTATAAAGAAGTATGCTAATACAATGTTAGTAACACGGAACATCCTTCTGTTTCAGTTTTAAAAGAAGATGTGTGCAGTTTACATGAACGTTATGTAGATTCGTAAATACCAGCACTGCACTCCCAGATGAACTGATTTAAAAATGTCTTGGCACTTTTGGGCCTTCACAAAAGAAAAGACAAAGTAAATGTGAACTCCTTGTAAAACGAAAATAGCCTGACATTTGGATCTCAAACTAACAATGTTCTTCTGTGTCCTGAAAGGTATCTGAAACTGACACCGTGAGCAAGCAGTGTGTTTTCTGGGATTTTGATACTCTAGATTGGTCACTTGAAGGCTGTGAATTTGCAGGATATTCCAACAATCGAGTGATATGCCACTGCAACCATTTAACGAACTTTGCCGTTCTAGTGGTATGTGCTTAAAAAGTATGCGTGTTTGCTTAAATAGTATAGGTATTTCATACACAATTTCAAAATCTACCAATGACATTATTAATATTAATACTGCTATGAAGTATGTGACGCTTTTATTTAACAGCATATTGGGACTTCTGCATGAAGCCGCTGCTAAAAGTTGACCATAATGTTCATATGTGTGAGCTTGTTAAGTTTTGCATTAATGTAGTTTATAAAAGACCATACAGATACTATAGACCAACCCAACTGCTATCAATTAAATTGTCAGTCATCTTGGAGGAATAGGCTTATGCTTTTAGTATGATATGCCATTTGAATCACCTGTTCGATTCATGACGATAAAATGTTCTCTGGAATTCAGGATTGCGATATGCCAAAACTCTTTAATACGCCTTATGGCTTACAATACGAAATTACTTTAAAATGATGTCCCGGCAATAACAATATCTAAAATGTGACTCTGAGACATGACATTAATTCTATATATGAATGGATGTGGTTAATTTCAAATATTTTCTTAATTCTCACCCAACAGGACATATCTTACACAGGTACCCATATAATTCTTGAACTTGCAAGTAGGATTGGCTGTGCAGTGTCAATGGTTGCTCTCATTATCACACTCGTCATATTCGTAGGTTTCAGGTAAGTACTGACAATTTAGCGCTTTCATGTTAAATTTTACCACAGTAGTTTAAATGAAACTGCATTATCAGGTTTTACGAAAATTATAATGGCGTAGTTTTGAAAGAAGGATCGGCTTCTTTAAATTAAATTATGGGACAATTTATATTACCACGTTTTGTGTGCGGTTTTCCAGAAACGTTCTTCGCTACCGTCGAAATAGATTTGCTTTCTGCCCAATTTATAGGACGTCAGACAGAAGAACAAAGCTAACCATTTCATATTCTTAAGTGTAATAACGAGGCGGAAGATACCGCGCCGGCGTTCGTGATCACTGCTGCGCGACACGTGTATACTTGGGCGCAGTCGTCATAAGTAATACTCGCATATCATATCCGTGATGCAAGTACGATGACTGCTTGCAAGTATGTACGCGTCGTACAGTAGTGATCACGCGCGTTGGCGCGATATTTTCCCTTTCGTTATTCGACTTAAAATAATAGTATCTACTGTGTTTTATATAGATACACAGCTGGCTCTCAAACCAATACTTCATTCTCTAAATATAATAATTATACTACAATATTAATAACGTCAGCCCGCTACAAAACTTTCGAATTCATCATTATTATTGTATCGTTTCAGGCGATTGCGATTGGGGGCCAATAGAGTACCAAGACAAATTCTAATACATCTTTGTACGGCTTTGTTCCTACTCTACTTTGTATTTCTGGTCGGCATTGACCAAACATCTAATCGTAATGGATGCATCTTTGTAGCATTTGTCCTGCAATATTTGACGCTTGCCTCTCTTGCTTGGATGGCAGTAGAATCATTCAATTTGTACCTGAAAGTGGTGAGGGTATTTGATGCAGAACCGTCTAACTTCATGATAAAGGCATCTTGTGGAGCGTGGGGTGAGTATCAACTAAATAAAAATTTGATAAAAAATTGGATGTGGATCGTAGATTCTGAAAAAGGAAAGGTGATCATAAAAGTGCCTTTTAAGCATTAGCAAAGCTAAATGTAAGCACCTGTGCTTGTGAAACATTAATGTTGTTGGTGTTGCTCAAATTAAAAAAGAAAATGAAAATTGAAGCGACCTTAACATAGCCCTTATCGTGGAAGCTTAAAAAGTAGTAAGATAAGACGTATGAGCTATTGTGTGCTTAGACCATTTTAAACCATTTTAACTGCTTTTAAAATTAGGATTCTTTATAATAATTGTTCAATATTGACGATTACTTCGCATTTTATCTTTATTTTTTGTCCTGTTTTGGTAGGCTTGCCGTTGCTTGTGACCATTGTATCATTTGGTGCAGGATTTTCTTACTACGACCATTTGAAATAGTAAGTTAATAGGTTAACAGTGCAAAATGTAAACTCTATGTTAAAATAACACAAAGCATCATATTTGCACAATTGTATTTTTTCACTTTTTGCGAAACAAACCCAGAAGATTTGGTGAATTAATCATTTGATGAATGAATTTATAAAAAATAAAATAAATACAATAATTTGATAAAGATAACATTCCGTAAATGAATACCAATGTTGATATTTAATTTTGTATAATTGTATGCCGTGCCACGGCGGATACGGGGTGGGTGTGGTGGTGTGGGTGGCGTTATGGGGTATGTATGTTTTGGAGAGCAAAGAGTAGCTTGTAGTCGGAATGACTATATTTTCAAATCCATACTCGACAACTGCTCATTTATTTTTTCATTTATATTGCAGCTGTTTCGTCGACACAGGCCTTGCTCTTTACCTTGGAATGGTTCTGCCCATCGCGATCATACTCATACACAATCTTGTTATATTTAGCCTGGTCATGCATCGTCTTTGTAAAACAAATCTAGGAGGCAATGTGACGCAAAAGACGTATTCAGAAAAAGCTCTGAATAGGTTGCAGAATGCTTTCGCCATGTCCATCTTAATGGGGCTGACCTGGGTGTTCGGTTTCTTTGCCATAGAAGACGCAAAGTTTGCATTTTCTCTCATATTTTGCTTGTGCAACTCGTTGCAAGGGCTAGCTTTATTTCTTCTTTTCTGTGCTCGTCAAGATGACGTCAGGCGACAGCTCGGTCCTTATGTACGAAAGGCATGCTGCATGTCTGCCAAACCCACACCGGGATCACAGACAGCCAGTACAGGAGTCCTGTCAAGCACATCACCGCAGAAGTCAGCGTACAGTAACACGGACTTCAGTGTTACTTTTTCGATGTCGCCAACGACGACAGAGAAAGACGATGCTGGAGCTTTAACTACCGTTGAAACTACCACCCCAACTGAGGATGGGCTTACGAACCCAACTGAGGATGAGGTCACGACCCAGACTGAGGATGGGGTCACGACCCCATCTGAGGATGGGGTTACGACCCCAACTGAGGGTGGGGTCACGATCCCAACTGAGGATGGGGTCACAACCTCAACTGAGGACGGTGTCACGACCCCAAGTGAGGATGGGGTCACGACCCCAACTGAGGGTGGGGTCACAGAAGGAAAGCCAAACTGACTAACTCTGTCTGCAAATATCATTAGCGCCCTCTGCTGAGGACACGTCCTCGTTTTAATAACAATACGCTAACTTCTTCATATTCAGATTTCATTTATCCTTGCTTCAATCTTCAGCTGGGTTGTGATGCAAAATGACATTGAGTACCGGTAACTATTTTAATAGTTACCGGTAAAAAAGTCCTGTTCAAAGGTGCAAGGGATAGAATAGTAAAGAAAAAGTTCTATATGTCCTTAATGCTTAGGAAGTTTGCATTAAGTTTTCACGTTTTATACCCTTTGTATAACCAGACATTTTGAACATTTTAATTTTGTCAACACTTAAAAGTGTTAATAAAAGATTTCTAAAAATATTTGCCCAAAATATTTTACAATAACGTTATAAAAACATTTCTACGACCTTGAAATAACCTGACATTTCAATGTTATTCAAACGTTTTAAGATTATACAATACAATACAATACAATACAATACAATACAATACAATACAATACAATACAATACAATACAATATTTTTGTGTTTGCTGGGGTTCACCAATTTGTGCAAATAAACCGCTGAGACGTTTCCACATTTTGGGCGATATACAGTAGCTTACAGTCACAATGCCCCCATGATTTAAAGGTTACAGTCACAATAGCGCAATTAGGTGGAGGCGCCGTATTTAACATTAGATTTGGACATTTGATAATATTTTATTGATTTTTCACCCGGTTAAGCCGGGTGGAAACTGGAAAATAAAGAAAATAATTAAATATCCAAAGCTAAAGCTAAATACAACGCCTCCGCCTAATGAGATGTAAATAAAATCTTAATTTCGACATTTCTGGAAATAATTTGAATATCTCGGCAACGGAAGGATATAAAAATATCAAACAAACACCAATTTTGAACTCGGATGGACTTTATTCATTTACTAATCTCTTTAAGTATTTACCCAGATGAATTGGAGTTAACACTTATTGTTGATTGTTATATCGTTATATGTTGATTAACAGTATGGGTACTACCTATAAGGATGTAATCGTCATTTTAATACGATGTCTTTTAAGAACATGATATTGTAAATTAAATTAATAATAAAAAGCTTGAGAAATACTCTTATTTTACCTTTCATCTCTTGATTTTCACCCGATCTCAGTATCATTTTAAGCACGTTATTGACTAGATTGGTGTTGATTTCATACATGATATTCTCTCCCTCTATCCATCTCTCTCTATCCATATCTCTCTCTCTCTCTCCCTCTCCTTCCCCCTCTTGAGCCGGACTCTTGAGGTATATATTTTTAATGGTGTTCATATATTACTATATTACATATTATTAATATTTTTCATGCAGCGATTTTGAAGAATTATATACAAATTACGTATAAGACTTTAGAGTATTTGAGTATTTTTAATAACTTGCGAAGAAAAGGCAGTAGAGAAAATGAATGTGTTTTACCTACTTTACGCAAACCTGGGAGTACGTTTTGCGAATAGAATAAAATGGTTTGAAGTGTTTTATGATTACGTGCT
This sequence comes from Amphiura filiformis, assembly GCF_039555335.1. Classification (NCBI taxonomy): domain Eukaryota; kingdom Metazoa; phylum Echinodermata; class Ophiuroidea; order Amphilepidida; family Amphiuridae; genus Amphiura; species Amphiura filiformis. The sequence continues at coordinate 10,407,822 of NC_092642.1, read as the reverse complement.
AATAAAAATTGTTGTGTAGCTTAATTTTCACGCCTTCGTCGTCTTCATTTCGTTTGTTTTATTTTATTTTTAAAATTTGGAGCAAACCGCTAAATCGGTTTTTAATTCTGATTTCCGCTGTCCCTATGTTGCAAATTAGAATTAGATGAGTTTTAACCACGAGAGTGCTACGTATTTGGAAGGGGCGTTAAGCCGTATACAGAGAGTCATACATCAGTGAGACATGGTTAGTTTACCTTGACATCATAGACGTAGATCACGTGGGGGATTCAGAATATTTTGCCAGGGGATGGTCCATATCATCCCCAATGTGCAATTAGAATTAGATGAGTTTTAACCACGAGAGTGCTACGTATTTGGAAGGGGCGTTAAGCCGTATACAGAGAGTCATACATCAGTGAGACATGATTAGTTTACCTTGACATCATAGACGTAGATCACGGGGGAATTCCTGAATATTTTGCCAGGAGGGATGGTCCATACAATCATCCCCCAATGTTGACGCCTGTATGTGGGTTTCTGACCAAATTAACCTCATATTTGGCCCTTTTAAATTTAGCCCCCAAATCCCAAATGTTTTCACGCTACGCGCGAATTTATTCCACTTTTGCACAATATTTCATGAGTTTAGCTTCAAAATGGTACAATTTTTCACGCGTTTCGCGCGCATTTGTACAATAAACTTATTCTGTCGCCAAAAGGTGCCAGATTCACTATATTTTAAGAAATTTTTTCCAACCCCATCCCGCCATGTCAAACAGAAATATACGCCACTGCTTGACATGTAAGTATGACGATCTATATATTTTTTTTTATAATTTTGGGGTGACATTATACTATTGATTTGATACATACCGGATGGCCTTAACTTTACCTGACGGCATATTGGTGTGGAAGCGCTATTTCCTCAAGTGTGGCTGTCATAAGAGATGTCATAACCTGTGTGGTTCTGTTTCCATGAACTTTCGCGCCAACATAGTTCTATCTAAATAGATTCAATTGGCGACTTAACGCCCCAGGGGTGTCACTCCCATTGTGGCCTGTACACCATCCGCGATAATGAAAACGCGTAAAAAGGGTCGTTTTTCGTGGGTAGGCACGATACACGCGTATCGCGTTTAGGGTGTCAAAACACGAAAAATTGGAAAAAAGGGTAGCGAAATTGCAATTTCTAAATACGCGGAAATGAAATTTAGGGTATGAAATTTGATGTTAGGAATGAAATCCCTGTTTAGGGTGTCGTTTTAGCCAAGGGTTAAATCCTTGTTTAGGGTGCTTTTCAAAAGTTGATTATCGCGGATGGTGTACAGGCCACAATGGGAGTGACCCCCCCGGGCTTAACGCATAGATGATACATCTTGTTTGAAAAATCCGGAGCACTTGTGATAACTCTCTTTCAGTACAATATGAAGTTCAGGTACCTAATCCATGTCATATTATTGTACCTAGTGTTAAGAAGATATGCTGCTACCCCCTCAGGTAAGTTATTGATAATTAAATTGAACGTGTTGGAAGTCGATCGATACATTGAACGCAATTCTGAGATTCCGTTTTCTTTGAAATTATTTTTTTGGTCAAATAAAAAACAATAATTGTATTTTCTCAGAAATGTCAGGAAAACCTTAGTGCTTTGATATACCTTTTTAAAAAGAAATACTGGTGTTAAGAATTATGAATGAAATTGGTTCTTACAGAAAAGGTTTTACGGAAAAGGTTTAAATGTCGGGGTATATAAATGGTATAACACTGTTTTAATAGCATTCATAAAACATTTTTTGAAAAGGTGATGCAATTTAACTGTTGACAAAATTTTAAAAAAAAAAAATGTATGACCCAAATACAGTAAGCCAAAAAATTAAGGTACCAGTTATATTCACTCCCTGTATATCCTACATAAAGACAGATATAAATAATTGGAACCAGCATTTTAATTTAAGACCTCATTTGTTGATATTGTTTAAGAAATAAAGACACAACGATCCAAAAACCCAAGGAAGATGCCAATTTAAAAGTTGCAGTTTGCTCCATTGCATGCCTTATTGATTTGTACACAAAGCGTTCGCGAACAAGAGAACTAGCGCCGTGCTTCCATTGATTAGCACGTTAAAACTAGCGTCGTGCTTCCTTGATTAGAACACAAAAGTGCAACTTTTGAATTCGTTTCTTCATTAGGTTTTAGATCACCGTTTCTTTAATTCTCAACCAATTTCGGTCTTAAATCAGAGCTAAAGAGTACAGGCATCGGCTGCTTGTTTTAATTTTGACATATTCGTCTTTATTTAGGATATACAGGGGTGAGCACAACTGATACCTTAATTCTTTGGCTTACTGTAATTCACAATAACGTTTTAAAAATATATTCATGATCTTTATAAAAGCCGACATTTAAATGTTACTAAAACGTTTTGAATAAACGTTTTAAGAACATTTTTGTGTTTGCTGGCACATCGTACGCCTAAGTTTAACACCAGGATTTGAACAATATATACAGTATCAAGCTTTATGGATTGTTTGTCGGACACCTACTTATAAATGAACATTATTGCTTTTCATTTGGCCAAGAAAATTAATTTTATTAATAGGGAAAAGGTGTAACTCAAAATTTTGCCAATTTCAACACCGAATTCGATCATTCCAGTGCCTAATTTAATGGCTGAGTGGGCCTTGTATAACAATAACCAGTGAGTGACAAGCGTTCTGAGTGGTTACTACTGTCATCTACATCACGTTACACCACCGCCAGCACCAGTACCACCACCAGTACCACTAGCCACCAAAACACAGGAAACCACCTCCACCAGCAGTACCACAATCATCAACAATAACAACAATACATCAACAACACCATCACACTATATCCACCAATACCATGCAACGACAACAGCAGCAACAACATCACCAACCAAAATAATATATAACCAACAAAGGCAATAATAGCACCAACAACAGCATCAACAGCCTTTTTTTATCAGATTGTACGCCTTTTTGAACAAGTTAGACAATAATAATCATTATTCTTTTGGTAATTGTGCCCCCTGAAAGTCACCTTGTACCCCTTTGCCCCTGGCAAAACAACAACAACAATCAAATGATAACAACAAGTACCGCATCAAAACAACATCAACAATGACAATAAGTATATCCAATCAAATGAACACCTAATTGGAAGAGGAGCCCAGCTCCACCATTAAATGAGTTTTATCGTGTTAAAACCTGTACCGTTGCCATTGAAACATAATCATTTCACATGTATGTTATAATGTATGTTCATGTACCGGTACTAAAGAACCGCTGAAGATAAAAACAGTCTATCTCTAAAACTTTTAAGTTTTTTGTTAATATCTCAAAAAAGTTTTGATGGCGTTGGGCCCTTCTTCCACAAATGTTTGACGCAAAATATTGTTCGTCTTTTACAGCTGATTTCCTGATCGTCGCCGATTTAAACGCAGGAATTATCCAAACGAATCTAATTGACACACTAGACACGGTAAAGGCGTTAACAACTATCCCATTACAAGATATCGGAAGGCCTGTTGCAGTTGACTATGATCCACTTGATCAGAAAATGTACTGGACTGATATTGGGAGACCAATGGAGGAAATTAGCCCGGCTATCAGCAGAGCGTTTCTCAATGGAACAGCACATGAGGTTGTTGTATCACTGCCAAAGGATTCGAGTAAGGAAAAGTACATTATTAGAAACAAAAAAAGCACACAAAACCTCCATGGAAATATGCATGTTTATGTAATGAAATAGTTATTGGACATATTTTGAACAGAAATAAGATTCAACTGTTAACATAGTTCTCTTTGTACAGTTCATTTTGTTCACTTTGTACATTTTTAATGACGTTTCACCACTACGCTTATGGTTTAATCAGGCTGGCAACCCATGCTGAATACGCCGAAAAGCCATGCATCTGAATACGCCGAAAAGGAAACGACACTCTAAGCATGCTAAGCCAGGACCAGGGGTTTATATTCACTCAATAATATTTTTGACCAACTCATTATGCCCCCTGTAGTGGTTCCTGTCGCCTATAAAAGGAAACAGTCAGATGTGATGGGTTGCCAGTCTGATGAAACACTAGTGTACTCGTGAAACATCACTAAAATATGAGTTTAACATCTTCAAGAAGACGGACTTGATATTGATGACTTGATCCCTGAACTTCTATACATACGAGCCTCTTGCCCTACGCTCCAATTTAAGAAATTGTGATTAAAATCGAAACACCATGAAAACATTTTATACTAAATATCTACCCTTTCTCACTCAAAACTGTTTTTAAACCCAAACCTCCTTCAAATGGACAATGAACACTACATGACATGAAATCTTACTATAAACAGAAAAATGTTGCATGTGTGTATGTTTGTATGTTTTATTCACCATTGTAGACGCTAATGGCCTGGCTTTAGACATTGTAAACAGACGTATATACTGGACAGATGAAGGAACTCGATCTATTGAAAGAACGACTATGGATGGGATAGGAAGGGAAGTCATTATACAAGACAGATTAGACAAACCAAGAGCCATTGTTGTTGATCCTTCTGAACGGTAAATATTTGGTATCGAAGACTTATTTAAACAACTTTCTTGGATGCAATGAGGGGGGAATGAGACCAAATATTTCATCACTGGCCCAAAGCTATATAAACTATAAATGATGCATGGAAATTGATCAAATCATTGAAGATAGGCCCTAGTGTTGCAATCTGTGCCAAAACCAAAGAGTTCATATAAGTAGGGCACCTCCGGTCTTCGCTGAGCACTGCAGGAAGGAAAAAATAGGTTGAATCATGACCGTTGTTTGATGCGCGCCACTCTATCCGGGCATAAACACGCAAACATACCCTCAATAGTTTTATTAATGATCCTTTAGTTTATTCTAATATTCTCATACTATATAGTACTTTGAATAATTACACGTCTTTGTGATATTCTTTCCTCAGGCTAATGTACTGGACAGATTCGGGAGCTATTCCTAAGATAGAAAGATCCCAAGTTGATGGGACCAAACGAGTTACCCTCGTGGACACTAACGTCAAATATCCAAATGGCATAGCTATTGATTTTACAGGTCAGTGAAGCAGGTGGATGAGTGTTACCGTTTGTGTGTTGATATTGGCATTGCTATACCGCTATTAAAATTACGCAGCAGTATTCGCCATAATGAAAGGTTTTAAAGAGTGCTTTTAGAATAAAATAAAATAAATTACGTTTCCAATGGTACGTTTCCTGTCGTTGCTTGTCATAATATTGTTAATTTAATTCCCGATATGTTGGAGTTGTGCGTATAGCTTCAAATTTCAAGATGGCGACTCCTGAAGCGGGTAGCCGAGTGGTTAAAGGATCTGACACTATACTGTAATTAGTGTATTGCGATGAAAGTGGGTTCGAATCCATCCTCTGCCAAAGTAGTTCCCTTTTAGAAAATTTCATTTTAGGGAAATGGGGCGAATTTATGTATGGCGTAGTGTGGTGTAATTAAAATACTGCCCGAGTATATGACAAACGCTCTCTTTAAGCACAATTAAATCATTTTAATAACTATGGTTTATGTGCAGACTAGACTGTACCCCCTAATACTGAATAGAACTTTTAATCCATAATTCATTATTTTCAGATGGAAGGATTTATTGGTGTGATGCTGGTCTCCACAGGATAGACACTGTTAATTTTGATGGGAATGACAGGCGTAGCATCGTCGCATATGATGATTCATTTAGCCCATTTGATATATTCGTGTATGCGGACTTTCTTTATTATACTGAGCAATTTTTAGCAAAGATTGTTCGCATAGACAAAAATGGTTCCGCAAGTGCAGTTCCAATCGGACCATACATTGGAACCCCAACGGGGTTATATATACATCTAAGCAATCAAGGTAATTTTATCATGTTATGATTTATGCCGTGTTAATAGCCGAACAACCACAATTTGTCCACTCTGAAGTACAAAGTAACAACTCGCGCGTATACAGCGCGTAAACAGTACCTAGTGCTGCGTCTCTGCTGCAGGTATTCATGCCTTCAAAGTCGGCACAGTGTGAGCGTGCGCGTCGGTACTTTGTACTTCAGAGTAGACTGAGAGAGACGAATAAAGTTTAACACCAGGTACAAAAAGAAACTCATCAGTTATAGTCATCCTTGCTGTTCAACAACCTGATAATTTTATATTATTCTGAAATATACATTTTGTTAATTGGACTTTGTTTTCTCATATGACACCCTGTTCATGAAAATCGAGCAAGAATTGACCAAGATACGCGCCTCTAAACCCTCAAACCCCAAAATCAAAAGTTGCAATTTTAACGATTCAATTGTGCCTGTTACATTGTGTGCTTTATTGATTGGCCCGTGGTGCTTGTGTGCAATACAACGATGCGCTCCCATTGAAAATACGAGCGAAGAATAGCGAGCAGGACATTTTACATATTTTAACATTTTACCCGGGATCTCGTTATATTACAATCAGGCGAATACAAGAATTTTGTTACAAATTTTGGCCCTCATCTTAAAAAATCTTACATATGGCTGTAAAGTCAGGTGTCTCTCATTTTTGTACCCAGCGATTTGTCCGGAAGATAGCCAACTGGTAAACTCATCCTTGCTGACGTGGCCTCCAACACACGCATCTGACCAACCTGTATATTCTAACGAAAGATGTGGCATGGGAACTCAAAATCGTAAGCTGAAGATCACCCAATTCATTAACTTAAGAAAAGGAGAAAGAAGATGACGACCAGTGGCGTATGCCTACCGGTAGTTAATGTAATTTAATGTCCCAATGACCAGCTAACAGAAAGAATTAACCATGAGAATGTTAATGTTAAAAAAACAGACCAAAAGGAAGATCCCAATCGCAGTTGTTGGTCAATTTGGCCTCGATATTTCGAGACATGGACAACTTCCCCCTGTCCCCCGGTGGTACGTACGCCATGCACTGATGACGATGATTATGCTTGTCATGTCTTTTTCCTTCAATCTATTTAATTTCATCAACCAAATTATTTCCCCCATTTCTTGGTTCAGGAGGAGATGGTTTAGCGGACCGCGTGTGCATGCGTGATGAGGTGCGTGGAGCTGTTTGGTTAGAACCAAACTATATAGGATGTGGAGATGTACTGTTGAAACCAGCGATCTGTCCGGAAGATAGGCAACTGGTAAACTCATCCTTGCTGACGTGGCTTCCAACACACGCATCTGACCAACCTGTATATTCTAACGAAATATGTGGCATGGGAACTCAAAATCGTAAGCTAAAGATCAATTCATTAACTCAAGAAAAGGAGAATGAAGAAGATGACAATTAGTGGAGTACCGATAGTTTATGTAATCCAATGTCCCGATAACCAGTTAACAGAATGACTTCAACAAGGCCCATTCAGTGATTTTCTCATCCGGACGATCGTAAAAAACATCAAAATGCAGATTTTGGTACCTTTGTCATTGTCATAGATGTGCTAACATAGCCTGCTAGTGGTTCAGCCGAAAGCGGTGTATTTAAGGGGGTACTACACCCCTGCCAAATTTTGTGCCCATTTTTACATTTTTCTCAAAAATTATAGCGCATTGGGGACAAGTAAGATATGTATATTATAGGGGCAAGGACTAGGCCTACTGCACTGGAAATTTTATTTCAGCACAGACAGCAGTTGTGGAGTTACAGTCAAAAATGAGGGAAAACCAATATTTGATCAATATATCAATAACTACTTGCTTTGAGTTGCTGAATATTCAGTACAGTAGTTGTAGTCCTTGCCCCTTTAATATACATATCATACTTGTCACCAATGTGCTATATAATTTTTGAGAAAAATGCAAAAATAGGCACAACATTGGACAGGGGTGTAGTATCACCTTAAGGCAAAATAAGCCATTTTACATGAATCTGTAATGTCTATACTGACAGTATATAAATTAGCTACATGTATTTGAATGGGGCTTCAACTTTGTCAATACAGCTGTTTTCTTTGTTTTTTGCCAGTTTTGTCATTTTAAAAATACCAAATGACAATGTGGATGTTATCCTTCACTTTTAAGCAATTTATAAACAATTTTGATTTTTTTACACTTGTGCTGGGATCACTGAATGGGTCTTTAACAGCGAGAACATTAATGCTAAAATGGATCAAAATAGGGTTAATTTTGATCTAAAACAGACAGGAGCAACCTGTCCCCTGGTCGTACGTACGCCACGCACTGATGACGATGATTATGGTTATCATGTTTTTTTCCTTGAATCTAATCAACCAATTTAATTTCATCAACCAAATTATTCCCCATATTTCTTGGTTCAGGAGGAGATGGTTTAGCGGACCGCGTGTGCATGCGTGATGAGGTGCGTGGAGCTGTTTGGTTAGAACCCAACTACATAGGATGTGGAGACCAGGATGACATTGATCTTACTGATCTAGCCAAAGTAGGTACATGGTTCTCAAATTCAATAAAACAATAGTGCTCACAAGCAATATTGGTGATGGTTGTGGTTTTGAATATCCATCAAGCTTAAACTATGAATAAGCCGATGATAGAGGGCACGACCTTAAGAATGATGGAAATTAAGGGTTAAATATTAAGGTTAATGACGGAAATTTAAGGGGTAAATAGCCTATTAAGGTTACGTTCACCTTTCATGCTGTTACACTGCAAGTCATTGGAGGTTGAAGGTTGTTCAAAAACAATAGTGCTCACAAACAATATTGGTGATGGTTGTGGTTTTTTTATTTTTTTATTCACCTGTACTTGGGCCTGGTGGAAGGGAAAAAAGAACATACAGACATGGTCCACAAGACCCCATCTTAATTACGGTAACCAAGATAGATGCAAAGATACAATCAGATTATGACAATGAGATTTAAATAATACTGCCCCACCACGACAACAGGGCCCAACCAATACCTCTGTTAAAAAATTATTTAAAAAAAAAGGAGCAAATGCTACGCTACCAAGAGTGATGAAAAAGGCAAGCAGAAAAAGAAGTGGTAGCCCAGCAAAAGCATGAAAACACAAAGGCAACTGTTGGGTCCCCCTGCCATGGGTGGGCAGAATCAGCACCATACAACATGCATAATAAGATCAAGCAACTCATGTTGGTTACGAGTGCATCAAAAAATTAGACCAGGGAATTTCTACACAAAACACAAATCCCACCCCCCCAGACACCCCACACACAAACATGCAGGACAAGTGACAAAACAAAACACTGAAAACTTTCCCATATCACAGTGCAAATAACATGGTCCACCATGGCAAGAAAAAAGAAAAAGAAAATTGAAAAAAGGGGTAAAAATATATAAAACACACCATGATAAATGAAAATTGCATCCCATTAAAAACCAAGATCAAAGGAAAATTTCTTAAAATGGTTACCCAGTTTTCCCTTGCTTTCCACAATTTTATATTCTGTGCCAAATTTAACTTTCACCATGTTCTTGTAAGCTTGAAAACTAGGGTTGACATCTTGAAATTTGCATCTATGAATATAATATTTCAAACATAAAACAAGAAAGTTGATGGCATTTTTGTGCTCAGATTCTTCAACATCCAAACCAAACATTTTCTGAAAATTTGAGAATCCAAAACACTCACCGGTTTTACTTTCAATCAAGGCACTCAAGCTATCCCACAAACAAGTAATGTTTTCACATTCACAAAACAAATCTACCAGGGTCTCATCAATTTTTTACAAAAACAACAAAATGGAGAATCAGTTCTACCAATCTTATGAAGAAATTTATTGGTACAAACAGCTCTATGAAAAACTTTAAAGTAAAATGCTCTCATCTGAGTTTCAGTACTGCAAGTAAAGTTGTTATCATGAATTTTATTCCATTCAATATCGTCTTCAAGATTCAAGGCATCAATCCAAAATAGTTCGGTGTTTACAGGACTGTACTTTGCTTTCAAAATATTGTAAGAATACTTGGTAATTTTGCTATTTTCAAACAAAGTAGCAACTATGTTATCAAAAATATTCACCTGAACCGTTTTGGGACTGTAGAACCAATCAATTAAAATACCATTCATAGAGTTGTATTTTCTTCTGTCCTTAATAGAGATATCAAATTCCATAACAAGATCTTCAAATGTTTTCACTAAGTTATGACCTCTATTAAGGTTATACTAAACTTTGCAATGATCGATCCAGAATGAGACTGCATGTAGCCCCCTTTAAAATTATCTATTTCTGGAAATAAATATCGTAGAGAGAAAACGCAAACTACGTCTAAAAGCTGAAAGTGTAAGGGTTATTATTATGCTTGAATTTTCCACTTGGCTCAAAAAAGAAATGTACTTTTCAAACATTTCAATTTTTTTTTTCAATATCCGGAGCATCAAGATTTTTGGGAACACGGCCATAATTTCTCAGTGGAAGTGGCGATTTTGTTGGGAACTACGACGCACATTACAAACAAGTCAATAAAAGAATGTGCATATTCATTCTTGATATTGCTTGTCTCGATTTGTTTTAGTAAGCTTACATGTTTGCCGAATTTGAAGTAAAATGGCCTCCACTTGTATGTCGTTTTGTAACCAGTAATAACAATTCCGTGCACGATTTCATAGACAAAATTCTGACCTACATTATTTCTATAAACCCTCTTCTATATGCAGGTGCTATTTAAATTTTTATTTCGATAGCAGAAAATTGAGATATTTGCTATTTTTCCGACTCGCTGCTGTCAAATTGTCTAGTTTCGCGATAAAAAGATACAGCGAAATCAATTTTTTTAGAACCATTTCACCTCGTTTCGGCTTGTGCTTTGAAGTACAAACTTCAAAATTGATATAGTGATTCTATATTTCAAGCTGCGTCATACTGTGTTTTTCTTACCTCTGATTGTCGCTGCTCAAGGCCAAAATTCGAAATTTTTGGACAAAAGTGACACTCTCATTTTTTTAAACACGCTGTTTACGTATACGACGGGCTCTATTTGCCCGATAAAGTGGTGTTGCCGAGTTTGGATTTTAAAATATTTAGGTATTTTCTAGCTTAAAATCTAGCGCCAATGAACCTGGTGCATGGGAGGGGAAAATGTTGGGGGGGGGGGGTAGTTAGGGCGCGAAAAAAAATGTGCACATTTTCATGCTTGCTGCGCTTGCAACAGGTAGATATTTAGAAATCCATTTAAGGTATGGGTATGAAAATTGGGGATCCCAAAAAATTGGCATATAGGCCTAGGCCTATGCAAAGGGGGTGGGGCATTTTCGGCAGGCCAAGGGGGAGGGGCCACAAAAATTTGGCAGTCCAGGGGGGGGCGGACAAGTGATTTTGGCTGGCCGAGACGGGAGGCAAGCGATTTTTATCGAGTCTCTTGGAAATTTTGGCTTATAATTAGTTGGCTAATACCGGTACTGATTGCACAGCCTTTTGATTTCGAGAACGCAATTTTTTGGCAAGCCGGGGCCGGGGGAGGGAATAAATTTTGGCATGTCGAAAGGGAGGAAGAATGACTTTAGGCCTACCTAGCACACATTAAAGGGGCATTTCGTGATCCACAACCTCATACAACCCCAGAGGCCTATACGTCCTTTCTCACAAGTTAAGATTTTTATACCACTCATCCTGCTCTGGCCACATGTTTAGGAATTTTCACGCAGATCAATTCGTTAAGCAATGGAAAATATTGCCAAATTTGAATTTCGTTTTAAAAGCCTAGGCCTACTCCCCATTAAAAAACACACTAATTTTGGGGGATTAAAAAAAGTTCTGTAAAATGAAACAAAAGGCTGCCTCAATCTTAATTATTCATTTCTGAAAATAGCGGGAGCTCAGTTAGTCCCTGTACTCAGGAGCTTGACAAGGAGCTCAATTATATAATATCAATATTAAACCATAGGAGCAGCTCAATAAATGCCATTGGTAAAATTATTAGGCCTACGATATTTTATTTGACTGTGATCCGTTTTAATAGGCTATATACACTGTATATACCTTTAAAATTTCTAAAATTGGTGGAATTGAACAAGCTCTAAATTTCTCATACGTCCAGCATAACCAAGGGCAACTGGGGTGGGTGGAAAGCCCCTAGCTATGGCCATACCCGTAGTGGCGGAACCAGAATTTTTTCGCGGGGCATGGGGGAAGTGAATTTGAGACGGGGGCACTTGGAAATCATTGCACTAAATTGCCGCAAAAAGTGGAAAATTACATAATTGTGGGGATTTTGCCTAAAAACTGGGTGGGAAAGAAAAAATATTGGGGAAATACTGCCCCCCCTAGCGGCGCCACTGCATATCCATCCATGATGCTAGAATGACGGAAGTTCTGGCGCTGAAATTCAATTTCAATATCACGAGTTTTTATCAGGATTTTACCAAGGGAAGGCGATAGGTGTAGGATTTTGCTGATATACCAGGCAACCCGAGAAAGGAACTGAGGTGTGGCTAAATAAGGGAGTGTTCATTATAAATATTTGCCATTATCATACTTTCGACGCCGAGAGCATAATTATTTGAAGCGTAGGCCTACATCGTGTCAGTCACATGGTCACATATTTTCTGTTGAAAGAGAAACGCACATGTCTCTGATTAGCTCGGGGATTCAGCTACTGCGCGCTGCGTGCTGGCCTGTTGTTGTCCCGGGTTGTTGTCGAGTGGAAATGGAAAATTTATGAATGAACTTCCGCAACTTTGCAACATCATCACGCAGCGGCGTAGCTGGGATTTTTTCCAGGAGGGGCAAGACTGTAGGCCCTATGGGGCGGGGCCCAAATCCACCAAATTTCCCACTGGGGCAAGGGGGGGCCCAAATAGACAATTTTGCCAGGCTTATTGATAATAATCGTATATGGTAGGCCTATTGAGCTGTATTGCATATCGTTTGGATTCCCCATCTCTCTGCCCCTCCTCTCACCCTCTCTTTTTTTCCTCTTCCCCCCCTCTTTCCCTCTTTTTTTCCTTGCACTAGGGGCGGGGGCCCAAATAGGCAATTTTGCAATTGCCCCCCCCGGCAGCTACGCTACTGTCATCACGGTAGACATACGCGGTAGCCTACAACTACAAGAAAGGTTTACAGACAAATATAGGTCTAGTAGGCCTATCACAATGTTATATTTTTATATTTTCTGGTGGACTCGCGGAGAATATCATGTCATGGAGGTCCCGGCGCGGGGTTGGGGGGGGGGGGTCTCAAGGCATTTTGGTATGCCTACCCATGCTTGATTCCGGGAGGTTTTTTAGCAGGCCCGACCATTTTTTTTATAAAAACACCTCGGGCGGGTCTCTTCAACACATTTGTACCTCGGGGATCAAAGTCACCCACATTTGGCCTAATTTGACGCTTTTTTATTGGGCACTTTTGCCAAAATGCGCCCAAAAGTTGGTCTTCGCTGTAAACCCACCCATCATAGTCGTTGAAAAGGTAGGCCTACCCTGAAACTGTGGCACATCCACGAACCCGAGGGAGAGACCTCCGCGGGTAAAAACACACCTCTAGCGGGACCAGATTTATAATTTAAAATAGGCCTACATTTTGGAAGCCAGTCATCACGACAAAACGGGCCATGGTAGTGTTAATGGTATTAACACTTTGATTTTAGGCTTAAATGATGAGTGTAGGCCTATAAATTGCAAATTTGCACACACCCCTGGGGAACCTTCTCAAGTTGGTTTGGGTAAGGATGTGAGGCTGTGACTCCGAAAAACTACGGTACGATTTTAAACCAAATTTGAATAAAACAGACCCAAAATTGTATCAACTTTTGGACTGAAAGTTTTCGCAAATTTGTACTTTTCGAGAAAATCATTGAAAAATACCCTTCTTAAACCTAATTTTCAAGACACCGAGGGTCAATAAAATCATGGCTAAAAATACAACAGAGTCTAAACTAAATGGCTGAAAATGCACCCCAAATCTGCCGCACATCACGACACCGTATTTCACCTTATAGATTTTGAAAATTGTCGCAATAAAATAGGCCCGAACTTATCCCAAATTATCCCCGAAAAAATATTTTTTGCAGGTGAGGTTGGAGTCTTATTATTTTTATTCTCAGAGAGGATAGGGGTTGATATTTTTAGCAGGGTACAGTTTGTCTTGTTTTTGTTTTGTTTTTTGACGTTGAAGTTCCAGATTCTTTTTTCATATATTATTATTCATTTATTATTTATACCCTGTACGTGGGGAAAAAGACACACGACAGCTACAGAGAAGCCACGAAAAAACTCCTGTGAAGTGCATGAAAATGACCCGAAAATGTGCCAACCGAAACACCCGAACAGGAAGATAAAATAAAAAAACAAAACCAAAAACCCAGGAAATTTCCCGAAATAAGTTCCAAATTCTTTGTCCCCCACTAAAATATATTATGAACACTCCCTTATGAAGTCTGCCCTCTTCCGGCTATTCTGGTAGTAGGCGTTGACAATTACCTTACGCGATTACCATATTTTTGAAGCATGTTTGAACCCGATTTGTTCTCTATTCACATTTTTAACGTTGCAAGTAACATTTCAAGACCTCTATTTGTGACAGGTATTTAATTATCTTGGTAGAGATGTGCCTAAAGTTGAAATTCAATATTTCGGATCGCAAAGATCGAGAGATATAAAGTTGCTGAATATCAGTTTAACACCATGGATCATATGAACGATTATGATAGCTAAGCAAAATGGCTGGGATACAGGTTGTATAAATACTACATGAATATTCATGAACTATACAGATTCCATTCTTCTCTAATAATAAATATGTCAATCACTCTCCTAGACGACAGTTGCTTGGCGCTTGTAAACAAATCGAATAATAGTGCTTGACAAGAGCTAAAAAAATAGGCTAAAAACACATTTTCACACATTTTTTCCGGATTTTTTTATTTCACATGATAAGTAGACATATTTTCTTACGTATAAGGTAATAATATATTTTTTCTGGAGGTAAAGCCCTTCAACACTTTGTTTAACCTTAAGGTCATTCAGAGTGCAAATACCATGTTCAAACCAATCCTGATAAAAAAAGAACTTCTTAGTTTTAAGACGCACCTTTCGGTTCCACCAAATGGAATTCTGAAGATGATAGTCACAGTACCCTAGGTTCTCTTTCACCTTATCTCTGAACAAATACCAAACCCTGAGGGATTTAGCTAACTGTGAATTTTTTAGCAAAGCAAGAACACAGTTTGGCGCATCAGCTTTCCATAAAACTGTAGTATCATTATGAAATACCTTAAGAACCTGTGTCTCTAAAAGTTTCCAAAAGCTATCATAATTGGGGTCTAATAAGTGTTTTGACCAGACTAATTTCTGAGCTTGTGAAAAAGCCTCAACGTCAATCATACGCAACCCTCCATCACTGTAGTCATTGAATAAATAATTTCTTTTAACCCTGTCATTCCCACCATTCCAAATAAATTTAAAAAACAAAGTGTTCAATCTCTTAAAAAATGTCTTAGGAATTGTAATACACAGAACCGAAAATAAGTATAAAAGCTGTGGCAGCAAAATGCTCTTTATCACAGTAATTTTACCAATTAAAGACAAACTTCTTGAACGCCAACAATTCAAAATTTGCTGAATTTGAGTCAATTTAGGAATAAAATTTAACTCATACAAAGCATTCACATGTAATGAAAAATTAACGCCAAGTGTTTTAAAGGTATTCTCTTTCCATACAAGACCCTCATTGCTGAGGGGCTTAAATTCACTACCCTTCAACCTACCAATATGAATAGCCTCAGATTTAGACATATTTATCTTGCATCCAGATAACCCAGCAAAAGTCCTAAGAGAATCAAACAAATTTCTAAATGACTCAAAATCCCCATGCAAAAAACAAGTTGTGTCATCAGCCAAAAGACTCAATTTTTTCTCAACATCACCAATCTTAGGATGGTTGTGGTTTTGAATATCCATCAAGCTTAAACTATAAATAAGCCGATGATAGAGGGCACGACCTTAAGAATGATGGAAATTAAGGGGTAAATATTAAGGTTAATGACGGAAATTTAAGGGGTAAATAGCCTATTAAAGTTACGTTCACCTTTCATGCTGTTACACTGCAAGTCATTGGCTTCTACTACCCCTCAAACCTTAACCCCAATCCTAACGCTAACCCTAATTATATCTCTAACCCCATAACCCTAACTCGAATCCTAACTCTAGAACCCTAACGGCTGACTTAATTAGAATTAGTAGTGTCTTGAAACTAACCTTAATGTAACAACATGAAAGCATCGAAGAGGCAGAAGGTCTCCCCCCGAGAAGGGTATACTTGCTGGGCGCTACAGAACGACAAATATCATGCCTCAGGGTAGTCATTTAATTTACACATTATAACAGTGAGTGTATTTTAAAGGGATATAATAACCGTTGCTCTTTAACCACTCATATCATTCATCTTCTCTTAGATGGAGGTAACTTTAAGTAATGTTGAAAATGTTACTAAAGCTCTAATGGAAATGATCCAGGAAATGGATACCTTGACTCCTGATGACCTGGAGAATATCGCTAAAATTTTGCAGAACATAGTGGATGTTAAAGCAAGCTCAGTTGAGGTAAATATGATAATAATCGAATATTGAATCTGGTATTATACTACAACATTTATACAAGACTTTTTTTAAATCACGGCAGTTTACTTTTGTGTATTAGATACAAAATGACCCAATCAAGTCACGGTCATCTTTGTGATTCTGAGATTTATTTACTAGCATTACTCATTGGAATTTAATTAGATTACAATCGGAGGCAAGAGCGGTTACATTTCAAAATGTGTGATTAAATTATGTGGGGAATTGTTTGTAACTGGCAACGTGAATTCAGGACTAGTAAACAAAGTGGTAACTGCATATTGTCAAACAAATAAAGATAAACTTTCTATCTACGACATTTAATTCAGGTAACAATGTCAGTGATTGAAGTCATCAGCAATCTGGTAAGGCTAACTCAGGCAAGGGATGAAGAAGATGAGCGCAGCGAATCTGAGAATGTCCATTTCATTGACATCCTTAGAGCGATTGACGACCAAGTTGAAACAAGTACAGCTAATGGTCAGACCTTTAACACTACCGCACCAAATATTGCTTTATTAACTACCGCCGTGAATCCTGGCCAACAGACACCAACTGGACTTAGTTTGGTTGTGTTTAGCAATGAGGACGAGGATAATGAGTTTCGTGAGGAAGACATTAAAATTTACCGTAGCAGAGAAGAGATTCCACAGGAGCAGGATAGGACGTCGATATCACTGCCAAGCACACTATTTAATGCATCTGGATATCATGGTAAACATGTTTTAGCATAGCATAATAATATAATGTTCTTATTTTCATTTTAAACATGAATACATTGACTCAAGATAATTCTCTTTAATCTCCACCAAAATAACGAGGATTCTAAGGTGATATTACAAATCATTCAGTAACAACTCTTCTATTCGTAAAAATACCTTCCCGTTCGTAAAAAAGACCAAAAACCCTTCCGTGCATATCATTAGCAAAATAATATTTTGTTCCGCTTAACGGGTACTACACCCCTGCCCAATTTTGTGCCTATTTTTGCATTTTCTCAAAATTATAGCGCATTGATGACAAGTAAGATATGTATATTATAGGGGCAAGGACTACAGTTACTGCACTGGAAATTTTATTTCAGCACAGACAATAGTTGTGGAGTTACAGTCAAAAATGAGGGAAAACCCGTATTTGATCAATAAATCAATAACTACTTGCCTTGAGTTGCTGAATTTTCAGTGTAGTAGTTGTAGTCCTTGCCCCTATAATATACATATCTTACTTTTCACCAATGCATTATATTTTTTGAGAAAGATGCAAAAATATGCACAAAATTGGCCAGGGGTGTAGTACCCCCTTAAGAATGTCACATTAAATTCGGTATTTTAAAATGTTTACATTGTTTGTCGAAAATACAAATCTCCGGGACAAATCTTAACTAACAAAAATTTAAAACTTCCAACAGAAATTGAAGGCAAATAAATAAATATTTACATACAAATCGTCTTTTTTAGACACAATTGGAGTGAGCTTTGTGGTTCATAACAGTGACCTTTTGTTTCCAACCAACTCTACAAATCAAACCGTCATTAGTGATGTAATATCCGCCATTGTTGTCGGTGTTGGTAATGTTCAGAATCTATCAGAACCGGTTATTATTGAATTTACGGTAAGTATATTTGATGCACGATATAATGAAAGCTTTGTCCGATAGTTGTACCTCGTTTCCCAATCTAGAATTGACAATTTGGTGCTTTAGTTACCAGTATTTTTTGAAATTTTCTTTCAAACTGTTGAAAGGCATCACCTCCACGTCCACACATGATATCGATGTTCACGCCATCAACGGCAGGAAAGTGCCAATTGAAGGTTTATGTTTCCCTCACTGACAAAAGTTTATTGTCTCTATAGAGGACTTTAATGTTTTTGTCCGATAATTTGCCTATTGCCTGTTGATTTGAGGTAGTCTTGACAGGGTATTCTTTTAGGACAATTTTTAATCTATATACCTTTAATGCTTATTCCCAACACGTTTAAATCTTGTCATTAGAGAGCTTGCGAAATGACGTTACGTTAACTTTAACTTTAACTTCTAGAGGATTATAGAGGATTATGTATTCAAAACCAAGATGGGTTTGAATACATAATCCTCTATAATCCTCTAGAAGTTAAAGTTAAAGTTAACGTAACGTCATT
Source organism: Amphiura filiformis (assembly GCF_039555335.1). Classification (NCBI taxonomy): domain Eukaryota; kingdom Metazoa; phylum Echinodermata; class Ophiuroidea; order Amphilepidida; family Amphiuridae; genus Amphiura; species Amphiura filiformis. The sequence goes on along the minus strand of NC_092642.1, from coordinate 10,389,163 downwards.
TCGCAAGCTCTCTATTGGCATAAATTCAACTGCTCTGTAAACTGATAAAATCTGACGATTTCCTTTTGCTCCTGACAGGTATCTGAAACTGACCGTGAGGTCCAGTGCGTTTTCTGGGACTTTGACATTCTAAATTGGTCGACTAGTGGTTGTGAATCTACAAGCTATATTAATAACCGAGTGACATGCCACTGCAACCATTTGACGAACTTTGCAGTTCTTGTGGTAAATATGAATTTGTTAGTAGGGCGCGCGTGTGTGTGTTTTAGTCGTTTAACCCTACCGCCCTTTCTGCTTTTTGGAGAAGTAAGGAACGAAGGAAGGAAGAAAGAACACGAAAAGAAAAGTTGTTTTCTTCAGTTCGGTTTTGATCCACGGAGCCGTCGGGTGTGGAGGACAAGACCGGCGAGCCAATAATGTTTACGCTGCCCGGTCAGCGTTTTTGTGTATATATGTGTGCTTGATAATGTTGTGATTGCCGGAGCATTCTTTGAAACAATTTAGGATTTGCAATAGGCGTATAAGATTACCAACATTAGATGTATGGAGGCAAGCAATTTTGGAACGCAATTCAAGAATGCTACCTCCCTCTTAAATGTGTTGATTATGTTCATCCAACAGGACGTAACATACAGGCATACCGGAACTGAATCCAATGTAATTCTTGACACTGTGACCATGATTGGGTGTTTAGTATCAATTGTTGCTTTATTGATTACGCTGTTTATATTCATTGGTTTCAGGTAAGCTATTCAGTCTAAACGCAGGACAACCGTTCTTTTGTTCTGCTTAGTCGCGCTAAAAGTCGATCGATACATGTTAAAATCAGCACAATTCCGAGATACACCTTTTGCTATGAAATTTATTTTCTCGGTCAAATATAAAGCAAAACTTTTTTTTCTTCAGTAATGTCAAATAAAAACATAGTGCTTGGATGAACATTTTTTTTAAATCCTGGTGTTAAAATTAAGCATCAAATTGTGTCTTTTAGTGTGATATTTTTGATTTTTATAGGCCTTTAGTTCGCCCGTGAGCTTTTTGCAGAATTCATTTTTAGCGTCTCAAACTAATATAGTTTGCTAAAGAAAGATATTTCCCACCTCTGTAAAGCACATCGTGTGGGTCTATATATTATAGTTTTGTCAGAATTTCCGTTTTGATTCCATAATTTTTGAATAACAGCTGAAAAATTTTCAAATGCACGCGTGAAATACTAGCATTGTGGATCGATATCTCTGGGTGCCCGGCCTGGATACAGTTTTGCCAGAACTTCAATATCGCAAAGAAATTACCTAGTGTTTCGGTATAGTGCCTTTTGTTTGTGTTTGTTTGAAATTGCTTAAACCCACCGAAAGTCATAATGAAGCAGCCAAAACAATACAAGGTTAAACACGGAAGTTTATAACAACCTATTATAATGACCTAAAGGAAAAATCATTTATGGTAACAATGAGCCTTGCATTGTAAGTCATGGTTCAAATGTGTTGAGTACCCACCCCACCCCCATAGGCCTACATAATATTACATACTGGTACCTTATAATATTTATATAGCACGGCAATAGCTATACATTTAGAAAGTAGGTCCTATAGCGCTAAATTATGACAAATAGGCCTACACAAACCCGAACGCAAGTCTGAAGGGTGTAATGAAAATGCCAACCCGCGATGGGGGGGGTCATTCAAAATTCACCTGGAGATAGGAGGGACAGAAAATTAAAATCCCCTCTAATAACACGCGAATTTTTCTAGGTTTGGACAGTGGATTTTCCCATGGACCTCATCCTAGGTAAATAAATAAACAAAGAAACAAACAAACAGACAAAATGGTTTTCATAATCATGGAATCCATAGCCCCTATAAATTGAAATTGCAGGCTATCACGGGAGCAAATTTCCAAAATCCACCTCATTTACCAGAATTGGGGATTTGGGCTACCAAATCGCTGGTCAGGCAATCCTGGTTTTCAATGGAAAAGGGACCTGGGTTGACAACAATTGAAATATCGATTATTTGTGCTGGTTGCTCTCGAGGAGCGTGTTTATAGTGGTGTACGGTATTTATACGGTATTCTTATACGCATACGGGATTAGAATGGAATGTGACTTATCCGTTATCTCGGCTGTTTATAGTGGCAATCAATAGAGCTCAATAGCGCTATTCTGAATCCGAGGTGGTTAAACTCAGCGTGCTCGAGGTCACCGCAATGCAATGTGGGAGACACAAATATGGTGCCAGTTTCAAATAGTTTGCAGTGGAAACGATACCGGCCTATTTTTTTAACATAATTGCAACAGTACCGTACAATTTTGTAGGTGATGTGTTATTACATTGACAAATTTGAGCTCGGAGAGTTATATGACCCTGCTCCACTTCCTTGAATAACGGTATCGTTAATCCTTGTCTGTTTATAGTGGCCGTATACGGAATGAATATACTGCAATATCCATCGATATCGAAGGATATCAGTTCCGTATAATATGTGCGGCAAATAGCGCTATTGGTCTGTTTATAGTGGCGACCAATACCGTATAAGATGTACTTATACGCTAAATACCGGATAATCTGGCTCACTATAAACACGCTCCAGGTAAAGTACTAAGTTTGACATTTTCGGAGCATGGAGGGTAAAAGGGTAAAATAAAAACGGAAATTCTGACAAAACTATAATAAATAGACCCACACGATGTGCTTTACAGAGGTGGGAAATATCTTTCTTTAGCAAACTATATTAGTTTGAGACGCTAAAAAATGAATTCTGCAAAAAGCTCACGGGCGAACTAAAGGCCTATAAAAATCAAAAATATCACACTAAAAGACACAATTTGATGCTTAATTTTAACACCAGGATTTAAAAAAATGTTCATCCAAGCACTATGTTTTTATTTGACATTACTGAAGAAAAAAAAAATTTTGCTTTATATTTGACCGAGAAAATAAATTTCATAGCAAAAAGGTGTATGTCGGAATTGTGCTGATTTTAACATGTATCGATCGACTTTTAGTGCGACTAAGCAGAACAAAAGAACGGTTGTCCTGCGTTTAGACTGTATTGTCATTTGTAATTTCACCTTGCTCGTTTAGAATACAAGACTGCGTATAATATTTTCTACCTGTTGCTGTCACCCAGTAAAGCACAACATTACGTTTGGGTTTTGGAAAGAACCTTCTGTTAAATCATGCATGACTCAATTACAAATCTCTACAACCCTTTCTTCTTGTCTATTGATATTTTGAATAGTGTTTATCTTTCCCTAATAGATAGCACCCTGATCGATTCTTCCTGCATATCAATATGCTTCATTTACATTACATTACAGAGATCGGACACTAATCCCTACCATAACAAACCATGTAAAGGTGATATAACAGGTCTATATTACAGGATTAGATTAGTAAACTATGATCTATTTGCAAGTATTATAATATATTGATTGAGCAGGAAAGATGTGATACTATTTTTTTGTATAGTACAGTTGCCGTCGTGCGATATTTTTTTTCCTAGTCAACATTTGCATCACATAATACATTTACATGATATAGGCCTATGAGGCTGGATTGAGCTGTGTTCAGTTTTATACGGCGGATTTATTGCCATAATTATTACCTCTTACTTAAGGGATCTAAAATGAGCGTTTATTGCGTTTCGACAGTATTTTTTGTGGGATATGAGAGCACCTCAGACTTATCGAATTGCATTCTGAATACGAAGCATGTCTTTCTGATATCAAATAATTTTCATTTTTGAAAATCACAATATAATACAAATTTTATGACAAATTATAAAAATTTGATATTTTTCAAATTTTTGATATATAACTGTCCTCGAAGTAAATTATATAAATGTAATGATATATTCTTAAAGTGTATGTAGCAGGGAGGAAAAGCCGACGGTCAATTGAAAATTTAGACCTTTCATATTGAAGATATAGATTTTTTTCCCCAAAAAGACCTAATTTGTTTTGGTGTTTTGGGAAAAAAAATCCATATCTTCAATACGAAAGGTCAAAATTTTCAATTGATCGTCGGCATTTCAACCCACCTACATACACGTTAAGTTAAGTTTACTTCGAGTACTGTTAAATATCAAAAATATCAATTTTTAATGATTTGCCATAAAATGTGTATTAAGTTGCGAATTTCAAAAACCAAAATTATTTGATATCAGAATGACATTCTTCGTATTCAGAATGCAATTCGATATGTCTGATGTGCTCTAATGTCCCAAAATAAATACTGTCCAAACGTTCATACCCCAGCCCTTAACAAAAGAAAAACAAATTTATTCCAATTAAAATTCTACCAGGGTTCGAACCCACAACCTTTTGATTAACAGTCGAGATCGAATACCACTACGCTGTGAGTGCTTCTGCCAGAAATGCGTTTGTTCATCATACTTATTGATTACGGAATAAATCGCAAACACACGATATAAAAATATTACTTGTCTATTACTAATAAATACGTATATGTGATGCGATCAAGCCAAATCAGTCGGAACTCGGAAATATTGATTTTGAGATATATCCAAACAAAGGAAATGTTTCCTTATGTTTCCTATTGTTTTGGAAACTCTTTAATTGCTCATATCTTTGGAACTGGTTGTTCAATTTCAATGGGATTTTCAGCAAAATCCCGCTTTATAAATACTTTTTACAATCCTATAGGAAACTGAAAATTTATTATTGCCGAGTTCCGACTGATTTTGCTTGATCGCATCACATTATAATCTCCAATCTATGCGGTTCCTATGCAAATGTTGATTAGTAAATTAATATAGGCTGCCGGCGGCGTCAGGTATCATTACGTTTGGGTTTTGGAAAGAACCTTCCTATTAAATCATGCATGACTCAATCCCGGGGACTCAATTACAAATCTCTACATCCCTTTCTTCTTGTCTATTGATATTTTGAATAGTGTTTATCTTTCCCTAATAGATAGCGCCCTGATCGATTCTTCCTGCATATCAATATGCTTCATTTACATTACATTACAGAGATCGGACACGAATCCCTACCATAACAAACCATGTATCAGTCCCAGAAGAACGCCAAATATGGATTAAAAGACCTTTGACCTTGGATGTACAACAGCATGTTATGATCTAATGGGAAACTGTGCACATCAACAAACACCATTTCTATCAAACAGGCAACGGCCGATATAATTTGAAACCACATAAATTACTAGAGTTGGTTCTTCTCTTGGATTTGGACCAAGCTTTAGAATATCGACTGTTGCGTTTTGAAATAAAACAAACCAAAAATTTATCACCCATTGTAAAAGATATGGCACATGTACCGAATACATGTACATACATTGGCTGACTTTGTGGATTTCCTGGCCCAGCCATGCTAACCACATAAAGGAGATTATACGATTAACCTAGTGCAGCTATTGTCATAGCAGGGTATTATTATGTAATACTCCTGATCCATATTTGGCACTCTCTTGGACTGATGTATAGACTCTACATGCAAATACAGGTGATATAACAGGTCTATATTACAGGATTAGATTAGTAAACTATGATCTATTTGCAAGTATTATATTGATTGAGCAGGAAAGATTTGATACTATTTTTTGTATAGTAGTCTAGTTGCCGGCGTGCGTTATTTCTTTCTGCAACCATAATGGGCCGCAATGCGATAACACATAGTACATACATGTAATTAATAGGCCTATGAGGCTAGATATAACACGAGTTTATTACCATTATTATTTCCTCTTACTTAATAAAATAAAAAGAAATCGATAGAATTAAAATTCTATAACGGTTTACCTGGGGTTCGAACCCACAACCTTTGTATCCATAGTCTAATGCCTACACGACTGTGCTATGATTCGTTGTGCCAGAAAGGTGTTTGTTTATGATACTTATTGATTACGGAATAAACTGCATACACACAATATACTATTACTAGTATAATAAATACGAATATAATCCTAACCCTAACCCTAATCCCTAACCCTAACCCTTACCCTAACCCTAACCCGTAACCCTAACCCTAAACCCTAAACCCTAACCCTAACCCTAACCCTAACCCTAACCCTAACCCTAACCCCTAACCCTTCCCCCAACCCCTAACCCTAACCCTAAGACCCTAACCCTGACAGGACATGATAGGACCAAATTTGATGTGGTGCCTAAACATCAAACGTTTTTAAGGGGTACTACACCCCTGGCCAATTTTGTGCCTATTTTTGCATTTTTCTCAAAAATTATAGCACATTGGCGACAAGTAAGATATGCATATTATAGGGGCAAGGACTGCAACTACTGTACTGAAAATTCAGCAACTCAAAGCAAGTAGTTATTGATTTATTGATCAAATATTGGTTTTCCCTCATTTTTGACTGTAACTCCACAACTGTTGTCTGTGCTGAAATAAAATTTCCAGTGCAGTAGTTGTAGTTGCCCCTATAATATACATATCTTACTTGTCCCCAATGCGGTATAATTTTTGAGAAAAATGCAAAAATAGGCAAAAAATTGGGCAGGGGTGTAGTACCCCCTTAAAACGTTTTAAACGGCGGCTTGTATTTTCGGCTTTGTTGTTGGTAATCCCATTAAATGTTTGGTCAGGAATCGTTTTAAAACGTTTTTTATATGAAAACACCACTATTGTTTAAGTGTTGCATGGTCTGGAGGCCACATATAAATGATACGTAGTAAAACATATGTTGCAATTAGTATAAACTTGAGAGAAACAAAATAGATTGCCTGGTTTAAAGTGTTTTACTCCTTTCAATCGTTGTCATTACCAGGCAACTGCGATTTGATTCAAAAGGGAAAAGACGAGTCCCACCACAAATCTTGATTCAGCTGTGTGTGGCTTTATTGCTTCTCTACCTCGTGTTCTACGTTGGTATTGACCGCGTATCCAATCGACATGGGTGTATAATCGTAGCAGCTTTACTGCAATACTTGATACTGGTGTCTCTTATGTGGATGGCCGTGGAAGCCTTCAGTTTGTACTTGAACGTGGTCAACTGTAGTAGACAACCCTATCCTGCTGACTTTATACTGAAGGCATCTTTTGTGGCGTGGGGTACGTAATCTATTAATATTTGAAAAGCCCAAGATATAGATGAGTTGACTTCTGACGTCAATGCCTGGCAGTATGCGCACACATCATCACAATTTCCATTGTTTTTTGCCTGGCACTATGCGCGCGCATCATATTTTTTTCAGGGCTCGTGTTTTTAAAACTCCCGCCACAGCACAATAAGGCAATTGAACAGTGTATTGGTTGCATGGGGTTCACTCAAGCATATCAATATACCAGTCCCTTGCCTTTGTTGATACACATTGAGGTCAACTCATCTATACATATAAAGCTAAGCGTCACACCCTGGCGCCACATTGTCAAATGGTACTAAATTGTAATATCAAATGTACCTTTTGCTCAATATCTTGATTTCAATGGCAACAAATTGCTTTCAATGGCTGTTCAGAAGAAAGAATCATATTCGAAAGTATCCACAGCATGAAATATTGGAGCGATTGCCGGATAGGGTGCAACTCTATTCGGTAATTGTATATACCTAATTTTCCTTACAAGTGCTTGTTTATCAGTAACGTGACATACTCACTTTAAATACTGACGTTTTATAGCGTAAATGTATATACAATACCATATGATGGAAAGTAGAGGTGGCTACGTCGGCATGAAAAGTTATATTAGTAAGGTTCCAAGTAGAGTTTCTTCCACTAATTCGGTGACATGCCGCAAAATAAGGCCAAATATAATGGGGAAAGAAGAATTACGCATCGCACACTAGCACAATTAAACATGAATTTACAAATGGGAACATTACATGCATAGGCAGATATACCAGAGTATATCGCTGGATACAGATGTTTTTGCTGACTAGGGATTTTGGTGTGTTTAAAGGTCAGGTCTATAGCAAAAACAAGTTTATCTCTATTTGAAGAGAATAATTCTTACATTACAAGTTGACACTTGTTGCAATTTTTTTGTGCGTATTTCTCCTGAAAAAGGAGAAATTGTGTGGGTAAAGTTCAGCCTCGTACGTGTTCTTCCCCCGTTTGAAGCGTACGTGTTCTCCCCCGTTTGACTGATGACGTAGGTAAATGAAGCGGACACTTTATCGTGCTCTCATCATACAAGCACAATCACTTTGACAAGTTTGACATTAGCAACAATGAGTTGTACTATCACTTACCATAACAATGCTGCATAACAATACGCACGCTATTGTTCTCTTTCGGGAACAAAGCCCACACAGTAATTATTACTATGCGTTTGCTTTGTAATATTTCATCCAACTGAAACTAGAGCATTGCAATATACAGGGAAATCATACATGAGTTTGTGGACTAACACGGTTTATATGCTAGTCTCAGATAAAATTCTAAGCTCAAATTACGTATTTATTTTGTAGGCCTAATATTTCTCATGATATTGATATACATATGAATTGTAATATCACAATTGTCTAATATATAAAAAAGAAGCGGCTGATTTTATCCATATGTTTAAAAACCATGAAATTTGTAATACTTAATTTGGATTTTTTTCTGTGAACAGCAACAGTATACGTTCTGTCCATTGAGAGCGTTTATAGTCCCTTTTCTCACAGCGGGCACATCTCATTTCATGACGTCACCGGTTTTCTAGGCCAAATCTGTCTCGTTCGAAGGAACTCACCGCTTAAGTTGGTTTTTGCGTAATATCAATTTTAAACGTCTTATTTTCTCAAAAAAGGAGTCATTTTCATTGTCCTCATAATATTAGCCTGCCAATGATATGATGTTGTTTTCACTATAGACCTGCCCTTTAAGGATTATGTCCGACACAGCATTATATTTCAAGGCATATGGACTTATTTTGCGGCATGTCAGCGAATCAGTGGAAGATAATCTACTTGGAACCTTACTAATACCATAATTATGATTACTATATTCACAAATCTGCTAGATACTTCCGCATAACTTAAATCATTCAATGATTTTGACGAGCAAAATTTGAAAAATTGTTTAATTAGTTCTGTTTTACTTATTATTGAATAGGTCTGCCATTGCTTGTAACTGTAATATCACTTGTCGCAGGAATGTCTCATTATGAGCACCTCAAGTAGTAAGTACTTCTAAAATATCACACTATGAACATGATGAAGTTTAACTTAACTTACTATTTTTACTTGAATAAAACAAAGTACTATATTCCAGTCGAATTAATTGCATACCATTAAACTGGAGTTATAGTCGCCAAAGTATTATATTTTGTTTATTTAAATATTATCTTATATGTAATATGTAAGTTGGAGAGAGTACGGTGAAATTATCAAGGTGCATGTTGGGATGCTGAAGTAAATGTGCGAACATTTCTGTATTTTGTCAATACCTTTATTTTTCATAGTTGCGAAATAATATATTCAGGGTGAAAGCCCAATTTTTCATAATAATTGCGTAATAATATGTGACGTGTCATGTCAAAAAGAGACACTTTTGGACAGGTTATCAATTTTGAGGTTTTCAAATATCTTAAATATAAAGATATTTTGCTCCACAACGCCGTTTTCTCCAATGAAATCGGACATTCCTAAGCGAAGATATTGAGTTTGTAAGTTATGGTATTATAAAATTGGAAATTGAGATACCGGCCTTTGAAAATATTATTGACAATGTTGAGAGTAGGAATTACCTTGACATTATGTCTCAAAAAATACAAAATGCCAGTTATATTCCGGTCTGAAACTATCATCAGACAATATTTTAAACATTAATAACATCGCCAAAATCACCCCATGTAGATTTGTGGCTATTTCTCCATTTACGATCCTGCCCAAAAGTGTCTCTTTTTGACATGACACGTCACATATATTCAGGATGAAAGCCAGGTTGCTGATGCAAACCGGATTACCGGAGAAACACTTCGGAAATTGAGTTTAAGCCAAATTGCACATAAAGGCACCAGCTTCTGAGAGGCTGGGCTCAAACCGGGGACCTCAGTGTTTGATAGCAAATCCAGAACCGATGAGTAACCCCCCATAAAAGCAAGATGTAAAAGTTATCACGAGACCTATTTGTATTATATAATTTGATGTGTACAGCCTGTCTCAAAAAAAATTGTGCAAGTGAAAAGCGCCCTCTGTGGCAATTAGAAAATACCGTTGTGACATAATGCTTACATCGACGTCAAGGGCATAGGCTTAGCTCTCAAATGCCGTTTAGTCTGTTCAATATGCTTGTTTTAATCTCGAGATATGCTTACTTAACAACGAAAGGGTAGCATCAAGTTTATCAAGAGAAATCAAAAGAATGCATCAATTACACAACAATACAAAATTGTTTTTAATGTTTTATCATGATAAAGGTATAATGATTCTCTTTTTCCTCTTACGACAAATTAAACGATAAATAAATATTTCACATTCTGCTGTAAAATTAAATACATAAAATGTTTTAACATGGTGAAATCACTGACATTTAATTTTATTAAAATAAAATTAAATGTCAGTGATTTCACCATGTTCTTTTTGTCATTCAAGACATGTTACAAGACAAACAAATATTACACACTTATGGGTTAATAACAAGTTCATGAAATTTGACAAATTAATGAAATTAGACAAAATAATGCACGCGCACTGGTGTTGATGCGTCCAATGCACGAGCCACGAAGGGGGGAGTGCATTAGACGCATCAACATAAGCTATCATTGGATTTACATGTACAGCCCTATTCCCTATAGTAAAAGTGGCACACTTGTGATTTTACCCTTTCGTTCTTAACTAAACATATCTCGAGATCAAAAGAGCAAATTGAACAGAACAAACGGTATTTGAGAGCTAAGACTGTGCCCTTGACGTTGATGTAAGCATCATGTCACAACGGTATTTTCTAGTCGCCAAAGTGGGCGCTTTTCACTTGCACAATTTTTTTTTGAGACAGGCTGTATATGAAGTTGTATATAATATTACCATGTGTGGTGAATTTCATTCCGGAATCGAGATTGTTAAAACATTTCTCTACCTACTTTGTACTAACATGTTTTTTTGTCATATTTCAGTTGTTTCGTGGACATGGGACATCCACTGTACTACGGAGTTGCGCTCCCTATCGGTATTATTCTCCTAGTCAACTTAGTTCTGTTTAGCAAGGTCATGTATCGTCTCTGGAAGAAAAGAAATGAAGCAACAAATACAATACCGCTTAAAGTTCTGCTGAAAGCTTTTGCTATGTCTATCTTCATGAGCCTAACATGGTTGTTTGGTTTCCTTGCTGTAGAAGATACAAAGTTCGCATTTTCACTCATTTTTTGCCTGCTCAACTCATTTCAAGGGTTAGCTTTGTTTATTCTCTTCTGTGCTCTCCAAGAGGATGTTAAAACAATTTTCGGTACATATGTACGTAAACTACTTTGTACTATGTCTGCACAACAGCCAAAGTCATATGGACCCAGTACCACTGTGCCAATGTCATAAAAGAAAGACGAAAGAAAGACATAAGACCGTGGGGGTGGGTGGGGGTGCCGGGTGTTAGGTGGGAGGTGTACATCATAAATTTTGGTGAGTATGCTCCACCGCAATTTTGAGGTGGTGGGTGTTTGGGAGCTGGCGTATCGGTAAAATGGGGTGAGACCTTATCTTAACGTGGGTTGGGAGAATATAAGTATGATCATTCAAAATGGCCACCAAAATAGCATATTTTCATTAAAACAGCTGAAAGCAACTTGTAAAACACTTATTATCATTGATAAATGGCTTTTGGAGCTCTAAACAATACATTTGGCTTACAATTAGGTTGTATGCATGTTTCAAATTCATAATGGCCGCCAAATAGCAGATTTTCATGAAAATCGATCAAAACGGCCCTTTTTGAAGCAGAGCCCCCCGGCGATGCTTCCCTATTTAATTTCACCGAATTGACTTACATACGATTTGGTCATATGCCTCAACTTTTGTTGATTCGCCATCACAATACATCTAAATACGATCGAGTACCTTAAAAATTGTAGGTTAGGCGCATGTACTCTCTGTATTTGTTATGAATTTGTTTTGTATGGCAATTCATGACTGAGAAAGAGATTAAACATATATAGTTAGTCTTTCTAACAGTCTTTGCAAGGGTTCGCCGGTTTGTAGTATGCACGAACTGTCTGAAGTTGAGGCCAACTCCCGGGGGCCAACTAGGCGTGTAAGGATTGACCATCAGATTTTGAAGGGTTATATTATATTATTCCGTGAATTCAAAGAGATTGCACTATTAAAAACGAAACAACACGCCCGTTTTACAAACTGACTAGTGTCCTTAGTGAAACTTGAGGGGCCTTACCAAATATAGGGTGTCTTTTGTGTGTAATTTAGGAGCAAACACTTGACTTGCCAGATTACAATTTTATGTTTACCTAAAAATATAATGGTATGTCTTTTATAACTTGGGCAGGTCTTCCGAGTTACGTAATGGCCATAGTGACATTAGTTTTTGGTACCGTATGTACATGTACTGTATCTTATTTGATTTTTAAAGACTGGTTTTCAGATAACATGATTCTTTGAGTAATATTCTTGTATTATGTTTATTTTTAAAATGTAGTAATACTTTGTCATTAATGCTGCGTTTGTAATTCTTTGTGATTTTTAATGATTTTTGTGATTTTTCTTAATTGTTCTTCTGTTTTTAAAAACAAAATAAAAGCACTGGCACTGAAGCGTGTGCTCAGTGGAAAAGAGAAAAAAAAAGTTTATGGTGAGGGCTTCACACCAATAACGTGATTGGGGTATTATATTTGACACGATAGCTCTTGGTCTATGGTGAGGGCTTCAGGAAATGGTGCAGGGGGTTATTCCGTGAATTCAAAGAGTTTGCACTATTAAAAACGAAACATCACGCCATTTCACAAACTGAGTAGTGTCCTTAGTGAAACTTGACGGGGCCTTACCAAATGTAGGGTGTCTTTTGTGTGTAATTTAGGAGCAAACTCTAGACTTGCCAGATTACAATTTTATGTTTCCCTAAAAATATAATGGTATGTCAAACCAGATTTCATGTAGGCTAATCTTTCAACACAGACTTATTTTTGCAAGTATAACTAATATTGTTATACGTTATATTTTTCCACCAAATAAAATCATACGAAGTACAATTTCTGTGGTCAAGTGCTTTACTAAAAAGTGTTCTTACAGTATATAGCTTAACTTATTTACTTCCACTTCACGCAGCGTTTATATAACACAAACCTATTTAATGCCAAACATTTCGTATAAAACATACAAATCCAAGTTTGGGTTTCTCTAACACTTTTTAAACACGGAAAGGTGTTTAATTTTTCATTTACACAGTAAAGGTATAGGACACGTAAACACTTAAACACCACATTAACACAAAGAGTAAACATATGAGAGTATTTAGATTCTAAACATTCAATATGTTTACTTTCAAAGTAAACACACAAAATATTTACTAAGTAAATACATTTACTTTCCAAACAATATGAAAGTAAACATGTTGAATGTTTATAATCTAAATACTCTCATGTGTTTACTCTCTGTGTTTACTTTGTGTTTAATTTGGTGTTAGGTGTCCTATAGCTTTGCCGTGTAAATAAAAAATTAAACACCTTTAAAAAGTGTTACAGAAACCCTAAACACTTGGATTTACAGTGTACGTAATAAAACCAATCCTAACAAATTTAACATTCATGTCAACCTTGTTTGAAGCGTCACAGTATTAATGTAACTATAGATTAATAAACACATGAATGTAACCATTTGTTTCGTACCAGTGTTGCTTACTTTCGCGTACTGGGGATGTACTTCTCTAATTATGTGGGATGTACGTATAGTAGGGGTGTAAAATAGTGATTCCGTGACCAAATCACGGGGAATATGATTTGAAAGTGTTTTTTTTGTACTTTGAAGCATGTTAAAGTATAAAAAGCTAAAATGGTGGGAAACTCCAGATAGAAGGTGCGTTTCAAAATGGCCACTAAAATGGTCAAAAAATGACACAAATTGTGTAATTTAGATATCATAATGTTAACAATACATATACCCTACATGGCACGGTATATAATTTCATATTTTTTGACATGTTTGGTTTTCTTCCTGTGTTTTATATGTTTGTTTTAAGTTCCGCGCAATCTCGGCTCAATTGGCTGTTTTTTTTCGCACATTTCCCCGCAATTTGCTATTTTTTCCGCACAATTGGCTATTTTTTCCACGCAAATCATTTGTCCCTGATTATAAGCATGAGACAGGTACGTGCCGGCACGGTTGCAGCTTTCGATTCAAATTCCCGAAAAGACAAAAATAGTTCCCATTGTCTTGTTTGTTTGCCGATTTGGTTGGTTGGTTGGCATGTCATTGGCATTTGGTATTGTTTCTTTCTGTTTGTCATGTTTGTCAGTAATATACGTTTATAATGGTACGTTATATATTACAATCCCAACAAAATCGTTACCGTACGATTCTTGCCTGCTTGCCATTAGCATTTATAAATTATCTTGCTGAACCACTGCTGGACATGCATGTGACCAAATAATTGGGCAAAAAGTGTAAAGATTGTGTGGGGATGGATGGGGTAGGTAATTTGCTGCAATAGGGATTCACACAAGACCACCCTCTCCCAACCACACCACCCTGCCGATGGAAATGTTGAAAAGTGAAGTACTGATATCATAAAATAGAATAGAAACATCGTAAACATGCATAAAATTGCCAACTTTATAGGGGTGCTGCGGCTCCACACTTAGTAGGCACGTACGTGCCCCCCACAAATCCCCACCCACCCCATCTTGATAATCGCTCGTGTGTGGGGGTGTGTGCGTTGGGGTGGGGGGGGTGGGTGTTGCCGTTATTAATCGATTGTGTTGGGGTGTGTGGGAAGGGGTGTGCTTGGGGTGTGGTTCATGGGCGTGGTGGGGTTCTTGTGCGTATCTAAAGAAAAACAACCCAATACCCCTCAGTCAGGCATTTACTGTTTTTTTGTTTTTTGTTTTTAGTCTTGTCTTGTTTTTCTTTAATAAGTTTTCGTTGTAAGACAAAATACGCGGAAACACCAATTAGGCTTGACGCGTAAATATTTGTTAAACAAAATACAATGTTCAACTTTATTTGCCATTTATACTTGAGGGTATGAATGTGAAAGGAAGAAAGAAAGAAAGAAAGAAAGAGAAAGCAGAAACAAAAATATTTATGAATCCAACTAAACCTTTAAAATTTGCTCGGGCTTGGACTTGGATTCCTCTATAAGCTAAAAAAAGTTCGTTTGATTTTCACAGGACTTATTATATTTCATATTGCTTGTAAATACTTTTACGTACTCATATTCACTGTTCGAACGTTCATACTGCATAAATATGTTGAATACCAAAAGAAGTAAAAGTTTTGCAATGTTTGTGTCAATACCATGCATGTGTCTTGGTATTAACAGAGTGTCATTCATTCTTAAACATACATTACACATATTACACGTGTTGATTTGTGTATTCAACAACTCTTCCTATACCTTTGTACAGGAGCCAACCGTTTATGGCAAGCCAAGGGGTCCAAAAGCGTGGAACTGCTACGCGTAGCTTCTTTCTCGTTACGTGCAGCTTATTAACCAATCAGATTCGCGGTTTTAAACACGTGGAGCTGATGTAAACATCCTCTCTCACAAATATTACGTTGTTAATTTTTGTAAATGAAAATATCTGTAGTATATCAGCAAAAAATGGTATAGGTGCTATTAAAGTAATATCTGACAACAGAATGATGATTGTTCTACGTTTAGGGGCTATCATTTTCTTCGGAAGGGATCCCAAATATAGGGGGTCATACTTTTTGGAAAGAAAAATAAGGGGAGGGGGTCATAAATTGATAATGACAAAATGTAGGGAGTCACAAGATGACTACAGATGGTGTGTTTATTGTATTCAAAAAGACTGATTTCAATACAATTTTAGCCTGTCTGGGGGTAAGGTGTATCGGTGGTGGGAGTCGGGGGTCATAACATTTTGATGCCGAAATAGTGAGGGCCGCAATTTTATTGACGCCGACTTTTTGTAAATTTAGGACCCCCCCCCCGTTCCGAGAAAAATGATGACCCATTTACTCTCTCCATATTTACACAGTGGCATGTGATATCGCTTTCCCTGCAATATCTTTACACAGCGCTTTACATCAGTAGTAGTTGTTGTTTGACCTTCATATCCCCTGCACCGCTAATACAGCCCGAGTATAAAGTTACTTCCTATTAAACACGGTGTAAACTTGAAAAAACTAAATAAATATGCTTTGTGTCATTTTAGCCAGGCATTAGCAACATGTTCTCTTGACACGTGCTGTGATTTGGCCTCCTTTACCCGTTCGTTATCTATGCTAATTCCGTATATTAATTACAAGATAATAATTGTGAAAGAGGATACCTATAACTATACAACGCGCAGCTAACGACCCAACCACGTGATTAAATTTGACTATTTTGATTGGTCAAACAGCTGCTCGTAACGAGAAAGAAGCTACGCGTAGCTGTTCCACGATTTTTGGACCCCTTGGCTTGCCATAACCGTTACCTCGAGTCTTTACTCAAATTCAACTAAAAACAAGATGTTGACCAAGAAGTCACCTAATAGTGAGCTATTCCAGTTGAAATTCATACACCCATATGCAAAGCATGACCTTAATCTTCTACACAGGGAGTGTGAATCTCAAATGGGGTTACCTAAATGGGTGGCTCCATTTGAAATCTACACCCTCTGTGTGGGAGATTAAGGTCATGTCTTCCACAGGGGGTGTATGGATTTCAAATGGCATAGCCCAATTTTAGTGCCGACTAGTCGACTACCTAATAGCTGATGTCGTGCAACTCTAGTAAACAGTACATCATCTGATCATAATACATGTTTATAAGGGACCGTTCAATATTTACGTCGGGGGAGTGAGAATTTTGGCAAAAAATGGACAAAAATTTCGTATTCTCCACTCGCGTCCGCTCAAAATGTGTGGGATTCCCATTTGTGTTCCCCTTTTTCTTAAAACTTAACATTTCTCCCACATGGTTCAAGTAAAAAATCAGATTCTCCCCTCAAGATCCCCCCCCAAATATTTGGATTCCCCCTTAAAACTCCCACTCCCAAAAACTCCCAAATATTGAACGGTCCCTAAGTACAAATACCTGCAATACTTGATATTGTAATGATCTTGACGTTTACAACCACAAAATGAATCTTTTGAGTTGCCAAAGAATCGGCTTTATCTTCAAAAAGATACGGTATGATACTGAAATATTACAAACTAATTTGCAAGCAGAAGAAGAAAAAATATGTAGTTTAGTCAAAATGGTCATGATTGGCCATAATAAAAAGCATGTCATCAGGGGCGTCGCTAGACCAATATGATTCGGGGGGTGTACAGCATGTTTTACCGACGGAAATATTTTGTTAATAATTGTAGACCCATTTTTTTAGCCAGGACGGCGCTCAAGAATCTAAAAAGTGTGGGAGAGGAGGGGGGGTAGGAGTAAAAAAAATTTATGACTAATTTTTTGTAATTAGTAACTACTATTACATTAACAAAATAGCTCTATTACGTTACAACAGCACAATTTCGTAACACATTACTATTTTATATGACTCTTGCAATTTGCCGACAATCACACATAGCTTTGACTACATTTACCACCAATCACGTGGTTTTGACGACAACAGTAAATTTTACCGAAAAAATGGGTACGGGGTAACACCCCCATACCCCCCTCTAGCGGCGGCCCTGCATGTCACAATCTGAGTAATATTGCTTTAAAACTTGTTATAATGACCTGAGTAAAACGTGAACAATATCCAGCATCTTGGAATTGAGAAAAGCAGATATACAGAGCTCTATTCTGAATAATTCTGATAAAGGGCCAAGTGAAATTTGTCAATATGAGTTGATTAAAGGGGAGTTAAGAATGCATCTGTGATTCTTATAAATTTTGCCACATAATGACAATATTAAAATGGCTGTAAATTTAAAGGCAAATTGACTGGACAATATCAGTATTTACAAAGGATGCATCGCACTATATCGCGATGCCATATTTTGAGGAACTGCAATATTTTGGGTGAATTTGTTAATTTCACCATACAAAAAACGTTTTCGACATCATTCCCAAAAGGTTATAAAAGATTGCCAGAAAACGTTTCAATGTCGGCTTATAATAAAGGGTTACAAAGGGTATAAAACGTTTTCATAAAATTAAAAAACATTTTTTGATAACCTACTACAAATATTTTAACATAATGTTATTTAAGTGCAAAATTAGTTTATAATAACATTTTGAAAACCTTTTGAAAATATTGAAAATATCGGTGTGTTTTCATACAAAACGTTTTAAAACGTTTTCATGACCTTTATATAACCTGACATTTAACATTAACATTTCTACCTAAACCAAAACCCAAAATATAACTTATTTAAAACGTTTTAGTGTTTGCTGGGTATACATAGATACAAGTACGATTAGACCGAAATGAAACAAAGTCTGTCTCTCAAGATATAGACCTAACCATAAACATTATTTTAAAAGATTGTTTGTTACTTTGTTCGTTTGCTTTCTGATCCTTCCAGGGGAGAAATTCGGCTGCAATACTTCGCCAAGCAGACACATTTAACTATCCACATACGAGTATACAAAACAATAAGCTATTGATCTCTACTTTTAAGAACCATCAGACATAAAACCCAAAGGTTTGATAGTTCGAAACGAGACATAATTATATTTTGCATAAAAGAACAGTTTTGAACATCATGGGAGTAGTTTGACTTTCTAGAAACGGAGCTAACGCGAATTCCCCAAACAGTTTGGGAACCCCTGTTTTCAATTTTAAATTTCAAAAGTATCTGAGACAGACTTACTTTTTCTATTTGTTCTCAATATTAATGTTACACCTTATACGCTATCATGAAGATATATTGTCATTATTAAAAATAATTCAAATTTACACATGAGATGCACAGTTACAGCTTCACATACCACAGATTCAATTTAGCAAAGAAATGAAAACCCTGAAGTAATATAATGAAAACCCATATATTTAATGGTATATCATTCTTGCTCTCTCCCGCTCTCCCTCTCTCACTCACGCTTTATACACCTGCCGTTCTCTCTCTCTTGCCCTCCCTCTCCCATGTCTCTCTCTCCTCTCTCTCTGTCACTCGCTCGCTCGCTCGTTCGTTCTGTCTTATATCCCCATTGAAACACCCTTTTACCATATTATAATATTATCTACTGTGTACATTGTACGTTACTAATTCAATAAACACAATAGTGTATCTAAAATACCATTAATTTCCGAAATGATAATATTTGTTCTTAATATTTACATTTCTATCCATCTTATAATTAACTTTTGTTTATTCACTTATCAAAAAGTATCAATTCCGTATATCAAACATAAAGTGTAAAATTGGTTTTACATTCTAGTAATTTTATGAGAGTCAGTAAGCAACTCGGATTCATTATTTACCTCAATTTTACAATATTTTACCCCTTCCAACTTTCTTTTCTGGTGTAATTCACCATTTTGTAAAAGAGTAAAAATATGAAAAAATTATATACCCACATTATTGCTTTTTAACGGGCAATTCACTTGCGCCAACAAATTAAGTTTTCCTCCCATTTACTAGGAGGAACAAACATTCAGTTACATAATAATATGTGATATGATCAAGCAAAATCAGTCGGATGTCGGAAATATTGATATTCAGATACAACCAAGTTTTGGAAACACTTCAACTGTAAATATCTTTGGAAATGATTGTTCAATTTCAAAAGCCCGACAACTTACATCCCTGTTATATTATATACAGAAAGTCACCTTCCACTATGACCCAAAACACACTTTATACAACACATTTTATCATCATTCAGGGACGCAGCTCTATATACAAACGCAGTACCCTTACCAGTCTACGTGCATCTACATTAATCAGTTACCACCACATCCATGATTAGCTCCCCGAGGTTTCGTTCCAGTTAATCTAGACAATTGAGAGGTTGTGATTTCTTTACGCACATATTTACTTCTAGGCGTACGCCAATTTAAAACCAGTCACGGCAACCCGGCACGGCAGAGTGATTTGTATTTGATTTAACTGATGTACGCGTAAAGGATTGCGTTATCTCGCAATCTCTCAAATAAGCAGTTAGTTCTTTGTCCATGGGGATTTCATGCTACAATAATTTCTCGAGAGCAAGCTTACATGACTACGCGGGGATCGAACTCGCATCACTACACAATGCACTAATTTCACTACCACCTTCTCCTTTACGTCCAATCCTCATCCACTTTTACACCACATATGTACAGTACCTATTTACAGTAGATTAATATATCAAAGATATGCAACAGTTGGTCGTCGTGATCTAATATTTTAATCACACTTTTGTTATGTAATCAGGACATTTTAATATAGAAATTGCATATCACCAAAAGGCATAATCATCTTCCCATCTTCCAATTTTATACTAGTTCATGTAAATCCCCATATCAACATATATACAACAGGTCTTCATTTCGATCTCTATTTTTGTCATTTACGACCCCCCCCCAAAAAAAATCATTAAAGAGTACCAGTACTTTCCGGTACCCATTAATGAAACATTAACATTTCAAGGAAAATTGTCTTGCTCATATGCACAAAAATAATAATAAAATAGAACTGAGAATTGTTCTCATCTATAGGGACAGATTCAGAGGGTGTCTGAGGTCCGCTAGTTCCTCCTCAATTAAAAAAAACCCGAGTTTTTTAATTGGGGAGAGTAACGTGAGGCGAGCAGGAAACTTTTACATTAAAGCGGCCCCTTTCAAAAACCTGGATCTGCCACTGTAATCTCACCCACCACCTGGCACCAAGTTATTAGTCTTTCCATTTACTTCATGAAAGCATCTTGAAGATTCACTATAAAATCCGTACACACCGCGTCATCTAAATTGTAGTTGGATTTCATATCTTGTTCGAACGTCTTGTCATCCGTACAACATTTGTCATGCATTCGCTTCAGATGTCTGCCATCAAACCTTCTGAATTTTTCACACAGCTCGGTGAGGTCGTTGTCCTTGAGCCAGCTTTGAACTTCATCTTTACTCCATCCTGCTGCTTGTTTCTTTTGTTCCTTTGCTGACGCGATTGGCGATGTAGCTTGTATTGCCTGTCTAGATTGGCGAATTGGTCCTATAAAACAATAACCATAAAATTAGTAAGAATCTGGTGATGTATTTGTGCAGTTTAAAAGTATTGGGGGTACGGTGTGTATACCCCGGTACCCGACAGCCGGTCTTCAAATGAACTTAATAAAGGGAAGTGACCTTAGAGAGTTTAACTTGACTTCGATGCTAGTGACCTCAAGTTGTTTGGTAACTTGATGTAAGTAGCCTTGAGAGCCAATACCTTCCCCTCCCCCATAAAATACGAAACAAATATTTCTATGAGTGTGATGGAAGGGTATTTGTGAGTGTGAGGGTATAAGTGGGATGTGATTATGCGGGTAGGTTGTGTGTTTGTAGTAGCTAGAGTCGATATAACCAAAGGCTTCAACTAAGCACTCCTAAAACTTACTAGAAATTTATTGGGTGTTATTGTATACAGCCCGTTTTAAGAGTGTAAGGGATGTTGATTAAAACCAGATATAAGATATGAGTCATCCAAACAAGATAAAAAAAAGGACTGACTTTGGCCTAATGATATCGAGTCGTGATGCATAATAACCGTTCATCATCTACAGACAAACTCACTTACCATCAATCTCATCGCCTCCTGAATGGGAATGTTCGCTGATAGCTTTCAGCAATTCCCCCATGCTGCTCTGAAGCTGACTGTCAGAATGAAATGAATAATAGAGGTCCATTCCTTGTAGAAGTCCCAGCCATCCATCTGGTTTGTAGTCTTTTTGCAACATCAATGGTATGATCTTTTTCTCAAGCTTAAAAGCATACGAGGCTTCTGTAATGAGAATTAGATTATTATTGTAATACTAAGGTATGAAAGTTATGATTTAATATTGACCCAGAAAACACGAGGACCATGTGCATCCATTGTTTGGGTTTATTTCACATAGGCCTATAGAAATAATTAATTTTATAAAAATTCTTCGTTTGAAATGAATGACCTTACATTTCAGTTACTATGCCTATAATGAAGAATAATATAGTCCACTACACAATAATATGTTTTTAACCCTTCCACGAATAAGATACCTGATCTGCAGCTTTTACTATCCTTGTATCGCTCAGTCATACAAATAAGAATCACATCTGATTTCTGTACAGCATCAGCCATCGCAGAAAGGATATCACCTCCTGAAAATGGGCAGATATATAGGCATGTTGAGATGGATTATGATTTCTAACTGACATGACTGATTGACATAATCATTAATATCAATATCAATAGACAAAGTTACAAATCATAATTATACGACAACAATTATGAAGCCGAGGGCCGTCGACAGGCCAATATAGTGACTGCCATGGAAAATAAAATATAAACTAAACAATACTTTGGGCGGGACTTTGGGAGACAACTGGTCAATCGACCCCGGGAACAATGCAGTCAGTGGCCAATGTTCAGTAAGTCTATTGGCAAGCGGCTTAATATAGTAAGCCTCGGGCTTACGGGGTCATGGAGGCTACTAAGTCTAGTGGCTCGCTCGTGAACCCAACCCAAAATATTCATTAAAGCCGGATTTCTTGAATGTAAATTTAACTCTTAGCAGCCTTTCGGACTTAACGCTGGACAGCCATTATTAAGAAATCAGGTGACGTCAGAGTGATTTTTATATTAATGGTGTGGTCAAGCCGAACAACATTGGCCAGTAAATCGCAATCCATGATGCAGTCATGTCTACAGTAGAATTCATCTCGACCTTTGCAGGACTTAACCCCATTAAAGGCTATTAAACCAAGATAACACTCATTGAAACAGCTCAACTGGTTAAATCGGATCTTCTCTGGTTGTGCACAAGTGTCTGTTTTCATGTGCGATATCGCAATAAAGCTTGTATTATAGCTTCAGTTGGGTAACCGATTATAAAGGAAACGAAAGGAAACAATGGTATGTGTACCTTTGTTCACGAAATGAGACAATGGTCTGCTTTTTGTAAACCAGCATTCTTGAAAATGAGCAACATAATGATTGTTGACTTAACACGGTTTGGAAATAATTTCTTCATATTGTTGGTGTTATCTGTCGTTTACATATCCTTCCTAAAACACAAAAGTGCGACCCTCTCCAAACACCTAAATTAGCTAAAAATTTAGGACATGTTACAAAACTATATTGTCTAGAATTTTAGAAGAGTACTTTTAATATTGGCCGGTTATTTTTCACACAGCGACGTTAACTAGGCAATGTACTATTACCTATAACATTAACTAAAACACCAAAGTACGAATATTTCCAAACATCTAAATTAGCTAAAAATTTAGGACATGTTAAAAACTATATTTTCTAGAACTTTAGAAGAGTACTTTTAATATTGGCCGGTTATTTTTCACACAGCGACGTTAACTAGTCATATCCCCATACTTTTAACGTAGGGCTATTTGTAGAGGTCACGCGTCAATGGGAAAGAGCACTGTGTATTGTGTATAAGAAAACGGACAGTAACTGCAGTATGCCCTGTTATCAAAAACTTACGCATGTTTGTCACATCCATCCAGACGCTGTAGCCACCTGCAAGCAGTTTGTCTCTGATCTGCACAGCGCGTCCTTGGGAGTCCCATTGATAGCTAACCATTATCTGAACAGATCGATTGGTACTTAATGGGTCTGGCTCTGAAATGGCTTCTTGATAAGATGGCGGCAGAGTATGGGAAGTAGAGGACGAGGAACTGGCGTCACCTTGAATTTCAAAGAGCGCTGATGCACAGGCACCTCGAACGTCTTTGTTCCTTGATTTCATCAGTTTCTTCAGTGCTGGAGTAAGCGGGGAAATTAAATGTGTGTTTTGATATGTAAATATCATGAATTATTATTAGTTGAGTTGTCATCAAACTAGTCTGACACTTACGTGGGTACGTTTCGATAAATGAACAGTTAATGAGTTATCTTTATCAATGCTACTGTTGTTAACTGTTAATTTTACGATGAACATGTTCAATAGAAGGATCAAGAATAATATTGCAAGACCTGTACCTATTCAGCTCTAGTATAGTATTTTCAAAAATAATATTGCAAGATCTGTCGAGCTTTAGCTAAAACTATGTTAGTTGCATTTCTTTGAGTCTCAATTGTAACAACCCCCTCATGTGTTACACTGCGACACTTACAACCGAGTTACCGTTTAGCGTTAGTATACTTGCTTTATTACTTACTTGGAATCGTAGCTTGCAAAATGTCAGACTGTCTAATTGACTCAATGAATGCCAGGTTCCAGAGAGCTTCAGCGGAGACTTTCTGTTCTTCTTCCGAGAAATCATCTTGCAGCATTTGGATGACGAAAGGAATTGCCTCTTCATTTGCCATAGCATGTTTGACATCGTCGTTAACGGACATCTGATTGACAGCGTCAAGTAATTCGAACGCTGAAAAACCAGCAACACCAGCTGATGCCATGTGATCACTTGAACTAACAGCTTCCTTCAAGAGCTTGATCAGAACCTTTACCCCTGTCTCTGTTGATGCAAGTTTCTTCTTTTCCGAATCTGTCGAGACATATGCCAAACAAAGTAGCGAGAAAACTTGTAACAGGGTATCAAGCTCAAGGAATCCTGTCAGGATGGATACTGCGTTACTTTTTCGATAAAATGTGATGTTGGAGGGGCACAAACGAATTGCGTTATGTAAAAGCAAAAAGATGCTTATAATTATTTTTTCTATTTTTGTTAACTTGAGCTGCTGATCATACATGGCTTTTATTTGCTGTAGGCCACCAAACAAAAGAGGTACGCCGCCATATTTTCCCAATGAGACACCAAGGTCCGGGCTAGCATCTGTGATATTTCCAAGATCTTGCAACATCTTGCTCAAATTTGAAAAGCCTTGCGAACCCCATTTATCCTCATTCATGTAAATATGCAACGCTTTCCACATTTTTGGGAAGAGTGAACCAATGCTAGATTTGCCAATATACTCTCTCATTGCAACGGCATCAATGCAAGGGCATGTGTCAGGTGCTGTATCTAGCGTTTTGAAATGTCGAAACGCCTCCTCAGTAGAGAAATCCTCACAGGTTTTCAAATACTTGATGGATTCCTCGATTCCTGGAATCATCTCCTTCAGTGTCTTCTTTCTCAGAACAGCCATGATTCAGTACTCAAACTATCTGAATATAGAAAGATATAGGATGTATAGCTCTTACAATGCATTATAATAAACAAATGAGGTAAAACGAAGAAAATTGCTTTTTCATTCCACCGCCTACAATGCGTGTATTAGCTCGCCGATCCTATTATTATCACGAATATTGGCGTAACTTCACACAGCTGGGACGAGCAAGCAAAGACTTAAGACAAATAGTCACTGATTCAATGATTTAATAATACACATGCACGCGATTTTTTTAGTCACCACTCGATCGGTGAACTAGGAATTAAAAAAACACCTTAAATTTAATTGTAATTAGAGCACTTTGACTTAATCTTTTACGTGGTATTTAGTACACCATTGGGCATTACAATCATGCAAAAAGTAGAAATTCGATAAAAATTGAGGGAGTCGCTATGGAGCAAATCACACATTATGGCTTTAACATTGTCTAACTCAAGTGCTTACTGCCTTCAAGGTTCAATGGTGCATTCAATAAACGCTATGAACATTTCTATTTTAGTATTTGTATTCTTAGTCGTGCATAAATAGAGAGGGAGGGAGAGGGAGAGAGTAAGAGTGGGGGAGGGGAGAGAGAGAGGGAGAGAGAGAGAGAGGAAATAGAGAGAGAGAGAAAGAGAGAAAGAGAGAGAGAGAGAGAGAGAGAGAGATTTTTGCCTTTAATCACATACCTTGTTTTTTATTCAAAGAAGTATTAACGGAAAAATTAATGTTTGTCTGTCAGACTCAAGTTTCAATCCAACTCCAATATCATTACAAAATACGAAAAGGTATGAAAAGTTATTGTCAACTCTATTTGTTGCAAAAAGAAAGTAATGACGAATTTGGTTGACGTGACATGAACTCGCGCACTATAATTTAGATGCTGAAAAAGTTCAACTTTGTTATTACCAATATCGACTCTCTCTATGAACCGGTTGAATAAAGTGAAATTAGCAAGAATTGCTTTTAAAAAGGAATGCGGCTCTTTAACCTGTCAATTATGCCATCACTTTAGAGTATCAAACTAGTATTTAGGGAAACCAACGTTATGCTAAACAAAAACATACACTTGGTTTCATTAAAAAGTTTAACTTGAAACAACTTTAATAACAAGAACACCAGTGTAGAAGCACCTTATCCTTGTTAACATCAGTACCTTACACAAAGCCTACTAACTAGCATCTAGCATGAATATGACACAATAAAACAGCAACAAGCACTGAACAAGAACATATAACCTTCGACTTGACCAGGTTCAGGTCAGTAGTCAGTAGTTTTGGTACGGCTAACTACGCACAATAACCCAATGCCCTCATCTTACCGCTTTTACAAATCGCATAATATTAATTTTTTGTTTTTCTGACCATGAAGCTCGAAGTGGAGTATATAAGTGGAGTGGGATATCTATAGGATTCTTGTCGGGGGGGCGGTCGGTGACGAGGGGGGGCGAGTTCATGTGCACATATGTACAGATTTTCGTCAGGAGCGCAGTGGCGTAACTTTGGGTCAGGGTGCCCGGGGGCGAAAGTAGTTCGGGTGCCCCTGACCAACATGGTGCAGAGCTAATCAATTTTAGTATTGAAAGCCATAGACCTACCGAATAACTTACGAAGTGTTTCAGATTAAATTTATATCATGTTTCAATGCAGTTCATGTTAATAAAACAAAATGTTTTCATATTCTCTAATGTCTTTACTTTGGAGACTCGTCACTAGCTGCAGTGACGTAGCATATGGCGCCCAGGGCAAGAATACAAAATACCCCCTCTTCCTAAAACAATTGAGTGCGAGCGCGCAAAATGTGCATAAATACCACTAATTTGGTATTTAATCAAGTTGAATTTAGGTCTTTAAAATGACAATTTATATGTTGCAATGCGCGCGAAGCGCGAAACATTTTGTGTTGAAGGGCACCCAAATGAAGAGTAATTCAATGCATGGTGGGTAAAGGTTTCCACTTCTTTCCTATAACAAAGTACTATCGTGTCAAAGGCTATCCAGGCTTGGGTGCCCCTTAGCCCGGGTGCCCGGGGGCACGCCCCCCCAGAGCCCATAGGAGTTACGCCACTGCAGGAGCGGTGGCCACCTCTTAGACTTACGCGACTTAGAGAATAGGACGTTTTCGTCTCACTTTTGTCAGGCTAATAATTGGCGAGCAGCAGTCACATTATGTGGGGGGTTAGGTGGGGCAGAGTGCCCCCTGGCAACAAATGAAAGAAAAAAGTGCCGCTGTGACCAAAAAATGAAAGACAAAATCAGGAGGGCAAAGAAAAGAAAAGGGGCAAGTAGCCCTTTTCTACCAAAATTCAGCCCGATCATGGGGCAAATAGTGTAAAATACAAATTTTTTGCGCGCTACGCCCGCACATTGTACAAATAAAGCCCTTGTCATCCTGATAATGGGCGGAAATAGTGTAAAATAACATATTTTTCCGCGCTGGGCGCGCACAGCGTCACAATAAAGCCTTTTTGGAAGCTTGAAGACATACAATCTCTATGTTTTATATGATGCAACTGTAATTTTTTATGTGTCCCCAAAATTTGATTTTTCCCCCCTGACCAAAAAAGCTGGCTACGCCTCTGTTATGGGTCTACTCTGTCTATCCAGTAGATACCAATAAATATATACAAACATTCCCCACATAATGTCGCAAATGTCACTGTGACGTCATAATGTGAGATCGCCCCCGAAAATTAGGCTACAAAAAGAACAAGCGATTTTTATCGGATTTGAAATGAAATGATTATTTCAACCCAATTATGAAAATGATTTTACATGGGCAAAATGAAAATCTTGAATGTTACTGTAGAAACCTATGATGGGCCTAACCAATCCTTCCTCTCTCTTGATGGTCGGTCCTACTATACCCCGGGTAAAGTGCTGGGGTAATTTTTTATCACTAAAATTGGCGCAATGGATGGATCTAAGATTAGCTTAAGTCGCCACAATATTTACCACAATGATTTATAGACCTGACTTCAAATCAATAGCGTCAGTCCAGAAATTAAGAAAGCCTGTGAGGTAGAAGCTATTAGAACACAAGCATTTTAAGAATAAGAAAAAATATCTCACCTTATTACACATTTTGGAACAATCCCGATCACTCGTATTTAATATTGTACGAAGTAGACACATAGAGGTAAACCTATAGATTACCACAATTGTTCGTGAAATATCACAAACTGTTTGCGTACTTTGGTTATATATGTACCAAATGCGCTCCGTAAGCCATACCGTGGCAACGGTGGCATGATGTGATTGGCTATTTAAATTATGACAAAGATATGCAAGTATTTTTATCTTTCACTTCTTTTGTCATTATATTAAAATGATCTTTACCTGGATTTGTCCATTCATCCATGCATACGATCGTAAGACGACCTATTCCTAAACTTTCAGTTTCAGTTAATTTTTCCATAACATAACAGTGCAATATTAATAAAGAGATTAATAAAACGGAATGCCACCACAAAGCTAAACTCAAGTTGAACATAACAGTAATTAAAATACTATAGAATGCACAAAGACAGAGACAACGACAGGATAAACCAGGTGAGACTAGTCCATACAGGACCAACGCAATATTTAGCACCATAATCAACGCCGTCAGGCGTTGGTCCTTATAGATCCGTTCGCTACCCCCAGCAGTTAGTCCATACAGGACCAACGCAATATTTAGCAGTTAGCAACCTGGACAACCGATTCTTTAGAAATGCTTAGTCGCGCTAAAAGTCGATCGATACATGTTAAAATCAGCACAATTCAGAGATACACCTTTTTACTATGAAATTAATTTTCTCGGTCTAATATAAAGCAATGTTTTTTTTTTTTCAGTAATGTCAGTTAAAAACTTGGTGCTTGGATATATATTTTTTTAAATCCTGGTGTTAAAATTAAGCATCAAATTGTGTCTTTTAGTGTGATATTTTTGATTTTTATAGGCCTTGAGTTCGCCTGCGAGCTTTTTACGGAATTGGTTTTTTAGCGTCTCAAACTAATATAGTTTGCTAAAGAAAGATATTTCCCACCTCTGTAACGCACATCGTGTGGGTCTATATATTATAGTTTTGTCAGAATTTGCGTTTTTATTTTACGCTTTTTCCCTTCATGCTCCGAAAATGTCAAACTTAGTACTTTTATCTCGTGAGCAACCAGCAGAAATAGGCGATATTTTCATTGTTGTCATCCAGGGCAATTTTACATTGAAAAGCATATTGCCCGACCAGCGATTTAGTAGCCCAAATCCCCAATTGGCTTTTCTGGTAAATGAGGTGAATTTTAAAAATTTGCTCCCGTGATAGCCTGCAATTTCAATTTATATGGATTCCATGATTATGAAAACCATTTTGTCTGTCTGTTTGTTTGTTTACCTAGGTTAGTCCGTATTTTCTCTTAAAAGAGACGCACGCTTGAGGTCCACGGGGAAATCCACGGTCCAAACCTAGAAAAATTAGCGTGTTATTATACGGAATTGGTTTATTAGCGTCTCAAACTAATATAGTTTGCTAAAGAAAGATATTTCCCACCTCTGTAACGCACATCGTGTGGGTCTATATATTATAATCTTCTGTCCCTCCTATCGCCAGGTGAATTTTGTATGACCTACCCCCCCATCGCGGGTTGCCATTTTCATGACACCCTTCAGACTTGTGTTCGGGTTTGTTTTTAATTTGACATGTAGGCGTATACCTAAATGTATAGCTATGCTATATATTATTATGTAATATCATGTGCATGCAGGCTATGGGGTGGGGTGGGTGCAGAGGTGTGTGAGGTGGGTAGTGGGGGTGTATGTAGGGAAACTTTGGGGTGGTACTCAACACACTTTAACCATGACTTCCAATGCAAGGCTTATTGTTGCCACAAATTTTTTTTTTTTTTTTTTCCTTATGGTTATTTATAGGTTTTTATAAACTTCCATGTTTAACCTGGTATTGTTTTGGCTGCATCATTAGGGCCTATGACTTTCGGTGGGTTTCCAAAAGCAGTTTCAAACAAACACAAACAAAAGGCACCATACCCAGTCACACAATTGAAACACTACGTCAGAAGTATTAACATCCAAGTTATTCTGTTTTTAGGTAAGCAATTTTAAATAATTGCTTGAACAGGTTTTTGTTAAAAAACAAAAACCTGACAGAGGGAGAAGAGAGGAAGAGAGATGGAGAATCCATACGATATGCAATACCATACGATTATATTCAATAAGCCTGGCAAAAATTGTCTATTTGGGCCCCCGCCCCCTCCCCCCCCCCAAGTGCAGGGAAATTTGGTGGATTTGGGCCACCGCCCCATACAGGCTTACCCCCCTTGAAAAAATCCCAGCTACGCGGCTGTGATCAGTAGGATCGCTATTAGGTCTGGGAATTTCGTTGCTATATTGAAGTTCTGGCAACACTGTACCCATGCCGGTATTCCTATTAAACCCAGGGATATCGATCCACAATGCTAGTATTAGCTTTTGATTTCACGCGTTGATTTTGAAATTTTTCAGGCGGGAATAAAAATGATGAAATCAAAACGGAAATTCTGACAAAACTATGATATATCGCTCACGGTGATGTGCGTTAGAAAGTTGGGAAAAATCCTTCATTAGCGAACTATATTACTTTGAAAAGCTAAAAGGTTGATCAAAAAAAAGGCTCGCGGGCAGAGTTTAAGCCTATCAAAATCGAAAATCTTACACGAAATGACTGAATTTCACGCCTAAGTTTAACACTAGGATTTGAAAAAAAAATACAGTATCAAGCACTGCAATTTGACCTGACATTTACTGAAAAAATGAAAATGATTGCTTTTTATTTGGCCGAGAAAATAAATTTTACATTGAAAAGTTGTAACTCAAAATTTAGCTCATTTCAACACCAAATTCGATCGTTTGTATTGCCTCATTAAGGTTAAACAAAGTGTTGAAGGGCTTTACCTCCAGAAAAAAATATATTATTACCTTATACGTAAGAAAATATGTCTACTTATCATGTGAAATAAAAAATCCGGAAAAAATTGTGTGAAAATGTGTTTTTAGCCTATTTTTTTAGCTGTTATCAAGCACTATTATTCGATTTGTTTACAAGCGCCAAGCAACTGTCGTCTAGGAGAGTGATTGACATCTTTATTATTAGAGAAGAATGGAATCTGTATAGTTCATGAATATTCATGTAGTATTTACACAACCTGTATCCCAGCCATTTTTGCCTAGTTATCGTAATCGTTCATATAAGACGCCCATATGATCCATGGTGTTAAACTTTATATCTCTCGATCTTTGCGATCCGAAATATTGAATTTCAACTTTAGGCACATCTCTAGCAAGATAATTAAATACCTGTCACAAATAGAGGTCTTGAAATGTTACTAGCAACGATAAAAATGTGAATAGAGAACAAATCGGGTTCAAACATGCTTCAAAAATATGAAGGTAATTGTCAACGCCTACTACCAGAATAGCCGGAAGAGGGCAGACTTCATAAGGGAGTGTTCATAATATATTTTAGTGGGGACAAAGAATTTGGAACTTATTTCGGGAAATTTCCTGGGTTTTTGGTTTTGTTTTTTATTTTATCTTCCTGTTCGGGTGTTTCGGTTGGCACATTTTCGGGGCATTTTCATGCACTTCACAGGAGTTTTTCGTGGTTTCTCTGTAGCTGCCGTGTGTACTTTTCCCCACGTACAGGGTATAAATCCCGGGGTATAAATAAATAAATGAATAATAACATATAAAAAAAGAATCTGGAACTTCAACGTCAAAAAACAAGACAAATTGTACCCTGCTAAAAATATCAACCCCTATCCTCTCTGAGAATAAAAATAATAAGACTCCAACCTCACCTGCAAAAAAAAAAATATTTTTTCGGGGGATAATTTGGGATAAGTTCGGGCCTATTTTATTGCGACAATTTTCAAAATCTATAAGGTGAAATGTGTCGTGGGGATGTGCGGCAGATTTGGGGTGCATTTTCAGCCATTTAGTTTAGACTCTGTTGTATTTTTAGCCATGATTTTATTGACCCTCAGTGTCATGAAAATTAGGTTCAAGAAGGGTATTTTCAATAATTTTCTCGAAAAGTAAAAATTTGCGAAAACTTTCAGTCCAAAAGTTGATACAATTTTGGGTCTGTTTTCTTCAAATTTGGTTTAAAATCGTACCGTAGTTTTTCGGAGTCACAGCCTCACATCCTTACCCAAACCAGCTTGAGAAGGTTCCCCCGGGTGTGTGCAAATTTGCAATTTATAGGCCTACACTCGTTATTTAAGCCTAAAATCAAAGTGTTAATACCATTAACACTGCCATGGCCCGTTTTGTCGTGATGACTGGCTTCCAAAATGTAGGCCTATTTTAAATTATAGGCCTAAATCTGGTCCCGCTAGAGGTGTGTTTTTACCCGCGGAGGTCTCTCCCTCGGGTTCGTGGATGTGCCACAGTTTTGGGGTAGGCCTACCTTTTCAACGACTATGATGGGTGGGTTTACAGCGAAGACCAACTTTTGGGCGCATTTTGGCAAAAGTGCCCTTAAAAAAGCGTCAAATTAGGCCAAATTTGGATGACTTTGATCCCCGCGGTACAAATGTTTTGAAGAGACCCGCCCCGAGGTGTTTTTATTTTAAAAAAATGGTCGGGCCTGCTAAAAAACCTCCCAGAATCAAGCATGGGTATGCCTACCAAAATGCCTTGAGACCCCCCCCAACCCAGCGCCGGGACCTACATGGACATGATATTCTCCGCGAGTCCACCAGAAAATATAAAAATACAACATTTTGATAGGCCTACTATATTTGTCTGTATAAAGAGCTAGGCGTACCGGGATTTGGCGACTCCAATGTTCATTTTGAACCATTAATATTTGAGCCACGGCGCTCGGGAATGTGAAAAGCGGGGGGGGGGGGTGTAGGAGCAACAAATTATTCATGACGATGCGTGAGATTTTACTCATTTTCCAGCTTTTTGCGTGAGATTTATTACCTAGGCGTGAGATTATACTACCTTGGCGTGAGACCGTGAGAAAGTGACCCAATGCGTGAGACTCACGGCCAATGCGTGAGAGTTGACAGCCCTGCTTGTAGGCCTACCGCGTATGTCTACCGTGATGACAGTAGCGTAGCTGCGGGGGGGGGCAATTGCAAAAATTGCCTATTTGGGCCCCCGCCCCTAGTGCAAGAAAAAAAGAGGGAAGGGGGGGGGGGGGGAGAAAGAGGAAAAAAGAGAGGAGAGGGTGAGAGGAGGGGCAGAGAGATGGGGAATCCAAACGATATGCAATACAGCTCAATAGGCCTACCATATACGATTATGATAAATTGTCTATTTGGGCCCCCGCCCCCAGTGGGAAATTTGGTGGATTTGGGCCCCGCCCCATAGGGCCTACAGTCTTGCCCCTCCTGGAAAAAATCCCGGCTACGCCGCTGCGTGATGATGTTGCAAAGTTGCGGAAGTTCATTCATAAATTTCCCATTTCCACTCGACAACAACAGACCAGCACGCAGCGCGCAGTAGCTAATGTGCGTTTCTCTTTCAACAGAAAATAATGTGACCATGTGACTGACACGATGTACGCTTCAAATAATTATGCTCTCGGCGTCAAAAGTATGATAATGGAAAATATTTATAATGAACACTCCCTTATTTAGCCACACCTTTCTCGTGTTGCCTGGTATATCAGCAAAATCCTACACCTATCGCCTTCCCTTGGTAAAATCCCTGATAAAAACTCGTGATATTGAAATTGAATTTCAGCGCCAGAACTTCCGTCATTCTAGCATCATGGATGGATATGCAGTGGCGCCGCTAGGGGGGGGGGGGGCAGTATTTCCCCCAATATTTTTTCTTTCCCATCCAGTTTTTAGGCAAAATCCCCACAATTATGTAATTTTCCACTTTTTGCGGCAATTTCAAGTGCAATAAGTGCCCCTGTCTCAAATTCACTTCCCCGGGCCCCATGCCCCGCGAAAAAATTCTGGTTCCGCCACTACAGGTATGGCCATAGTTAGGGGGCGTTCCCACCCCCCCCCACCCCGTTGCCCTTGGTTATGCTGGATGTATGAGAAATTTAGAGCTTGTTCAATTCCGCCAATTTTAGAAATTTTAAAGGTAGGCCTATATACAGTGTAGGCATGTATATAGCCTATAGAAAAACGGATCACAGTCAAATAAAATATAAAAATCGTAGGCCCAATAATTTTACCAATGGCATTTATTGAGCTGCTCACTTCTTGAAAATCCTATGGTTTAATATTGATATTATATAATTGAGCTCCTTGTCAAGCTCCTCAGTAGGCCTACACATAGGAGAGTGACTAACTGAGCTCCGCTATTTTCAGAAATGAAGGCCTGGCCTATTAAATGAGTAATTAGGATTGAGGCAGCCGTTTGTTTGATTTTACAGAACTTTTTTAATCCCCCAAAATTAGTGTTTTTTTTTAATGGGGAGTAGGCTTTTAAAACGAAATTCAAATTTGGCAATATTTTCCATTGCTTAATGAATTGATCTGCGTGAAAATGCCTAAACATGTGGCCAGAGCGGGATGACTGGTATAAAAATCTTAACTTGTGAGAAAGGACGTAGGCCTATGGGGTTGTATGAGGCTGTGGATCACGAAATGCCCCTTTAATGTGTGCTAGGTAAAGTCATTCTTCCTTTCGACCTGCCAAAATGTATTCCCTCCCCCGGCCCCGGCTTGCCAAAAAATTGCTTTCTCGAAAGGCTGTGCAATCAGTACCGGTATTAGCCTACTAATTAAAAGCCAAAATTTCCAAGCGACTCGCTAAAAATCGCTTGCCTCCCGTCTCGGCCAGCCGAAAATCGCTTGTCCGCACCCCCTGGACTGCCAATTTTTGTGGCCCCTCCCCTTGGCCTGCCAAAATGCCCCATCCCTTTGCATATAGCCTATATTTAGGCATATGCCAATTTTTTGGGATCCCCAATTTCCATACCCATACCCATACCTTAAATGGATTTCTAAATATCTAGGGCAGGGCTCCGCAAATAGCGGCGCGCGCGCCACATGTGGCGCATCGTGGCTTCCTGAGTGGCGCGCGGCGCCGTTTAGATTTAAAAAATAAATAAACAATGGGATTCCCATGTTATCCTTGTAAAGACAGGCTAAAA
This sequence comes from Amphiura filiformis, assembly GCF_039555335.1. Classification (NCBI taxonomy): domain Eukaryota; kingdom Metazoa; phylum Echinodermata; class Ophiuroidea; order Amphilepidida; family Amphiuridae; genus Amphiura; species Amphiura filiformis. The sequence goes on along the minus strand of NC_092642.1, from coordinate 10,353,823 downwards.
TAGTACAAAATGTTGCACCAAATGGCGTCATTTGCACCTCATTTTTAAAAAAATCGGTAACTTCACAGGGGGACCCCCCCCTCTGACTCCCCCGGCGACTTCGCAGCCATTGAGTGGCGCTTTGCAGTTTTTTTTTAATTTCATGTGGCGCTTCAACAAATCTATTTGAGGAAGCCTGATCTAGGGCCTACCTGTTGCAAGCGCAGCATTGGCGCTAGATTTTAAGCTAGAAAATACCTAAATATTTTAAAATCCAAACTCGGCAACACCACTTTGTGACGAAAGGAATCGGGCAAATACAGCCCGTCGTAACATGTCGTACGTAAACAACGTGTTTAAAAAAAAAAATGAGAGTGTCACTTCTGTCCAAAAAATTTCGAATTTTGGCCTTGAGCAGCGACAATCAGAGGTAAGAAAAACACAGTATGACGCAGCTTGAAATATAGAATCACTATATCAATTTTGAAGTTTGTACTTCAAAGCACAAGCCGAAACGAGGTGAAATGGTTCGAAAAAAATTGATTTCGCTGTATCTTTTATCGCGAAACTAGACAATTTGGCAGCAGCGAGTCGGAAAAATAGCAAATATCTCAATTTTCTGCTATCGAAATAAAAATTTAAATAGCACCTGCATGCAGAAGAGGGTTTATAGAAATAATGTAGGTCAGAATTTTGTCTATGAAATCTTGCACGGAATTATTATTACTGGTTACAAAACGACATACAAGTGGAGGCCATTTTACTTCAAATTCGGCCAACATTTTAAGCTGACATAAAACATCGAGACAACCAATATCAAGAATGAATATGCACATTCTTTTATTGACTTGTTTGTAATGTGCGTCGAAGTTCCCAACAAAATCGCCACTTCCAATGAGAAATTATGGCCGTGTTCCCAAAAATCTTGATGCTCCGGATATTGAAAAACATTGAAATGTTTGAAAAGTACATTTCATTTTGAGCCAAGTGGAAAATTCAAGCATAATAATGACCCTTACACTTTCAGCTTTTAGACGTAGTTTGCGTTTTCTCTCTGCGATATTTATTTCCAGAAATAGATAAGTTTAAAGGGGGCTACGTGCATCCCATTTTGCTTCTGAAAATGGCAAAATTGTGTATAACCTTAAATGACTGAGTGAGTCTTGCAGAACAAAAGAATCGGTTGTCCAGGCTGCTAACTGTTAGCACCATAATCAACGCCGTCAGGCGTTGGTCCTTATAGATCCGTTCGCTACCCCCAGCAGTGCACTCTCATTATAATAAACAGTGACCACACGAAACCAGTTGATGAGCCACGTCATAAATCCAAATATTGAAAATTGCCCCGGCCATAATTTGGGCCATCATTTAACCACATCTATTATATAACTGGGACTCTCAAGCCATCTCAAGTGCTAGGTATCTCAATCGATTGATTTTGAGAAGCAAGATCAAAGCAATACAAACTTTTGAGGTCGCTCACCAGTGTAAATCGAGCTATCAAGTTTATTTTTTGCTATATCAGTGTTCATAAATAGTCATTTGTATGATTCTAGGTTTGTTTTCTTTTTCCTTTTTCTTACCTTTTTTTACCATCGTCACTAGCCATGATAACATTATTAAAACCAAAATAACATTATTTTGGAAGATTGGCGTAGCGAGGGGGGAGGAGGGACAGAGGGGGCAGTCGGGCACGTGCCCTGGGCGCATCCCTTAGGGGCGCCGAATGGACTTATTCAGCATCGATTCTGCCCCCTCATAGCGATGAAAGACCAAATTTTTACGAGCTTTGCGCGCATTTCAGCACAAAATCATTGGAAAGATCAATTATTTAAGACCGATATTCAACTTCATTATAGGCCGAACCAAAATTAATGAGTGATATGCCCTATGATTTGTGCAAAGCCACAAAGGCATAACACCTAGCTACGCCACTGTTTCTATATACACCGTTTATTTGGAACCGAATTTTGATTTATTAAAATCCAAGGAGCGATTGCCGAATAGGGTGCAAATGTAATACGTCTTTTGGAATTGGTTTGTCGCAGACGTATTGGGCTTACTTATACATTGTTATCAAGTGCATATTAAACTACAATTGTTTTAATGCGTCTGTGACAAATGTGTCACGATCATAGTGTGTTGTGTCCATGCGTCAGCGTCAATGTGAAAAGATCATTCTGTGTTGTGTCTATGCGTCAGCGTCCGAAAATGCATAAGAGATATTTGCTTGAATGCGTCTTGTTCTGGGCAATTTTGTCAGTGACGCATTGGTTTTTATAAAGGCTGCGTAGATGTGTGCCGAACTGACGTATGCATATGTGAGGCCTATATGTGTGCTGAAAATCTGTTTTGAAAACTTTTTGTCAGTGACGCATTGGTTTTACATATCGCCACGTGTTATTTCTCTTAAATGTTACAAAAGTTCCGTAGATGTCTGATGCATTGACGTATCCATTGTAGGCTATGTAGTTTGTGACGCTGACGTATTGTACTTATACGCATTGGTTTTACATATCGCCACGTGTAATTTCTCATAGGCTATATGTTACAAAGGCTCCGTAGTTATAAATACTTGTTTTGAAACTTAAGGCGGTGACGCATTGTAGGCTATTTATTTTGTGGACGTTTAATGATAAAGCGCCTTATAATTTAACTAAAACTAAACTATGTATATGTAACTACACACATAGTAATGTTATTCTAATTTAATTATATTGATTTAATTGTTACTGCCTAAATGTATTGAGATTTATTTACATACCAATGACTCTTGTTTACATTTAATTTTATTACTTTGTTGAGCTATTAGTATCACTTGTATATTGATGTTGATGATTGATGAAAATAAAATATGAATGAATGAATGAAAAGACAAAGCCTACAGACAAATACAATTATGTACAAACATACGAAATCGCCGATCTATGAGTTCACACTTTCTTACTTGCCCTGCGGGGCTGTTATATTGTGGTCCCACTTGGAGCATTTGCTGGAAACATTTGGGCTGCTAAATGTATGTTCTTAAAATGTCGCACAGCACTAAATGATCAAGAACGCGGGTCGCACATCACTAATCACTAATTTAATTTTCCCCGGCTTTACAATTATGAACCACATAAGAAATCTCCGACCCAGAGTTCACACTTTCTTACTTGCCCTGCGGGGCTGTTGTATTGGGGCCCCACTTGCAGCATGTTCTCGAAGTTTTTGGGCTGCTGCAGCCTGCATGTATGACAAAGCCTACAGACAAATACAATTATGAACCACATACGAAATCTCCGACCTATGAGTTCACACTTTCTTACTTGCCCTGCGGGGCTGTTATATTGGGTCCCACTTGCAGCATGTTCTCGAAACATTTGGGCTGCTGCATATATGTTCTTAAAAAAGAAAGACAAAGCCTACAGCAGGGACGTCGCTAGACCATTTTCTCAGGGGGGTGTATAGAAATAAATTTTCCTGGTATGGCCCGATTTACCTTTTGCTGGCACCTGCGCAACACGCCACCCTAGCTCATTGGATAGAAGACACTCCTCCCACAACTGTAACACAAATTTGTCCACTCCCCGGAATTCCTTTACCGGGAAACTAAGGAACAAAACTTTGACAAATTGCGCGCGAACAAATTGCAGTTTCAATGGTAAAATGAACGCAACGATGACAATTGTGTCCTAAAATCGTGCTAAAGGAAGATGCATCTAGGCCTTTTGGTTAATTAAGTCCCGGTATTTTGACCCAGCTCATGAGCTTGATGTCTTAACTTATTAGACCTGTATGCCCTACTAGTAGCGCTCATATTTATAATTTACATAACTGTCATTTTTGAGACTTCCAATTTCCAATGGGGCGTCTTGCAGATCTACTAATACTTGGGTTTGCTAAAATAAATGCGGCAATTTGGCATTTTAATACTAGAAATACCAAAATGGGCTTAATTTTGGGTCTAAAATAGACCAACATTTACAGGTGTCGGTGTCAACATATCGGGGGTGATTGTATGGACCATCTCCATTTCATTATTTTGGGGGAATTTATCCCCACCCCCCTGGGATCTACGCCTATGCCCATGGCTAATCTCCATTGGAGCTGATGAAGGGCCAGGTGCGGAGGGGTATTGGGATGCACATATAATTCTGTCGATCTTACAAAATCATTAATGAATACATGAATACAAAAGCCACCTAAGTCCATGCGAAGTTATTTTGAGAGAAAAACCCGTGTATCATTTTAATTCCTTCAGTTAGATTTACCTGGTCAATATGGTAAGTTTTACGTGCAAATGAGTGGATTAACCTGTATTAGGTATGACGATTAGCATTTCAGGGACTTCGTGGGGTTCATTTTAAATTTTGGACTTAGGTGGTTTTTGAATCATATACAAAGACAACAATGTTAGAATGAGATTACCACTAGTAAGATAATACAAAATAAAGCACACAGGTATGTATAATGTTGATAAGCATTCTGCCATGTAATATAAACCACACACTTTCCTTTATTAAACCCATTTTTTGTTCAAAAGTCATTCTCTAGCAATGAATGTGTTACAAGTGGACTTTTATACATACTGGATTTTAATCAATGTGTTACAAGACTCAAATCATGGAATTGGGTAATTCTTTCATACATGCTATTTTTCACATGCCCAATAGACACAGAGAATGAATTTGAGTTGTTCTTTCATGCATATGACAGGCCTATGTATAGCAACAATTTCCCATGCTTAACTCAATTTGGCCAAAGTATGGACTTAGGTGGCTTTTGTATTCATATATTCATTTGTTTAATGGCCACATCACCTCAACGCGCCAGGCCAACATCATTGTAGGCCTCATATACCGGGCCAATAGGGCTTATATTATACGAACTGAATGTAGTTCTCATCTCATCTGTATAGTCAGCAAGACATCATTTCTCAACGCATCACGCTAACTTTTTTTTAGTCTTCTTTTTTTCTAGTTTTTATCCCTTCCTGCCCCTTCCCTCTCTTTCTCTCTCTCCCTCTCTCCCTTCTTTCTTCCCCTTCTCTCTCCCTTTCTTCTTTTTTTTTCTTTTTTTGGGATCGCCAGAGGGGTGTCGCACCCCCCTACACCCCCATGGTGACGGCCCTGGCCTACAGACAAATACAATTATGAACCACATACGAAATCTCTGACACACTTTCTTACTTGCCCTGCGGGGCTGTTATATTGTGGTCCCACTGGAAACATGTGTTCGAAACATTTGGGTTGCTGCATGTATGTTCCTAAAAATGAAGGACAAAGCCTACAGACCAAATACAATGAAGCACATGCAAAATCTCCGACCCATGAGTTCACACTTTCTTACTTGCCCTAGCTGCGAAGCTGTTATATGTATATCAGTGACAATGCGATAATATCACATAGTTTAGGCGAATACGTCAGTGTCAATGCGATAATACCACATATAGTTTAGGCGAATACGTCAGTGTCAATGCGATAATACCACATAGTGGGCGAATGCGTCAGTAGCAATGCAACAATACCACAAAGTGTGCGAATGCGTCAGTGTACAATGCGATAATCCACAAAGTAGGCGAATGCGCCAGTGTCAATGCGATAATATCACATTGTAGGCGAATACGTCAGTGTCAACGCGATATTACCACATAGTGGGCGAATGCGTCAGTAGCAATGCAACAATACCACAAAGTGTGCGAATGCGTCAGTGTACAATGCGATAATCCACATAGTAGGCGAATGCGTCAGTGTCATACGATAATACCATAATAATAGGCGAATACGTCAGTGGCAATAGCATTGATAATATGTCAGTGGTGGAATGCGTCAGTGTCAACTGTAATACTTCTAATGGACTGAATACGACTGAATACGTCAGTGTCATTTTCAGTTCAGAAGGCAAGGTTATAGTTGCACCTTATTCAGAGTGTCATTTTCAGTTCAGAAGGCAAGGCTATAGTTGCACCTTATTCAGCAATTGTACCAAATCCAACTGGAAATAACCAAGTGAGTAAAATAAAATAAAGGTGATACAACTCGCAAATAGTGTTGATGTTTCCGCAAATGCACGTGGAAAAAAAAAGTTATTGAAAAATCACAGTATTTATGTCAACATATTTCTTTAATCCCAAAGGCCTGTGTTTACTATCTAAATTTAGGTTTTTGATCTAAACTATATATTTTAATATCATAATCATTAAAAATCAACTTACACGGTGTTCACGTTTTAACCGAGGGGCATTAACGGAGCCGTGGCAACGGCTCTTCGTTGCAATACTTTCCTGGTCTTCGTTTTATTTCAAAGTTACAAACAAGATAAGACAAAGCAAGACAAGACAAAAGTTAAGATGGTCATCTGTTGAAATTGCGATTCTTTCCTCGCGTATCAATTTTTGGCAGCCGTCTGTCGGTATGAGGTGAGGCTCAAATCCACCAAAAGACCAGACACTAGATCAAAATGTTTATATTTAAGCACGATAGGCCTTGTAGAGCAATGATATTATTATTACACACTATATGTTGTATACACTGTAAAAACAGTGGTTAGAAAGTGGTGGCAAACTGGCAAGAATGTGTTTAGAAACCTTATGTTTAGAATATGGATGTCAGATGTTTAGAAATTAAACATCATCATTGACCAATGTTGAGAAATTTGACACATGATGTTTAGTTTTTTCGAAGCATGCAGAATCGCGGCGTCTTACATGTTAAAATTATTGTAAAACAAATAATAATAACTGAGGCCTAATGATACTGAAACGATGGCCAAACCAAAAGACCTGTATAATATGCACGACCTTCAAAGTAAAGAACTTGAAAAAGAACAATTCAGCTCGAACTGCGGGTCAAATAATCGAAAAGTCGCCCAATTTTTATCTTTTACCATTGATTTCTGTGCCAGATAGTAAACTACCGAAGTTGCGGGAGCCAATGTTGAAAAGTTGCCCAATTGTTTTCTTAACCATTGGTTTCTATGGGACAGGTATTGTCAGAAGTCGCGGGGAAAATCTTTAAAACTAAAAGTTGCCCAATTGGCTACAAACTCACGGGTTTGGTAACCCTGTGAAGAAGTAAAATCAGATCAAAGCTCATTCAAGTGGATGATGAACATTGATCGCAATCGGAGAGGATATAAATAAATTGAATGAATGAATGGGCATAATTATCGATATTGTTACGCAATAGTGGTGTTAATCGGAAGTTCCCATCATGGGTGGTTGTGAAGAATGAAAATAGTTTAATTAGGTCAATTTTGTTTTATTTCGTGTTTAGAAAATTATCATAAGCTTTAAAATAGTATATCATTTGACTTCAAACGATATCCAGAAGCGGGGTTATGGTTTGTTGAACTCTGTACTTTTTTCGGTTCTACATGTGTCTCTTTTTCCACATTTCTGGTAATGAATATCAAACAGTCATAATTGGCGGTCATTTCAAATCATCCCCAAGTCAACGAGGTTCAGGAATGTCCTCTCATTGTTAATTGTTGGTTATACATATCTAGATAAAATTGTGATGTTCCCTGAGTAATTTAATTTGATGATTTATCTTTGTTTACAAAGTTACATGAGTGATGACATTTTGGGGAATTCCCCTCTCAAATTGAGCAAAACAAGTTGAATCATATCTAATTTGGAATATTTGGAAACCCCTGAGGTTGTAAAGGAAAGTGATGTAATGGGATTCCCCTCAGGAAGTGATGTAATGAGAAAGGTTAATGTTATAATTAAGGCTTGGGAATTTCCAAGATGACACGGGCTATTAATATTTGGGGTTTTTCCCAGGCTTGATATATAAGAAAATGTAAACACAATTATTGTCACAGTTGATAGTGTTGATGTGGGCTAGCTAGCTAATATGCTTACAGTCCAATTCCTTCAAAGAAAGGAAATTGCAAACCAGAAATATTTTATGTAGTCAAAGTACTACTATTTGCCAGTGTTGTCGGAGAAGATCTAGAATACGTCAAAGAACGTACTTCTTCCAAGAAAGGAAATATATTCTTCTGTCGACTTGCTGAAGTCTGGTATTTTGATTCAACACAACTGTCAAAATAAGTGGGGACAACTGCATCGCAGTCCTGCTTCGTGAAGATATTGTGTGAAAGGTGGAAATAGCACCAAGTTTGGAGAAAGCAGCGCAAGGAGTAAAGATATTTGGAGAACTGCGCAAGGAGTTTAGCATTGGAGAACAGCGCAAGGAGTTAACATTTGGAGAACTGCGCAAGGAGTTATAAATGTGTTTACAGAACGACGCAAGGAGTTTAGTACTTGGGAGAAAGTAACACCATTTTCGTATGAGGATTTTATATGCAAGGATTTATCAATGCAAGTGTACAAAGGACTTCGCTGATTTTCGCAGGACAAGTGAATAAGGATATATTACATCAGTCGTCCAGAACATTGCAAGAACTTTATGATTGCCAAGAAGAAGAATGCTGGCTAAGTACAAAATAGATAAAGAGTGATTATATTTGATTATTGTGTATGTACATTTGTTGTCATATATTGTATCAATAATAACGTGCTTTCAATTAAAGACTTGGATTTTGTTAGCTTAATTAAACAGTGTATTTGTGTTGTGCATTCGTGTGAGTTCGGGTAAAAGGTGATTTTGGCCTTGAGTCAAGTACGACTCGTAACAAAATACAATGCTTTGTTATCCACCACTTGAACAGGATTTAGCCAAAGCAAACAAAGACAAGAACTATTTAAAGATTCTATATTATCCTCTTCAGCAATAGGATTATTGATTGGTTTAAACAGTGTTTGATGAGATACTTGTCGCATCATATTGATGTCCCTATGAATACGACCGTCACGCACATTTTAAACTGTCACTCAGAATACAATTTGCCTAGTTTACGGCTCCTTCGTAGTGTCCAGTCACATATGTATGCATTTGTTATAATACTGTCATACTAAGGTACCAATACTTCCTTCTTGAAAAAGTTTGTTTAGAATCGTAATATATCATGGAATAATTTGGAGAAGGTATTGTTAATTAAGGTACATGACTTTTGTGTGGTGAAAATGTTGAAGAAATACGTTGACGCTGTTGGAAACATAATTAGCACCGGTAAATTGCTCAAAATACATCGAAATTCAAATTCATGAAAACGGATTGATAACAATGCGAAAAAATGTGTGAACTTATATGTAATTTCAAGTATTGTATTTTCAAAGGTTGATTGATTTTGATTACTGCATTTAATATACTGTAAGCTATATACAACACGATACTGTTAAGGGCAGAGTAATGGGAGAGAACATGGACCTTTTCGAGCTTCATTATTTCTGAATTGTATGTCCAAAGTATATAAAACTATACATTTTTGGAAAGGAAATGAGTCAAGGAATCTTTCAAAATCTCAAGTTTTTGAAAAAATCACACCAATTTTTTTGTGACAACTTAGAAAAAAATCCGTTCGGAGTAAAAAAAATTCAGTTAGCTTTTCATGAAGAAGAGACATGAACTTAGGGAAGGTTTTTTTTATTTTTTTGAAATTTGTCTCTTTTTTCGAAATATTGAAAAAAACATGTGAAAAAAGCCATTTTGTCACTCTATTAAGCTAAAAATTGCACATAATGGTGTATATTTTTGCGTAAAACAAATATTTTGAAAAAATGAAAAAAACCTTCCCTAGACTTTGATGTAGTCTAAAGGATAGTGCAAAAAGTTTACCCTTTGCTTGCATATTTTTCAGTTATCTTGTCACAAAAATCGCGCAATATATATAACTCTGAGAAATCGACGTTTTAGTAAAAAAATGTCAAAATTATGCACAAAACGTCCTTAAATTTTAAAACGGTAAGACTTTCACACTTGCAAAAGCTGTATCTGGTGCATGGTCTAAATATGCATCTGTTTGCACCAATGAATCTATAATCTCTGCTTTCAGTGCGCCAAAATTCAAAATAATTAAAAATCTAAGTGGCATTTTGACTGCAACATTTTGTGTTGTTAAAGGGGCAATGAGAGATATCGCGCATCAGAGGATGTTTAAAGACATTCCCACAACCCAATGGGGTTTCTGACCTTGTATGTCTGGCTTTTGTACACATATGGTACAGTTGATCATGCCTTGCATTGGAATTGTGTGCAAATATCTGGTGTTTTCATCCTATTATTTAACATTCATAACATCGAGACTTAGGAATAAAATTAATGCAGTGGGACAATATGAATGTTTCCTGTAAGAAAATTAAATATCAGTCCTAAGTCTCAACTATTAGCTCGTTGGCTGCAGTTTTAAAATGACCATTTTGTGTGTGTGGCAATGGGGACTTTGCCTTTAAAATTAGGTTATATTGATCAAATTTCCCAATCATAGTGCATTGTAGGAATGCCTTTAAGCCTCCTCTGATCGCGCATAGAACGCCCTCAATTTCGGTCAAACTAGCTCAAAGTCTGGTTTTTTACATGTACGCAATGGTTGTACATACAAATCATAATCTGAAATAGTTAAGCGAAATTCGGCGTCTTTCGGGTAAAATTTCATGATTTTCGAATAAAAGTCTAGATCTGGACATTTATTCCCGTTGATTTTAGGTTAAATGCGTGCATTGCATCATGGGATTGAGCCATAACATTTACGTTACGCCATGTACCGGTACGTTGTTGATGTTGGCAGATGATGAGCCGGTGAGATAGTTGTACATGCATGCGATACACCCAGGACGATATGTAACTATTCGTTTCTTTAGCTTCAGAGGTCAGTTTGCTTCAGTTTAGTCATCCTCAGGAACCAACTGAAGTTGGAAAACTTCACAAATCGGGCGTATGATTACGACGTGTATGCTGTGTTCAGTGCATGAGTGCAGAACTGGACGACAGCACTGATGTATATCTTAGTTCTTCTCTATGCATTTGCTCGTCAGAAGCCTGTTCATCAACTGGATACATGTTCAATATGCATTGCAATTTCATGATTTGCAACATGGACTACTGGTACCATTTACATTTATACATGTAAATGTATGTAGCCGATCCTGTGTAAGTGAAGGACGTATTATCAGTCTATACAAGATCAGTATACAAGATTCTGAATAAGACCATGATAAAACTGATGGTGAAGTACATCAACTAGACTAGACCAGTCAGTGCTAACTACATGTACATGTAGTAGTAGTGATCAAAGCATTACTTACACATGCTGAGCAAATAGGAGCAAATGGCATGAATGGGGTGCAAATGCACATGATATAAATAACATGAAAAGAGGGGAACAGCATGGAAATTCAACAGGAGCATTCAAGAATGATTTACTCGAGAACTCTATAGCTTCCATGGCATGGGACGGCGATAGACTGGAAATGACTTGATGGCAGCAACCAGTAGGGAATCATTAATTCAAGAAATGCCATCACATGATCGATATGTCTTTTTGCGATGTGACACCTGAAATGAGACCTTTGACTGACATTCAAAGTTGTACTCGAGAACTCTAGCTTCCATGGCATGGGACGTCGATAGACTGGAAATGACTTGATGGCAGCAACCAGCAGGGAATCATTAATTCAAGAAATGCCATCACATGATCGATATGTCTTTTTAGTGATGTGACACCTGAAATGAGACCTTTGACTGACATTCAAAGTTGATGAAATGTCATCGTATTGTTGTAGTTAATCATGTACTACATACAAGTAGTAAATGGTGTTCATTAAGCTGGTACTACACCCCCTGATAAATTTTGTGACTAATTTTGCATTTTTCTCAAAAAATAGCTGCGCATTGGTAACAAAAGTTATGTATAAGGGCAAGGATTCCTTGTCCCTATAATATACATGCATAGCTTTTGTTACCAGTGTGTTATTATTTATTGAGAAAAATGCAAAAATAGTCACAAATTTATCAAGGGGTGTAGTACCACCTTAAGCCAGGGATTTTCAGGTAATTAAATTTGTGCCCAGGTACCCGACGCATTTTTCGGGCGGGTATTAAATAAAATAGGGTAACCAAAATTTAAAAAAAATTCTTTTATTTTCTGTTTCTGTTTCAGAGTGTCTCTGGACCTTTCAATCATTCATGGTTGATTTACAAAAAAAAAGGGTTTGTGTTTTTAATAATTATGCAAATTAATAATTTGTATTCATGTTATACTCTATTAATGATTTCAAAATACATTGAATTTGTATCCATATTGAAATTATGAATACATCGTATAGTACCGGTATAACATGAACACAAATAATCACTTTGCATAAAAAAACACAATTTTTATATATTTTTTTTTGTAAGTCAACCATGAATGATCCCAGCATTTAACTCTAGGTCCAGAGTTACGATACCGAAAAAAGAATTTTTTGTTGAAATTACGGGTACCTGGGCAGGGAATTTCCTGCCCGGGTAATGTAATCTTGGGCGGGCACACGCGAGCAGTAGTTTTGGCAGGATAAATCATGATGCAGTCATGTCTACAGTAGAATTCACCTCGACCTTTGCAGGACTTAAACCCCATTAAAAGCTATTAAACCAAGATAACACTCATTGAAAACAGCTCAACTGATTAAATCAGATCTTCCCTGGTTGTGCACATGTGTCTGTTTTATATGTGCGGTATCGCAATGAGCTGGTATTTATAGCTTCCGTTGGGTAACCGATTATAAAGGAAACGCAAGGAAACAATGGTATGTGGACCTTTGTTCACGAAATGAGACAATGGCCTGCTTTTTGTTAACCAGCATTCTTGAAAATGAGCAACATAATAATTGTTGACTTAACACGGTTTGGAAATAATTTCTTCATATTTTTGGTGTTATCTGTCGTTTACATATCCTTCCTAAAACACCAAAGTACGAATATTTCCAAACATCTAAATTAGCTAAAAATTTAGGACATGTTACAAAACTATATTTTCTAGAATTTTAGAAGAGTACTTTTAATATTGGCCGGTTATTTTTCACACAGCGACGTTAACTAGGCAATGTACTATTACCTATAACATACACTAAAACACCAAAGTACGCATATTTCCAAACATCTAAATTAGCTAAAAATTTAGGACATGTTACAAAACTATATTTTCTAGAATTTTAGAAGAGTACTTTTAATATCGGCCGGTTATTTTTCACACAGCGACGTTAACTAGGCAAATCCCCATACAAGGGCAGAGTAATGGGAGAGAACATGGACCTTTTCGAGCTTCATTATTTCTGAATTGTATGTCCAAAGTATATAAAACTATACATTTTTGGAAAGGAAATGAGTCAAGGAATCTTTCAAAAATCTCAAGTTTTTGAAAAAATCACAAAAATTCACTTTTTTACCCCAATTTTTTTGTGACAACTTAGAAAAAAATCCGTTCGGAGTAAAAAAAATTCAGTTAGCTTTTCATGAAGAAGAGACATGAACTTAGGGAAGGTTTTTTTATTTTTTTGAAATTTGTCTCTTTTTCGAAATATTGAAAAAAACATGTGAAAAAAGCCATTTTGTCACTCTATTAAGCTAAAAATTGCACATAATGGTGTATATTTTTGCTTAAAACAAATATTTTGAAAAAATGAAAAAAACCTTCCCTAGACTTTGATGTAGTCTAAAGGATAGTGCAAAAAGTTTACCCTTTGCTTGCATATTTTTCAGTTATCTTGTCACAAAAATCGCGCAATATATATAACTCTGAGAAATCGACGTTTTAGTAAAAAAATGTCAAAATTATGCACAAAACGTCCTTAAATTTTAAAACGGTAAGACTTTCACACTTGCAAAAGCTGTATCTGGTGCATGGTCTAAATATGCATCTGTTTGCACCAATGAATCTATAATCTCTGCTTTCAGTGCGCCAAAATTCAAAATAATTAAAAATCTAAGTGGCATTTTGACTGCAACATTTTGTGTTGTTAAAGGGGCAATGAGAGATATCGCGCATCAGAGATCGCGCATAGAACGCCCTCAATTTCGGTCAAACTAGCTCAAAGTCTGGTTTTTTACATGTACGCAATGGTTGTACATACAAATCATAATCTGAAATAGTTAAGCGAAATTCGGCGTCTTTCGGGTAAAATTTCATGATTTTCGAATAAAAGTCTAGATCTGGACATTTATTCCCGTTGATTTTAGGTTAAATGCGTGCATTGCATCATGGGATTGAGCCATAACATTTACGTTACGCCATGTACCGGTACGTTGTTGATGTTGGCAGATGATGAGCCGGTGAGATAGTTGTACATGCATGCGATACACCCAGGACGATATGTAACTATTCGTTTCTTTAGCTTCAGAGGTCAGTTTGCTTCAGTTTAGTCATCCTCAGGAACCAACTGAAGTTGGAAAACTTCACAAATCGGGCGTATGATTACGACGTGTATGCTGTGTTCAGTGCATGAGTGCAGAACTGGACGACAGCACTGATGTATATCTTAGTTCTTCTCTATGCATTTGCTCGTCAGAAGCCTGTTCATCAACTGGATACATGTTCAATATGCATTGCAATTTCATGATTTGCAACATGGACTACTGGTACCATTTACATTTATACATGTAAATGTATGTAGCCGATCCTGTGTAAGTGAAGGACGTATTATCAGTCTATACAAGATCAGTATACAAGATTCTGAATAAGACCATGATAAAACTGATGGTGAAGTACATCAACTAGACTAGACCAGTCAGTGCTAACTACATGTACATGTAGTAGTAGTGATCAAAGCATTACTTACACATGCTGAGCAAATAGGAGCAAATGGCATGAATGGGGTGCAAATGCACATGATATAAATAACATGAAAAGAGGGGAACAGCATGGAAATTCAACGGGAGCATTCAAGAATGATTTACTCGAGAACTCTATAGCTTCCATGGCATGGGACGGCGATAGACTGGAAATGACTTGATGGCAGCAACCAGTAGGGAATCATTAATTCAAGAAATGCCATCACATGATCGATATGTCTTTTTTGCGATGTGACACCTGAAATGAGACCTTTGACTGACATTCAAAGTTGTACTCGAGAACTCTAGCTTCCATGGCATGGGACGTCGATAGACTGGAAATGACTTGATGGCAGCAACCAGCAGGGAATCATTAATTCAAGAAATGCCATCACATGATCGATATGTCTTTTTAGTGATGTGACACCTGAAATGAGACCTTTGACTGACATTCAAAGTTGATGAAATGTCATCGTATTGTTGTAGTTAATCATGTACTACATACAAGTAGTAAATGGTGTTCATTAAGCTGGTACTACACCCCTGATAAATTTTGTGACTAATTTTGCATTTTTCTCAAAAAATAGCTGCGCATTGGTAACAAAAGTTATGTATAAGGGCAAGGATTCCTTGTCCCTATAATATACATGCATAGCTTTTGTTACCAGTGTGTTATTATTTATTGAGAAAAATGCAAAAATAGTCACAAATTTATCAAGGGGTGTAGTACCACCTTAAGCCAGGGATTTTCAGGTAATTAAATTTGTGCCCAGGTACCCGACGCATTTTTCGGGCGGGTATTAAATAAAATAGGGTAACAAAATTTAAAAAAATTCTTTTATTTTCTGTTTCTGTTTCAGAGTGTCTCTGGACCTTTCAATCATTCATGGTTGATTTACAAAAAAAAAGGGTTTGTGTTTTTAATAATTATGCAAATTAATAATTTGTATTCATGTTATACTCTATTAATGATTTCAAAATACATTGAATTTGTATCCATATTGAAATTATGAATACATCGTATAGTACCGGTATAACATGAACACAAATAATCACTTTGCATAAAAAAACACAATTTTTATATATTTTTTTGTAAGTCAACCATGAATGATCCCAGCATTTAACTCTAGGTCCAGAGTTACGATACCGAAAAAAGAATTTTTTGTTGAAATTACGGGTACCCGGGCAGGGAATTTCCTGCCCGGCACCGCTGTTCGTGCGTACGTTAAAGTGGGCACTTAGTTCAGTTCGCTTAGTCTCAATTGCACGTCGTTTACGCGTGCGCGCGGTTGTTTATAGAAATGGCGGCGTGCACAGCGCAATTTCGTGAAGTAAACAAGCACGGAAACATGAGTATAACGGCTCTATTTGAACGAATACATACATAATTCATCAAGAAATCAAAAATAGGGTAATAAATGCACCATACAATATATCTGGATTTATTGAAGCCGTAATATTTTTCTTAAAAACACCAGCGAACTTCGCAGTATTTCTGCATGACTTTCTGAGTAAAAATTAAACTCTTGCCAAATTAGTAACTAAAATAACAGGTTTTTAAAAAAATAGCGGAATTTCAGAAATTTCGTCAATATACAATTAATATATAGGGTCAAATTTAATTTATTCCGAAGAAAAATTTTACATATCAATTCCATGACCCGAGTAAAGCCATCCTCAATGTGGTCCAAAAATGGACACAAATTCAACATGCAAAAGAGCGTCTAGCGTGGTGATTGTTGAAAGGCACTCGGCGGGGCCGGGGATTGCGCGATTGTATACATGCCTATCAAAATTCATGCTTAACAAAATAATGTTCATAAAAAAATAGAAATGTAAAAATAGGAACAGCTTTATGTTTCTGCATAATATATACCAACATCGACCTAGCCTAGCCTATAGGCCTAAATAATATAAATTTTCTTTTTTTCCCCGGCTTTTTTTAAAATGATGAGTGTATAATGGTTTATTGTCACATCACTATTAACAATTTTATTTATGATAATAGTATACCCATGAACTAATATATATAAGTCATAATTATATTTATTATTTTATAATACGACGGCATTTGCATGTCCGCTGGGTGTGGAAAAGCTATGAAATAATGTAAACCGTGCAGGCCTGCAGTCATTTACATTTTGGCCCATTTCATTTGTGCTGCTAAATGCTGTAGCTAGTTTCATCGTATACAACTACACTTCCTCTTGATCTATATTTTTGGATCATTTTGTGACTTCCTGCTGGTATCGTGCTTTGTAGAATCGATGGCCTTCAATTCATCAGAGATGTTGATTTTATATCATGCACATATTGACCATGTATGCATGGATTAATACCGGTACGCGCTAGGCCTTCATGCGTTATGTCGAATGCGATATGTAGGCCCTATAGCAAGATCAGCTGATTTGTGGGATCAGCTGTTCAATGTTTGTAAACAAAAATAGACGGATACATAGTAAACAAAAAGAATATGGGGGTTATCAATTGATTTAATTTAAAAAAATCGTAATATATCATGATATAATGCAAAATACAGGGACATCTTCTGGAAGGTATATTTAAATTTGAAAAGAAAAAAAGGAATAAAAAATAGTCCAAAATTAGAAGACATATATTTCAAAAAATAGAATTGATACGTTAAATTTGAAAGCATGAGTGAATATCGACATTGATAGTTATTAATAAAAACTATGTGGTATATCTGGATTTCCGCTGAAAAATATTTGGAACTGGCTTTTAATTTATATATTTGGCAATTTCTGAAAAAATAGTTCAAATCTGTATTTTTGGGACATCTGAATAAAAACAATGTTTTGAAGACATTGTTTGGACTTTTGAAAAAAATGAGCAATATTATATGAAAGAGAACATTTTATTTATAAAAGTACATCAATATTTATGCCTACAATGGGAACTAAAAGGCCGGTATAGTGCGAAATACAATGCGACTGTATTTACGCGCAGCGAAATTAGCGCAAGTTGAATTTCAAATTTCGCGGGAAAACTGCCTAAGCGACGCGCATTTAGACTATGAGTTAAAACTAAGTGCCCACGACGAACAGCGGTGCCGGGTAATGTAATCTTGGGCGGGCACACGCGAGCAGTAGTTTTGGCAGGATAAATCATGATGCAGTCATGTCTACAGTAGAATTCACCTCGACCTTTGCAGGACTTAAACCCCATTAAAAGCTATTAAACCAAGATAACACTCATTGAAAACAGCTCAACTGATTAAATCAGATCTTCCTGGTTGTGCACATGTGTCTGTTTTATATGTGCGGTATCGCAATGAGCTGGTATTTATAGCTTCCGTTGGGTAACCGATTATAAAGGAAACGCAAGGAAACAATGGTATGTGGACCTTTGTTCACGAAATGAGACAATGGCCTGCTTTTTGTTAACCAGCATTCTTGAAAATGAGCAACATAATAATTGTTGACTTAACACGGTTTGGAAATAATTTCTTCATATTTTTGGTGTTATCTGTCGTTTACATATCCTTCCTAAAACACCAAAGTACGAATATTTCCAAACATCTAAATTAGCTAAAAATTTAGGACATGTTACAAAACTATATTTTCTAGAATTTTAGAAGAGTACTTTTAATATTGGCCGGTTATTTTTCACACAGCGACGTTAACTAGGCAATGTACTATTACCTATAACATACACTAAAACACCAAAGTACGCATATTTCCAAACATCTAAATTAGCTAAAAATTTAGGACATGTTACAAAACTATATTTTCTAGAATTTTAGAAGAGTACTTTTAATATCGGCCGGTTATTTTTCACACAGCGACGTTAACTAGGCAAATCCCCATACGCTATGTGTAGAGGTCACGCGTCAATGGTAAGAGCACTGTGTATTGTGTATAGGAAAACGGACAGTAACTGCAGTATGGAAGATATTCTCATGATCTTCTCTGGTTCTATAAAGCTGCTCTATTTCAATTCCATGGTGGGATATAGGCCTAATATAAACACGATGATAATTATATATTGACACAACACTATGATGAAATTATTATTTCTTTAGAAGAAACTGAATACGGCGTATTTAACTGTTTGTTTACATGTCCGATTGTTTACTATATCGTGTATCGTAGCTGTCCCCGCACCACAGCCATTCATACACGGCTAACTGTCACATCGACATGAAAGCGATATAAGCCTTGGTTCAATCCCAGAATGCAACGCGCGCGCAAAACTCAAAATTCGGTTTATATGCTAAACGTAGCGCTCACAAAATTTCATTTATTTTACTATTTGCTGCCTTCTTTCTTGTAATTGCAGCTCCGGTGGGTTTATATGGACCCAGTCTATCAAAATAAAGTGAAATGTTCCAATTTGATTTTCATGAGAAATCTCTCACTGCCCCTTTAAAACCACATTTGCTGGCGTTAACAACATACCGAATGCGCCTTGACTGCGTAAGACATTAGTTTCGGATGTCTAGAATGTGGCTAGAAAATCCAATCAAAATTAATGCAAAACTGTGAATTAAATTATCAAATTTAGTGAACTGAATTAAAGAATTGAATCAAAATCAAGACAACCCAAATGAAGGAATTGTCGCTTTTTTATATAAATTGTGCTCTTGAACCGTGTATAGGAAAATCGCCGTGTATACCTGAACATGATTCCCTAATTTTGTAACACTCAAATGTCATGAATGTAGAGCCCAATAAATGATTAATATCAAGATACATGCCATATATAGTGAAATCTATATTATTTTTACTTTTTATCTTGTTCTACAATTTCGTGGAATCGGTTTGAACCATTTACATTTCATTTTCACTAGGTCGGAATAGATATTTTGATATTGATCGTACTTTACAATTTCTACAACTTTCATTTCACATTCTAGAAACAGCAATTGCTGGAAAACATAATACCAGGTAAGCGTAATGAGGGAACTCAGATGGAACCTTAGTCAAATTGCACGTGGTACTTGTCGCACTTCTCACGAAATGCAATCAAGAGTTTTCTGATGATTTTGTACTATCAATGATTTTGTACTATCAATGATTTGCTAAATCCGAACCAAAATTGGCTTAAATTCAGATTTGTGAACTTTGTGGAAACAAACACAGATGTTAATAAATACCGCACTTTGAGGAGAATATTAAAGGGCGTCTCCGGCAATCACAACGTTTCGCCTTATAATGTTGGAAAAATAAATATCAAGCACAAATCACGTGATTTTATTTTAAATAAACTCATATTGGCCATAAAAATTAATAAAAACAGCCGTCTCTCAACACGCGATATTCCAAATTCCCGGGCACTGAAATTGTCTAGTGCAATGACGTCTCAGTAATCTCAGTAGATATATCAAAATAGAGTAGCGTCGACTGTCTGTCTCGTCCCCCGCCTACACCCCCCCCCATTATACCCGGGAGTAATATAATGAAAGCTGACGACAATTGAACACAATAACCATTAGGTCAATGCACTAGAAAAATTTCGGCGCGGGAAATTTGAATATCGCGTGTTGAGGGCCGGCTGTTTTTATGGTCATTATGAGTTTGTTTTAAATAAAACCATGAGCTTCATGCCTGATAATTATTTATTATTTATAGATTTGATGCATAATAAGGTTGATATTCAAGGCTATGCAATGTTTTTGATTTATTATTTTTCAAAGTGGATGGTCTGAATTTGAATTACATGGGGGAGGGGGTGCTTTGGAGGCCTATCACAAAACAATTAGTTAAATTGCTTAGACGATAGAAGCAAACAAAAATTTCTATTTAATAACCTACAGCACAATGGCACATATAACACAGGCCATGTGTTGGGGGGTGTAGGCGGGGGACGAGACAGTCGACGCTACTCTATTTTGATATATCTAATCTAACAGACAGAAACTTATCTCTCAGGCCTACAATTTTCTTGGGGTTATGAGATTTTTTTGGAATAAATTGGAATGCAATTATTATTATTATTGAGGCATTTGTTGAGCTTTTTCACTTGGTGGTCTTGTTGTCATCAAATTGATTTTACACAATATTATTAACTATAGTATTGTGTTGATCTTTAAAAAACATACAATGCACAAACAATATTTGTGACAACTTTTGTGAGCGCATTTCAAGCAGCAAGACAAAATGGCCACTATTACCGTTTTACTTTTGAAAACACTAACCATAATCCTAATGCCAGCTCTAACCCTAAATCATCCCTAACCCTGATCATAACATAAAATTTCCTACACCCTAACTAAAACCCTTTTAGAAGAGGCAAGAGTAAAGAGAATGTGATATAAAAAGTCGTGGAAATACAAAACAAATCAACGTAATCATGGTAATAAAGAGAGCTTAGGTAATAGATAGCGCTCAATTTAGTACAGAAATCAAAATTAAAGTGACCGCTTATAGGTTCGAATTGCAACCAGCCTAATCACGAAGCTCCCGTGGCCAAGTGTTTAAGGCACAGGTCCTGGGTTCCATTCCCAGACAGGATCACCTTTTCTACTTGTCTCCTTTATTATTTGCGACGGCGATCCTGGTGAAAATTTTTGTTTATTATATATAATTCCTGTCGATGATGCCACTGTTTTTCCATGAAATCAAAAGGCATAATCAAAATTAGTAGGCCACTTGTAGTGTTATAGTCGTACGAGGTAATGTGGAAGGGGCCGGGGGTTGGACGGTACCACTTGGGGGGGCAAAGCTGTACTTTTACCATAGGTAGTTGACATCATGGGCTACACAAAAATGCCTGATAGCAATTGAACCGGAGTAGCTTTTGGCGGAAAAAGGTCAGCGAACTTTACACAGGGTCAAATTTCAAATGCTCAAATTGTGTTAAGGTCACGTTTTTGTCTCTATGAGGGTCAAAAACATCAACAGTCTATAATTCCGAATTTATTAATTCGTTTTAAACAATTCATTGATGCTAGCACTGGTAGTATCCATTACTGCCAGTAGACAAGAAGTCTAGAAAGGTGACCTCAACGCTGTGGGTGGTTTTCCTGTGCTTTTGAATGTGACAGCAGTAACCTTGGCAATCTTTAGAACAATTTTTTTTTATTATTATGTCTAAGTTTGTGAGAACATAACAAGACTTTCCGTCGATGGATTTTTATTTCCGTTGGTAAATATTTTCTAAATTAAGTTGTTCGTAACATGTTTAAAAAAGAGAGACCACTGCTGTATAATAAATTAGCTAGGTAAGTTTTGAGTAACCTTGATGAAAATTATCAAAAGAGTGCCTATTCTATTGTGTGTGTATGGGTCCATCACCTGTCACTTGGTAGTCTTGTAACATGTCTAATGGCGCTCTCCATGGCCACTCGATGAATGCGAAATAATCAATTCGATATTATAAACTGATCAAAGTGCTCCGGTTTTGCCAAAAGAGGTGTCAAATTGTTCGTTTTGATAAAACAATTCAAATAAGGATAGGATTGCATCATCTAGGATGTTCTGTTACCAAGGTAACACAGCAAAATAGGTCATGTCCCATTGAGGCCTATTGGTCTTGACTATTTTGCTGTGTTACCTAGGTAATGTATGTAGCCCATGATGTCAACTATCTCCGGTAGCAGTGCAGCCTTGCCCCTCCCCCCCCCAACTGGTACCAAACACACCATCTGAGGAGTCAGGCTCACACACTATACCTTTCCATGATAATGTCTAATATAGCAACAAAATGAAATAAATTTGTTAAATCATCGGATTTTATTTTTGAATTAATCACATACCTTGTGAATATTCAAATGTTGGTCACAGACTCCCAGGCTCACGCAATAGTCTTCCGAATCCAATATCATATAACAAAACACGAAAAGGTATGGCCAACTCCAATGTTCATTGCAAAATGAAAGTATATAATGACGAATTTGGTTGACGTGACATGAACTCACACACTATAGGTACCGAAATCACTGATTTTGTACAATTAAATATTAGTATGTCAATAGTAACTGTCGTTCATGCATAACTAAATAAGTTTACGATCCCTGTGATCCCCGGGCTGAATTAGTAAAATAAACAAGAAAAGTATCTAAAAAGGAATACATTTCTTTATGTAAATGCATTATATCATCACTTTAAGCGATTTGCTCATCCGGAGGATCGTACAACACCGTCAGTCCGAACCACCGTCAGTCCGCATTTTAGGGTTAGGGTTAGGTTTAGGGTTAGGATTAGGGTTCGGAATGACGGTGGTTCGGAATGAGTCAATCCGAAATGAGTAAAAAAATAATCAATGTTGAGTAATTTCTTACTCAACAGTTGAGTTGTGACCTATAATGAGCTCAGTGTGGAGTATTTTTTTACTCAACTGTTGAGCTGTGACCTTTTTACTCAGTGTTGAGTAAAATATTTTTACAGTGTACATGGTTGTACCTTCCATTACAACAATAATAATCATAAATTAATGTAAAATATAATAATAACATGGTTTGCAATCAATTTAACGCTACATTATTAAACACACACACCTCGCACCAAATCACAGTGTAACCAAATGTGGATTTGCGGGTCACCGAAATATAAAAAAATCACAGTAGAAAACCGTCATGGTTGGGAGACATTCATACTAAAGTACTTTGTCCCCGACTTTGTCTGGCTGACCTGAAAATGTTAAACTTGACATAACAATCTATAAATAGTCTCGCACGTATATCTTAGAAAGCATTCATCACCAGTATCACAGGTACAGCTCCCAAATTTGACACACAAAAAAACCTGACGTTTCTATGTTGGGCTTATTCGTAAAATGGTGCTATAGAGTTTTCGGGTAAACCCACAAAATTTGAATTCCCGTTATCATGGTTATTGTCTTGAGACACGAATGGTCCACCACTTTCTCATATGCCACCTGCTTGCATTGCCTGTTTGCCTGTTACCTGTGTTTGCGTGTATCACTTCGATGTGCGCCCTCTATAAATGCATTACATTGACTTTGTTTCGAAACCGGTAAAGTACCGTATCCTTGTTGGCAGGCATCAAGGCTGAGGGGTGGAACTTGGGCTTCTTGAAGGAGAGCGGGAAATTCTCCGAAGAACAGATCTTCGAAACCTTATTGAAAAATAAATGAGCACATAGAAGATGATCCAATGCTTCATATTTCATGTGTTTACGATCATGCAACGTGTAGATTGTCATGACACTTTTTGTTGCCAGCATTGAGCTATTCCATTTAAATCCACACACCAGCTGTGTAAGATTTGGTAAATATCTTTATATTTTAACACCGGTGCAAATGTTTGGTGTTATTTTAACATTTCTGGTGGTATTATTCACCCATACGGGTGTGACAATACACTTGTAGGTGTTGAAAGTAACACCAGCAGTGTTCAAAATGGTGTGATTATCTATTGAATACCAAGGGTGTACAGTCTAATGAGTGGCAATCGTCTTCAAAGTAATTTTCTCATGTTTCCTTTTCTACCTACATGTTCACCATATAAACAGTTAAATTGTTCATGACTCGGTGTAACGGCGAATAAATTTAAATTTAGTTAACTTATATAAATAGTGCGTTGTTGTTGTTGTGCATTCTTGTAAGAACTGGGAAAAGATGCATTTGGCCTCCAGTCTTTCCGACTCTTAACCCCGGAGGGGGTTATTCCTGGTTGAAGGTATACGGGGACGTGCCACGGTTTTGGGGTACCTTTTCAGCGATTTTGGTATATCGATGGGTGGGTTTTCAGTGGACACCAATTGGGCGCATTTTTGCAAATATGCCCTTAAAGCGCCCAATTATGGCAAATTTGGGTGCTATTTGGGTGCTTTTTCTTGAAAATTGGTATACTGATGGGTTGCAAAAACAGCAAAAAGTAGGTATAGAGAAAGTCAGCATCCAAAAGTCTGCGTGGCAAACCCCTGTACAAATTTTTTCGAACACCCCCCCCCCCCCGGGCTCTTAACAACATGCACAAATGCATATTAGAGTTTCAACTTCATCTGAAACTATTTGCATTTACTTGTTGTCAGCTTCTTGTAAATCCACTTAAGATATTTGTCAACTTTCGTGTACACTCCAGGTGCAGGCTCACTAGGCTCTAAGCTACAGAAATTGTTGTTTCCCCAAGAGGTAATACCCCATAGTTTGAATTGCCCGCTTTCGTCTTGACACACGAGTGGACCGCCACTATCTCCTTTGCATGTATCAGTTCGATGTGCGCCATCTAGAAATCCAGCACATTGCATTTGTTTCGAAATCAAAATACCATATGCTTGTTGACAGGCATCAAGGCTGAGAAGTGGAACCTGGGCTTCTTGAAGTAGAGCGGGAAATTTTCCGGCAAAGAGATTTGCGAAACCTAGTATTAAAAAATATAACAGGTTGAACATTGTCAAATGCTTAAGGTCATTATGATATCACATGTTGTTCAAAATGGATGCCTAAATTTGACCTCAACCAGGTGACCAGTAACCTGACCTATGATGACCTATAGCCTTAGAAGTCTCTTTTTAAACAACACATGATAGAAGCTACATAGTATTAAATTTGCTACCACCCATTGTGGAAGAGATTATTTTAGCGTGCCTGATTAAGCACAGTTTGTAAAAAGATTTTATTCTATTAATACTCTACTTGAATAGAATAAAAAAATTGTTATAAGATACATACTGATTTAATATAATTCCTTGGTAACAGTAAACAAATATAGAGGGCAAAAATGATAAGCTAAAATGGTGGCAAAAATGATAAGCTAAAATGGTTTAAAAGCACTTTATAGGTAGAGATGTGTTATGCAATTAAAGAAGTCAGCCTTTTGTAACATGTTAAAGACTCGGCATGAAACTTATTGGACCTCGAATGCGCGCGGTATTCGAAAAGTGTACTCACCGGTATAGCCCCATCCCGTAATATAGCATAGCGTATTTGCCTTGCATTCTCCTTTTTCTGGCAGACAAACAGGAAGCACATTTTTTGTGATTTCAACTGTCTCGTCTTCTCTTGTCTCCAACTTGAGCATAGCTATGTCATTATGGTATGGAAAATTGGGTACGTAGCGAGAGTGAATAAACAGACACTCTATGGAATAGACCTGCTCTGTTCCCTCAACATAGGATCTGTCGTGCTCCCCTACAATGACGTCAATGTTGTTTCTGTTGTGACTAAATGACACAATAAAGATAGTATTGTGGTAAATAAATGTGGTAGATAATAATAATAATAATAATAATAATAATAATAATAATAATAATAATAATAATAATAATAATAATAATAATAATAATAATAATATATAAATAATAAACGGATTGACTTCTTTCTGTCATTGTAAGCGCTGGAAAACGACAATGAAGTCACTAATAGGTGACACCTTCCATCAAATTGATTAGCTTGGTCATAAATATATCTTGAACATTAATGATATTGTCATCTAGTATGTAATGTGAAATCGACAGGATATAAGATGAATTGTTCTTTTTCAGCGATGTTGGATACTTTTGCGTAGTGTGTGTACTTCTTTCCAAAAGATGTATTATACTTTTGTTTAGCTTTTATGAACTTAATCCTTTGCTTCAGTAAAGCTCAGTAAAGGACATGATGAAAAGTAAACCAAGTATTTTCAACCAAACACAATAATGTCTGGTTTACCACCTAACACGAATCTTCTTGGACCCTTCAATGATAATTTCATAACTAAACCGTCAATAGCCACGAATGATATTAATTTTATTTCTTCATACGTGTAAGTGAACCTTAGGGACGCACCATTAGATATTATCGGGGGGGGGGAGTTTGGGTCAGGCAGAATTTTACTTTTTCGCTGACTTTGGAGGCACTTTTTTTTTCGCTGCCTTCGGCGGCGAAGTTGTCTTTTTTCAATTTTAATGTATACCTTTATACAGAGCTGGGTAGGGATTTTTTTTTTACTCATCATTGAGGCAAATTTTTTTTTTTACTCATCAGTGAGGCAATTTTTTTACTCATTAGTGAGGCAAAAATTTTTTTCTTCAAAAACTCCCTATCCCCCCTCCCGATAATATCTAATGGTGCGTGATATGAAATAGATTTTAAGCATTTACCTATCGAAGCAATGTGCGGCGGTTAATACATGCTGACTTCCAATTAGTACCCCACCACAAAATGGTTTCTGATTGTCATTGTCGAACAGTAACGCTTGCCATGGCCATCGTTGAACTGCTGATGAGCCACCGACAATGCGGCTGGCAAATGGAATATCATTGGTAATGAGGTAATCCGGTGTTGGGCGAATGCCACATTTCTGGGATGTCTCTGAATTGACGAATAGAAAATAAACATATACCGTATAATAAGAGGGAGAAGGTGGAAAGGTAGAAATAGATAAACAGACAGCAGGGTAATTTAAGGGTAAACAATTAGATAACGAGACACATAAAAAGCAATCATTCAATTTATAGGTGCCAGGTTTTATCTCTTCATAAATGATATTGTTCACTACCTTATTCCGAAAACCTCATTTATGGCAGTTTTAAGTTGCGAGACATACATGTGCATGCAATACTTCAAGTTTAGATGCCAAATTATCAGCATTGTAAGCAGTGTACATGTGATTTTTCTGAAAGATTTGTATTTGAGCTAATTTGGGTTCCTTTGCTTATTTGCAAGGATAAGGATGAATATGCATATCTAAACTCAGAAACACAAAGAATGGGTTTTTACCAATAGCATCATTTTTCTCAATCATAGCATTTACTCAGCCTATATGAAATACAGTGATTTCTTCTCCAAAATTCATGATTTAATGATTTTTTGTCCACGGATAGTAAACTTATACATCCCCCAATCACACATTAACATCCTGCAGAGACAAATTTGCATGAATAGGTGCCAAACTGTATGATTGCCGATCAATACATTTACAAACACCTTTCGGATAATGCAATAATTACACGCACTCCAAAATTTAAAAAAAAGTGGACAGGGCTATAATGGTTAAATCATGAAATGGTTCCTCAGAGGAAATACATGATGTAACCCCGATATTGAAGTAACTCAACAAAACAATACGAACGTAATTATTTTAATGCCATAATGTAATGTAACATTTGCTCAGGAGGACGCCCTCAATATTTTTCAAAATTCTGTTTTACACGATTGTAATGTACTTTAGTAAACTAACATACCCTGCAAAAATCAAAACTTTAGGTACTAAAGTTTGATCAAATTTTTAGATTTTGAATAGACCGTCTGAACAAGACGATTTATTTAGGATGGAAATATTAGTCGATTTTCATAACACATTACGTACATGGCGTGCAGGACGGTTAAAAGACCGTGCCGTAGCACGCACGATCGATGGCGTTACATGTATTGGTGACATCGGCGCTGGTAGTTAATTATAATTTTCTTTTCTTTACCTTAGATGTTCGGCTCAAAATGGGACATATCTAACTGTAAAAGCTAACATTTCAATAATAATTTATTTTTTATGGGATTGTTACAATAAGGCTTTAAGCATACTTTTTTTCTAATTGAACTATTAATCCTTGCGCAGTATTCGAAAAGTGTACTCACCTGTATTAGGCAATGGGTGGAAAAATGAATTAATATCAAACCTACCTTCATCTGTAGAGCGGTGTATTCTGTACATTCCAAGAAAACCGTGATTCCAATAGTTATTGTCGTCATCTGCTGTATTCTGAAATAGAATTTTACCAGATTCAAGAGAGATACCAAATTTTCTATTGTGATTTCAATCAATCTCCATTGCCATTTTGCTGGTTTAGTGCAAGAACTTCCCGTAACGTCTTTTTTAGGGTCGCGGTCTCAAAATACTGCCACTGCAGCTGATTGGCAGGCAGCAAAATCTAATTCAGCTTCCTGATTTTCATCAAAAATAAGCTATTCTCTAAAATAGAAGCAGTCTAATACACTTTTACACTTACCCGGCCAATTGTTCAATGTACCATACGTACCTCTGTCTTTACTGCATCAAGTAGTTCTTCGTATTTTTTATCAAGTGGATCCGGATGTATCGGGGTTGCATATGCCACCCAAAATACTAAACACAGGGGTATAACTACCACAAACATGATGATGTTTCTGTTCCTGAAAGGCTCAATGGTCAGTCTTCTGTTCTTGAAATATTGTCGAGTTTTTATTCCTTCTTAGGTCTAGCTCCGAATATCTTAACAAATTTGTGTGCCTTTTACCACTTTTATAGCAAAATATTTGGTTTGTTTTTCTGTTTTTAGAAAGCTTCTTTACAAATCACAGTTTTAAATTTAAACACTGATATCACAATGACTCATTTTGCCATAACGGATAAGCTTTATAGCAATTATTCTAATTATAAATAAGTCATTTGTGGGATGTTTTTGAATAAAAATGTCGTCATAATGTAGCTGTCATCATACTCCGTTATTACCATACATTATTCCCATTTATAGCGACATACGATACCGGGTAGACGATGGCAGACATCCGCATTACTGTGGCCGTGTTCTCCAGCGGGAATCCACATCGAAACTAATATTTTAATGAATTGAGAAGACGACGATTTGACTAATTATTTGAGGGCTACTAAACCAGACAGTTATTCCGTATTGTATGTTATGCTCATTTATTTTGAGCTTAGATTACAAATGATACGATTACATATCCTGGATAGAGAACATCAGTATTATTAGTATCGCGATTCCCACCCAAAACATCATAAAAAATGTTATTCTTGAAATGTATACACAGTGCATCAAGATACTTTCAAAGTCTAGGCCTATATTAATTTAGTCCATTTGTATGTTTTTACACATAACGTATCTATCATTTCTAAATTTGCACAAACACATAGGGCCTAATTCCTCATCTGTATAGGTCCTACTCAGAGGATGATTTAAGGAAGCCCCATCATGCACTGCAAAAGTGTTATCACTAGAGTTTCAACTACCACTTTACTTTTCAAATACTATTGAACTCTGTGCAAAAGATGTTCTTTTAGAATTGTATGTGTGTGTCATTATTACTTGGTCGATTTCAGATCTAAAGTGATGCATAAAGGATAATTCACACCTTCTGTAGATAACATAAAATGTGAAATCGACCAGCTTTTTGAAGGTGTTTTTATTGTTAATACATCAGTCCAAATTCAAATTTAACAATGCACGTCTATGCAGTGGGCGGGCAGTGGTGTCATATTCACTCACACAGCTATGCTAACTGCAAGACTTGCTGGGTAGTGCTTAAATCATCCTCTGGGTCCTACTCATTCTCCTGTAAGTGTCATTATACTAGTATTCTGCGCACACTGAGTGTCTTTACACTTAAAACAAAAGCTTTCCTAAGCATACTAAAACTAAAATACAAAATAAGTAATAGATAGAATTTTGTTCTACGTATTTTGATGTCTCAATCGGCATGCATCACTAAAAGCCAAATTGGAGTCAGGGTGACGAATCAGGGTGACTCTGCGACTCTATGTCTAAAATAACTCCATATTGGGTCATAAGAGTCATAAATTTCTTGACTCCGCAGAAGAGTCACTGTTGTTGACTCTACGCAGGAGTCATTTTACTCCCAATATGGAGTCATTTTAGACATAGAGTCGCGTAATGGCTGGACTCTGCTTCTAGAGTAACCCATACTCCATATATAGAGTCACCCTGACTCCATTACAGGGTCACTCCGACAGTTCGGAATTAGCACAAAACAATGACACACATAGATGTACATCAAGAACTTTGCTTTGAGTTTCACACCATATAAGCGATCGTCAGACGACAGTATGAACAAAATTTAGGCTGAACCACCATCCCTTAGGAATGGGAAAATATACATTCCATGGTGTCAACAGCCAAACTATTCCAGAGTCTGACTCTCTTGAAGAGTCATAAATGTCTTGACGCCGTCGACGACTCTGAATTAAGAGTCAATTGACTCCACGGGTAGAGTCAACTGACTCTCTTGTGACTCCTTTTGAGAGTTAGTGCTAGTTTACTCCACTTTGAGAGTCACTTGACTCCATACTGGCTATCAGTGATGGTACGACTTTATTTACCTCATTTATACTGGTTTGAAGAAAAAAGAGAGCATTATATTGACTTTCCCTTTGAAGCAAGCAGATTATAAACACAGGATAGCAAGTAAGTCTTTCAAGCTGTAATGAGCCCGTTACAAAAGGCAGCGGGAATCACCCGGAAGGAGGAAATATATCCAAATTTGTCACTTTTGAAACTTTACCTTTTGTCATTCAAATGCGTAGCATGGGGAATAAATTTCTCCATCGATAACTTATTTATTTGTAATTTAGTGTATCATTAAGAAATCACTTTCGTTTTAACTGTAAAGATACCCATTTTACACAGTACATGTATATTTGAATTGCATTATTTCACCCCTTATCCTTATTTAATTCAGTAATTCAATGTACCTGTCTTATCTTGTCTTGTCATATCCCCGTCCTGACCTTGCCCAATCTATACCTTTCTTAAATGTTCTCATTTAATTTAGGTGGGTATATCTCCCAATTTCCATATTTAACTCATGCTCATCATCTTATTTTGTTTAGAACTTCCTACAGTTGATATTAAACAAATATTATCTTTCCAGGATATTCATTAATATAATATTTAATTCTACTATCATTATTATTGTTATTACTATGACTATACATAATTAATATTAATAGCTTATGATCATTATTATTACAGACGTGACATTAAGTATGGAATATTTTCCCCAAAATTCCAAGACTAGTCTGGAGCTGGTGTTTGATAGAAAATGTGCTTTCAATTATGTATGCTAATAATGTAGTGAATTTGTCTAAAATAGCGAATTTATAGAGGTTGAATTTGAGCTTTGTGGGGGGGGAGGAGGGGGGGACACAATTTCGGACTTTATGCAATATTGTTCTGTTATTATCAAATCTATTGGGTTTTGAGGTGATATTCCCTAAACTTCGTCAGCAATTGGCATTCGTCAGAGCTGCACTTGCAATGTACACCCATAGAAATTGTTCGTTGGCATTACTCAGTAAGTTGATGTAAGTCGTTGCGTCAACTTTCCGAGTAATGCCAATGCGTACAATTTTGAGTAACGCTGACTCGATATCATTATGTTGGTCGCACTCATTTGCACTTACTTTATTGAGTTGTTAAAACTCAGAAAATGAAACTAGGTTAGCATAATTTTCTAGAGATGTGTTATAGTATACAAAATTTTGCACTGATTACAAAAATAAATATTTGAATACTGCTAATTGTGCAGAAAATGATCCAATTACGTGATTTAAGTAACAAAGTACTAAATTGGAATAACTCAAAACAATAAGTACCAGTAACTTAATATGAACGAGTTACATCAACTTACATGTTGAGTTACAATAACTCAACTAATTGGTTCTTTGAACCTTGTTAATTTTTCTCTAAGTTCCGTGAACTAGAATTCAGAAGTTGGCATTACTTAAAAAGTTGACGCAACGACTTACATCAACTTTTTAAGTAATGCCAACAAAGCTGATTAGTTGACGGAACTTTTTGAACTTTTTCAGCATTTTTTAAGTTCGGATAACTAAAATGAATTTTGTTTTGGCAACTTTACACTATTTTTGAGTTGTTCAAACTTATTCCTTTTGAATTGGGCCAACAAAGCGAACAAGTCATTTCTATGAGTGTATCAATTTTTTTGCAAATGGGAAGAGCTTAAGAATATGGCTCTTAAAAGTGGTACGTACTCAAAAAGTTTGAATCCCCCTCCACGGGGGTTAAATGTTATCCTACGATACAAAAACAACTGTGCTGATTCGTGATTGTCCAATGAACTCATGCTGTTTCATTGTGTACAGTACGTTTATAACATTTGGCCCGGGGGGGACATTCAAACTTTCTGAGTATGTACCACCTTTTAAAGTTCCTCCCACTTTCAAAACTACATTGCAAGTGTATTTCTGTTCTGACAAACACTTGGTATTTAGGTTCAGTAAATATCACCTCAAATATCAATAAATTTTACTCTTCACAAAACTCAAATTCAGTCTCCTTAAGGGGGTACTACACCACTGACCAATTTTTTGCCTATTTTTGCATTTTTCTCAAAAATTATAACGCATTGGTGACAAGTAAGATATGTATATTATAGGGGCAAGGACTACAACTACTGCACTGACAATTCAGCAACTCAAGGTAAGTAGTTATTGAATTATTAATCAAATATTGGTTTTCCCTCATTTTTGACTGTAACTCCACAACTGTTGTCTGTGCTGAAATAAAATTTCAAGTGCAGTAGTTGTAGTCCTAGCCCCTATAAGATACATATCTTACTTGTAGTAGACCTATATTTTGGGTAGTCTACTTCATAGGCTACTTTTTGTTTTAAAGACCGGGACTGTAGAATGCACCATTAATATTCTATTTTTTCCAGTGGCTATAGACATTTTTATTGGGACATCGACAACATGAACAATTTAGATAATTGTGTCCCTCTTTGGAGTACTGGTCTAGGTACGATGCCCTTTAGCATTTCCCTAAACCTGTAGACATTTTTATTGGGTCATCGACAACATGAACAATTTAGATAATTTAGATAATTGTGTCCCTCTTTGGAGTAATGGTCGAGGTACGATGCCGTTTAGCATTTCCCCATAATAGAGATCGTGTTGAAGTTACTATACAGGGTGTATCAAAATAAAATAGGCCTATACTAGATGCCACTAGATTAGATAGTATGAGGTATTGGTCAAAATGCTATAGTTGACAGCTGAATCAACATATCTTGTCCTCCCATAATTGTAAAATCACTGGCATGTGACCATCAATAAGGACTCAGTGGCTCTTTTTGCGAGCCGAGTAAATAAAAGCAACAAAAGCAACATGAAAATCACATGTTTAACCACTTTCATTACTGTAATTCACAGTCTTTAGTTTTCCACATGGCCACCAGGGCATGGCCACCAATCCTCTGTATGCAGATATCAGCTCTCCTCAACATGGCATTCACATCACATCTTATGAGACGTCCTGACTGAGGATGTCAACTTGTGTGTCTCTGGAGTTCATCAATGTCTGCAGGAGGACTTAGAAAACCCTTTATTTCAGATAGCCCCACAAGATGAAATCCAGAGGTGTAGCATGAGATCTTAGAGGCCATTCCACTTGGTGTTTTAAAGCATTCACACGATTGCCAAACAATTCTGCAAGGTGTTCTGTCAATTACTGTAAGGAATAAAGAAAGTGGTGAAACTGTGATTCTCATGTTATTTTAATTGACTTCACGCAACTATTTTGACACGGCTCACAAAAATAGCCACTGAGTCCTTTTTAATAGTCACACGCCAGTACTTTTACTTTTACAGTTGTGGGAGGAGAAGATGTTGATTCAGCTATCAACCAAAGTATGTTTACCATATACCTGAGCATACTTTTTAATCTAGTGGTATTTTTCAAACTGTATACTTTATTTTGATACACCCTGCAGTGAAAACCACCTCTACCCTGGGCAATTTTTACTTTTGCCCTATTTAGTTATAAACAAAGTGTGTGGGGGAAGATGCTGAACTGGCCTAAACCGATAAATTGACTGGTACATTTTATATTATTCTACTGTGTCTGTTTTGAAACCAACTCAAGACTGAGGTTCCAGATTTCCATGGCCGCATATTATACCTTATTATAGTTATTTCCTGCTAAACAATGTAGATGGATTCATACACCAAGAGAGACCGCAATAAAGGAAAAACAATTTTCATTTGAACTTTTTATTTTATAATGTATTTTTACAATGTATGTTACATTGAACATTGATGTTTAGGAATTTGATAATAATGTAAAGGTAATGTTAAGCTTCTAAACATGTTCACGAAGTCAGTGAAGGCAAGAATGTGTCCAATGGCTAAACGCAGGTTTTGAAGTTTATTCGTACAATGTAACACCATTCAATAATACGGGTATATTGTATAAATTTGTTCACTTCTGATAAGGCAAAATGAGTTACACAGCCAAATCCATTTTTGTAGAATTAATTAAAGATTTCTTCTATGCAAGTCCAATTGAAACACTTACTGTATGGGACGTTTCAAGAGCTAAGGTCTGCTCTTTTCATCAGCCAGATGATGCACTGATCTGCTTGGGTTGCCAGTTGACTTCTTGTTGGTATTGATTGAAGTAACACTGTCATCACCAGAAATCAATACATCATAAAGGTGGCTTAATTTGAATGTGCCAAATTCCCTCCAGAAATGTGGTTACCCTCAGTGGGCTTTTGAGAAAGTGGAAAGCGCCATAAAACAAAAGCAGCAACAAGGTAAACCAGCAAAAAAGAAAGATGATACCAACAGAAATAAAGATCTGGTTGTTATTCCCTACGTACAAGGTCTGTCAGAAAAAGCACAGCGGATTTTCAAAAAAACACAATATTGCCACAGCAATGAAGCCCATGACCACTCTGCCCAATATTCTGGTACATCCCAAGGACAAAAGAGAAAAGGATAAAATCACAGATTGTGTGTATGAAATTCCATGCCAAGGTTGTGAAGCTACATATGTTGGAGAAACGGGCAGAGCGTTTGGTACCAGAAAACAGGAACATGTCAAATCGGTGGAAAATACTTCCAAAAACAGATTTACCAGGGCAAACAGGAAAGCATCTGAATCAGAATTTCTCACTTCTGCATTAGCTGAGCACGTAGCTCAAAATAACCATGTTATAGGCTGGGAGGATAGCGCAATTCTTACAACTGAAAATGACAAGTATACAAGATGGGTCAAGGAATCCATTTGGATCCGGAGGCGGGGCACCCAATCTATGAACAGAGTTGATGGCACATTCAAATTAAGCCACCTTTATGATGTATTGATTTCTGGTGATGACAGTGTTACTTCAATCAATACCAACAAGAAGTCAACTGGCAACCCAAGCAGATCAGTGCATCATCTGGCTGATGAAAAGAGCAGACCTTAGCTCTTGAAACGTCCCATACAGTAAGTGTTTCAATTGGACTTGCATAGAAGACATCTTTAATTAATGGAATACTACAGTCCTGATGAACTTAATCAAGAACATTTTTGTAGAATATTTTGGTACATAAAAAATAAACATCTTCACCAATCAACACCAATTATTTTGTGAATGGAATGTCTTTTTTAAAAAAGACATTAAAAGTACACTCATAGAAATGACTTGTTCGCCGAGTTGGCGCAATTCAAAAGGAGTAAGTTTGGACAACTCAAAAATAGTGTAAAAGTTGCCAAAACAAAATTCATTTTAGTTATACGAACTTAAAAAATGCTGAAAAGCTTAAAAAGGTCCGTCAACTAAGCAACTTTGTTGGCATTACTTTAAAAAAGTTTTTAAGTAATGCCAACTTCTGAATTCAAGTTCAGGGAACTTAGAAAAATAAACAAGGTTCAAAGAACCAATTAGTTGAGTTATTGTAACTCAACATGTAAGTTGATGTAACTCGTTCATATTAAGTTACTGGTACTTATTGTTTTGAGTTATTCCAATTTGGTACTTTGTTACTTAATTCACGTAATTGGATCATTTTCTGCACAATTAGCAGTATTCAAATATTTATTTTTGTAATCAGTGCAAAATTTTGTATACTATAGCACACCTCTAGAAAATTATGCTAACCTAGGCTAGTTTCATTTTCTGAGTTGTAACAACTCAATAAAGTAAGTGCAAATAAGTGCGACCAACATAATGATAATATGTCAGCGTTACTCAAAATTGTACGCGTTGGCATTACTCGGAAAGTTGACGCAACGACTTACATCAACTTACTGAGTAATGCCAACGAACTATTTCTATGAGTGTATGTTAAAGAAAGTATATTCAAGTAAGAATGACGACTTAGAAGTCGGATACGCGACTTTTCATAAAATTGTCGCGCTTCCAAAAAGAAATCTAGTATGAGACTATATTTCCACTTCCGAAAATAAGTCCATCAGGATTGTCAAGCAATTCCAAGATTCTTTTTGTTTTCGTTTTGTACCCGTTCTGCCCGACGGTTTATGTAACAAGTATGTGTTGTCTTGCAAGCACTGAAATAAAAAAAACCAAGATGTACAGCAGCTTCGTCATGCAGTAAGAACATAATTATGAAACAGGCTCAAAGGGCGAGACTTACCATCTTTTTAATAGGGATGACAAAACTGTATTATACAACTATACGTCATTCAATTTGATAATTAATATCAAATGTTGGATTTGTAGGCCTACACAAGCATCTTGGAATATAGCCCTATAATGTACATTTGGCAGTGTACTTTGGTTATATTTATAAATGCGCTTTTATATACGCACGTGACCACCTTTGCGCTGCCATAACAGCTTGTAGAAAGTTAATCTCGAAGTGACCTTCTACATATCGGGTGGTTTTCTTATACATTTGAATGCAAAGGCGGAACAACACGAGACTACTGTGCAGTAAATTTGTCTACTTTGTTCATCTTTGTGATTATATTGTAAACGTTTACGTCGTTGAATATTTTTTCCATTGTCAAATACTTTCAAAATGTTGTTTTTGATAACATATTACAAATTGGAAATCCCCTGTGTGTGATAATTTTGGTATCTCGTGCCCATGGGTCACGTGCGAATTGATAAAATCGCATATATAAATGTAACCGAAATACACTGTTTGGAAGTCTTTGAAATAACATTAAAATTAATATTAACTACATGTGCCTCTATCAATTTTGTCTTTAATCCATTTTAGATATCTATCAACTCTGGTATAAACACCAGGGGCGGGTCCACTTGGCATCACAGTGCAAAAATAGTTATCGCCCCACGAGGTAATGCCCCAAAGTTTAAAATTCCCGCTTTCATCTTGACACACCAGTGGACCACCGCTGTCTCCTTTACACGTGTCAGCCCGATGTACGCCCTCTAGGAAGCCGGCACATTGCATTCGTCTAGTGAGCTGAGTGCCGTATGCAGTTTGGCAATTTTGAGAATTAATAAGTGGAACCTCTGCTTCCTGGAGTTTGGTGGGTAAATTTCGGGCGAACATGTTCTCGAAACCTGTGGAATATATTTTGTAGAAGAAGATTAGAAATTGAGACAATATGAGCAAAGTGAATGACTTAATCTGAACAGTGACGTGTGCAAAAGGGGTGAGGCTGGAGGCTACACCCCCTCTTTTGATAGTCAGAAGGGGGAAACAGCTCTAATCAAGTCTAAGGCATAAAGGGTGATGATAGTGAATTAATTTCCTGTGTTTAAATCACAAGTTTAAATTTGCAGAAATATCATAGCACTCGAGTTTTTGTAAGGGTGGTCACCTTCCATAAAATTTGGACAAATTTTATTTTTCGATATCGACTACTAAGTATACTGCTACTGGATTAAACCTTAACTTACCAGTGTACCCCCAGCCTGTGACATAACACATCGAGTTGGTAGTAAACTCCCCTTTGGAAGGCAGACAAATCGGCAGTACGTTTTCAGTGATATTGATCGTGTTGCCGTCATTGGTATCAGATAAGTCTAGTGTAATTATGGCTATGTCGTTATGATATGGTACTTGGTTTTCATATCCATCATGGATTGTAAGGCAATCAATGTTGTATATCTGTTCTGTTCCTTCGTGAATAGATCGATCATATTCCCCAAGAACAACGTCTACGTTGACCCAGACGTGGCTGTAAGCAAGATCAAAGATTAGATTAATGTAAATCACGAAATGTTCGTGTTTTGAAAACAATGTCGCTTGAGTATTCTCAAAAAACTGTAGCATGTCTATAACTCGTGTCAAGGGATATGGGATGCTAAATAAGGAATAAATGACTTTGTTGAAACAAAATTGCGAACATTTCCAAATCTTTACCGAAATGAGGATAGTTTTGGTATAAAACAGGTAAAAGGAAGATGGACAACACAATGTTGTTCAAATTTGGCATTTCTTCGTCTCGGTATTCCAATTTCCAT
Organism: Amphiura filiformis; assembly: GCF_039555335.1. Lineage (NCBI taxonomy): Eukaryota > Metazoa > Echinodermata > Ophiuroidea > Amphilepidida > Amphiuridae > Amphiura > Amphiura filiformis. Next base: position 10,315,379 of record NC_092642.1, on the reverse strand, counting down.
TGCCCCGAATATGCCACTGCTTGGTTTGTCATTGGTCAAGTCTTGGCTTTCGTCAACGTCTCAGTCTCACCTCATTTTTCAACCAAATCGTCAGTTTATAGTAAGCTATCAACATTAAACCCGAAATTGCCTTAGGCAAAACTCACTTCTTGGTCTTCAAGGTCATTTTATGTAACTCATTGACCCATCTGTCTATTACTTCCATGGTTATATACCACCTCTAGGTATAATGACAGTTTGGTGATCTGGTCACCTCATTGACAGATAAATTTACTTACCTCAGGAAGGAATTCAAATTGTGATTAGAACTGGTTCTAGTTCCTCGAAAACGCGTCCGGCCGTGCAGCGGCCGGCCGCGAAACGGCCTTCCAGCGCCAATCGCGAGGACCGGGGGGATTTTTTTAATGTCAGAGAGAGCTGGTCATGGTCCCCTACGCATTGAACAAGTGCTAGTTGTGATCAATTCTGTTCAGGCAATGGAACCTAACCTAATAACAAGTCTATCCATGCCTTCAAGGTGAAATTAACCAACTCATGTTACCGTCTGCCAAAAGGAGCTTGTTGTTTCTACAGGCGCTCCGCTAAGTTACCGCTAAATGGATAGCGGTGTCTTATCGTTATCTTTAATACCGTTTCCAACGGTATTTGGCTCTGTAGAAACACGCTCTAAGAAGACAAGTTTACCATATAGCCAGTGGACAGTATGCTACATTCCCACACGTGGAAACAGTTTTAGATTAAGATGACTTTGCTCAGTCTGTCTCTTCAGAAAATGGCCATCACCTAAGGCAATAAGCTGTCATAATACTGGCACTTGATAACAGGTGTCATGCAGGAACCATTCGAGCATTGATAATTAAATGATTTATTATTCCCTAAACAGCTAAACATTTGGTAAAATTTTGCAAATTTGAACAGGATTATGTAACGTAATGTTTATATTCCTTCTAATCCATGTGTTCGGAATAGTGACTTACTCATCGAAACAGTGAGCGGCCGTCAGTACGTGCTGGGTTCCGATCAGCACCCCACCACAGAATGGTCTTCCATTCTCCTGGTCGATCAGTAACACTTGCCATGGCCAACGATGAGTAGCGGCTAAACCACCAACGACTCGTGGATTATTCGACAATGGTTGAGGACTAAGTAGAAGGTAATTCACAGGTGAATATTCTATAGGACTCGGCAGAATCTGTGTTGTTGTAATGTATCCACTTCTACACCTCAGTATAGTCTCTATTAAACAAATGATAGTAAATATCCATTGGTTACTTTCTGTCACTAGATTTAGATCTTTAAAGTCAATGCAACTGCAGCGTTATTAGCAGTTGAAATGGCAGTCATTTTGGACTCACATTAAAGCTAATTGTATTAAAATTTCTGAATGACTAGTGAATCATGTGAGATATCGTCTTTGTCAATGTCTGGAAGAGGGGGAAGAGGCAAAAACGTTTGTATATTGATGTTGTCCTCATGTGCATGGACCTTTACCACTGTTTTTATCCCCTGTAAATTTGTGTCCTTGTTAATTGGCAACAGCTCTGAGATGCAGTGAACCATTTGATTGACCAATGAGAACTCTTCATGAGAATCAGTTTGCTTGCATTTATCATTCTGTGCATTGGCTTTGTCAATGTCTGATGCGCTATTATTCGCATTTGCTTTTTATATACAAAAAAAATACAAACCAAAGATATATAGAGAGAAAATCACACAGGAAGCAGCTTCTGCCACTGCAGAAACAGTAGCCATCTGGCATACTGACAGAAGCAAATGACTAGGAGTTGACAATAGATGAGTCAGGTGCTCATACAGACTGTAACAATAATGATTATACAATTGCAATTTTGCTTCTCTGAAAAAAAACCAGATCATGCCCAGTGGCGTACCGTGGCCGCCCCAACCCCGGGGGGCTGAAGAAAATTCAATTTTGCCGCCCCTTCCTCAACAGCCCGAAAAGGTTGACCCAATTTTTTCTCGGTCGTTTGAAAAAGTGAAAAAAGGGTTTCAGGCGCTAGCGCCCTAAAAGGAGCACATTTTGATGTATAGACCATTTTTGCAAAAATGTTTATGATTTATCAAATTTTTCCGCCCTTTTTTATTTACTAATTCTTTTTGCCACCCCCTTCGTTTTTGCCGCCCCTGTTTTTGCCGCCCCTTCTTCTTCCGCCGCCCCTTCATTTTGGCCGCCCCTGCTTTTACCCCGGGGCTGGCGCCCAAAGCCCCCCAAATACGCGCATGAATTGCCAACAATATTGTATGCAGTGGAATCAGTAACAGAAACCTTCACTTAGTTTCTTTACTAGTTCGGGCTCAAACGCTATGTTCAATTAACTAAATTGCCCAGAAAACGAGTTGGGCCAGTTTGGATTTTTCGCGCATATCAAGCTTGCTTTGCGTAAAATCGAGTTTCATGTTTAGCAATTGCATTTTCGTTTTCATTAAAGAAATAAAAGGGTTCATGACATAAATATGCAGTAGAATCACTAATATCTTGGCTAATAGAAAAACTTTACTTGGTGTCTTTCCTAATTCAGGTTCAAACACTATGCACGATTTTACATAATTACCCGAGTTGGGCCATTGTACCAAATTTGCACCTCGTAAAATGAATTCTCATGCTTATCGTCAAAGATCTCAAAACAAAACAAAGGTCTTTCATGTTTTTTTTTCACTTGATCGAAATCACAAATTAAAATACCACTTCAAAATACCCATTCTAAGAGCACCGATTAGATGGTTCATGATTCAACTTAATTCAGTAACTTTTGCTTCACAAAGACACGAAAGTAGCCCAAGCTGTTTTAGGAATACTTGACACAATTGAATACATGAATACAAAAGCCACCTAAGTCCATGGGAAGTGATTTTGAGAGAAAAACCTGTGTATCATTTTAATTCCTTCAGTTAGATTTACCTGGTCAATATGGTAAGTTTTACGTGCAAATGAGTGGATTAACCTGTATTAGGTATGACGATTAGCATTTCAGGGACTTCGTGGGGTTCATTTTAAATTTTGGACTTAGGTGGTTGTTTGAATCATATACAAAGACAACAATGTTAGAATGAGATTACCACTAGTAAGATAATACAAAATAAAGCGCACAGGTATGTATAATGTTGATAAGCATTCTGCCATGTAATATAAACCACACACTTTCCTTTATTAAACCCATTTTTTTTCAAAAGTCACTCTCTAGCAATGAATGTGTTACAAGTGGACTTTTATACATACTGGATTTTAATCAATGTGTTACAAGACTCAAATCATGGAATTGGGTGATTCTTTCATACATGCTATTTTTCACATGCTCAATAGACACAGAGGATGAATTTGAGTTGTTCTTTCATACATATGACAGGCCTATGTAAAGGAACACTTTCCCATGCTTAACTCAATTTGGTTTAAGTATGGACTTAGGTGGCTTTTGTATTCATATATTCAATTGGTCGTATCATCGCTTATAGACAACCGATTTTATTGAAATAGAGTTGACGTATTAGCTTAAGAAATTGCTTGACGACCAAGTAACAATTTCATACAATCAGTAAGTTGCATTTTTGCATAATACTATTTTCTAAATTGTATATATTTTTCTGTTACAACCTATTTGTAAAAAATGACATGATAATCTGGTCTGAATTAAATCAAATGCAAATTTCGCATTCCATGGAATTGTTGTTCGCATTTACATTGTATTGGCATGCCTATAATTCTCGATATCCTAATTCTCAGGTCAAGCAAAAGTGTTGTTGAAATTTCGGTTATGGGCATTGTTAGTAGATCATTAATGTAAATGTGTGATTTACTAAGTGAAAAGGAACACAATGTTTTACCTTGATGAAATATATGATATATTTCACTTCGTCTTGTCATAAGTTGCAGTAAGTCTTGATTTGGATAATTCTTTTCCTGAAATACACAACAAATTCATGTTACTGTGATAGATTCATTTAATACTACTCTGAACTTAAAAGACGATTAGTCGTTCATTGTAGGTTTGGTGGTGTGTGTTGGTGTTGTTGGTTTTGATGGTGGTGATGATGATGGCGGTGGGTGGTGTGGTGGCAGGCCCGTACGCAGGATTTCATGGGGGGGGCTGATTTTGAAAAAGTGGACCTTTTTTCCAAATTTTGTGAAAAGTGGGCTTTCTTCCTAAAATGTTGACCTTTTTGTCCAAAAAGCGTAAAACCCTGATTTTTTGGCTCGCTACGCTCGCAAATTCTGAAATTTTTGGACTTTTTGTATACTTTTCCAAATTTGGGGGGGGGGGTCGCACCCCCCCCCCCCCCGCGTACGGGCCTGTGTGGTGGTGTAAGTGTTGGTGGTGTTTGTGGTGGTGATATTGGTGGTGGTAATGCTTGATTTTTTTCTTGAATAATTATTTCTAAATTTCTCTATGTGATGCTGATTGCCCTTGTATTTACAGTGCCGCCGACAAGGGGGGGTAGCCGGGGTCGTTACCCCGGGGCCCGGGGGCCCAGGGGGCGCGTAAAAAGTGAAGAGAAGAGACTTTTTTATGGGGCATTAAAAGCCAAGAAAACGGACCTCAGGGGCCGTAAAAGGTTCAGAATAGATATCTTGCAATTAAGGCATATTTTCGTTACTTTACTATACGGGCCGACAAAGGTCTCTTTTCTTAGGCCTAAGGTATCTCTTCTTTGCTTTTTACGGGCCCTCCGAGGTCTCTTTTTTTTCTTTTTATGGGTCCATTATATATCTTTTCTTTGCTTATTAAGGTTTTTTTACATACTCACTAAGGTCTCTTTTCTTTCCTTTACGGGCCTATGGTATCTTTTCTTTGCTTTTTACGGGCCCACTACGGTCTCTTTTCTTTGCCTTTACGGGTCCATTATAAGGTATGTTTTCTTTGCTCTTTTCGGCCCATAAAACCAAACAAAAGTAACGGGCCCGTAAAAACATAGAAAAGAGACGTGCATTTTATTTAAAAAAATACAAGATAGCGTTTGAAGCACACACTCTAATAAATATTTCACTTGAATTTACTCATTGCTTTTGCCAAAATGATCATCCTCGATATAATGAAATCTACGAACGAGAAATCAGGGGAGTGCACAGCTTAATCGTGGGAACACAAATTGCAAATTTTCGCGCGCTTCGTTCGCATTGTGCCCTACTGCCCTTCACTTTATTATGATCATTTACCTTAAAATTGGCAATTTTTCCGCGCTTCGCACGGAGTTTCTTTCAATATGTCCAATCTGGGAGCAAAAGTCGCTAATTCTAATTACAAATTTTTGCGAGCTTGGCGTGCATAATTCACCGGTTCATACTTGGATCATTTTAGCTTCAAATGGCTTTAAATTGGCAAATTTTTTACACTTCGCGTGGAAGTTGTTCAGAGAAACTTAATATGGGAGCAAAATGCCGTTCAAATAGCAAATTTGTGCGCGCTTCGCGCGCATTTGTCTCCTTCAATGTTCATATTTGATTGTTGGCATCTAAACATGGTACTTTCGCTCCCGTCTGCAACATATGTTCAAGGATTTTACACCAACCTCCCTCCCCCATGTTACAAAGAAATTTGTTGCCCCCCCCCCCCCACACACACCCACACTTATGAAGTCCTGCACCGTCATCACTGATCAAAGGGGCCCGTGCGTTCACATTGCCCCCGGGCCCGTAATAGCTCTCGGCGGCACTGTGTATTTAACAATTTAGCGTAGTTGCCTTGCCCTTGCTGATGTTGGTGACAGTGAATCCATCATTGCAGTTTCGATTGTTATGACGGCAACGAATGTGGTGGTTATAGTTTTGGTTTTAGGGGCGTCAATTTGGTGGTGGTGCATGTGGTGGGCGTGGTGATGGTTTTGGCTTGGCTGCTAGTGTGGTTTTGATGGTGGTGGTAGTGTGATTCTGGGGATAGTAGCTGATAGTGATACCTTAATCTCTCTCAGTGTTCAGTGTTGTTGATGTTGTTGGTGTTAATGGTAGGTTTGGTGGTGTTGTTGGTGCTGATGGTGTGTTTAGTGGTGGAAGTGGTAGTAGTGGTGGTGGATTTTGAAACGATGATGGTTTTAATTTTTTGTAACAATTATTATATATCTCACCTTTGTCCTCATGCCTTTTCCTTGAGATTGAGCCAGCCAAGATACCAAACGACGATGAAGTTGAAGTAGCAAAGAAATATCTCCATTCGCTAAACAGTCGTCTGTCCTGTCTAATTATAATACCAATTGAGTTGTGGTTTCAAAAAGAATATCGTAATACATTTTATTTATATCGGCAGATATCAAAATATTATAATTCATTGACCAATGTGGTCCATATATTGCCATTGGCTTATATGATTGCCTGTTTCTTTGTGACAGCTTACAATTTAAATTCTGAAGTGCAAATGCAAACTTGGTTAGGAAAGAGAACTGAGTATACGGTTCATATTTTGTTTCTTGGATAGAAATTACACACACTGCTGATTGGTCTATTATAGAATTTGCAACATTACTATCCATATGAGAATATTGAGGGCACTATTTACAAGAGTAAAGACTTGTATTTCGCTATTTAATGCATGAAAAAATGTAGAAAGTAAAATTTTGTTTGCGCTTTTCGTGCGAATTTCTACCACTTTGGCACCATATTTCAACATTTTAGCTTCAATATGGCAATTTTTGCGTGCGCTTTGCGCGCATTTGTACCATAGACTTATTTTGTCGCCAAAAGGTGCTGGATCTCTATACTTCAAGGATTTGCTTCTAACCCACCCCTTCCATGTCAACAAGAAATCTACGCCACTGGATGCCATAATCATTTGGATGAGGTAAAGTAGGATAAGGCTGCCGATGATAATGTCCACAACAAAAGAGCACGTGGTTGCCTGATGTGTTGGGGTGTGCTTATAGTGGGTGATTGTGGATGTATAGGGGGATATGACACCTTGGTATTCACCAGCAACCGTGGATGTTAGCCAGCAAGTTAATATAAAATGAAGGCCTCGGGTGCCGGAAACCAGCCTTCCACGAGAAAGAGTCCTAGCTCGCTTAGATGGTTAAAGGTCAGAGACATCCACGGTTAGGCGAAAGATTTCAGTACAAGGGATGTCTTCGTTTCACGGTGGGTGTATCACATACGTCATCGTTTGCCTGCGAATACAAGTAAGTATGCATACGGGGTATAGTAATGTTGGGGTGCGGTGGGTGTGTGTGCTGGGGGTGTGGGAGGGTGGGGTATGTATGAATTGCTATTACTCAGGTCATTACTTCCAAGACAACACACCAACACAACAGGGGCCTTGTGTTTCTCGAGGACCTAGGCACAGGTGACAGAGGTCCTCTGACAACATCGTAAACGGGGTCCCATAATACTACTACCCCACCTCAGCAAGCAAAACTTTAGTGAAGACACTTTCGTTACCGATTTTGTGAGGCCTTTGCATGACACTAAACCGACACGTTTCACGGTGGGTGTATCACATACGTCATCGTTTGCCTGCGAATACAAGTAAGTATGCATACGGGGTATAGTAATGTTGGGGTGCGGTGGGTGTGTGTGCTGGGGGGGTGGGAGGGTGGGGTATGTATGAATTGCTATTACTCAGGTCATTACTTCCAAGACAACACACCAACACAACAGGGGCCTTGTGTTTCTCGAGGACCTAGGCACAGGTGACAGAGGTCCTCTGACAACATCGTAAACGGGGTCCCATAATACTACTACCCCACCTCAGCAAGCAAAACTTTAGTGAAGACACTTTCGTTACCGATTTTGTGAGGCCTTTGCATGACACTAAACCGACACAAAGAGAGGAATTTTGAATTTCAACAATTGCAGATCATCTGCAGTAAACGTATTACTGGAAGGTATGTGTGTATGATTTTCGTTTAAAGCAAATTGGGCACTGACAATTGCTTATCAATAGAAGTGTGAACATAAGTATAATAGCTACAACAAGAACATACAATTTGCTTCCAACAATTCCATAACACAAATATTTGCGTCATCATTAACATCATTCAACTGCTTGCAAACATAAAACGATTTGTTATGCATTTCTGTAATCTTACACCTTATCAATCGGCAAGACTTTTCGATTAATTACTTAAATACATTGGACTTTAGAATCTACCGCCACCCAACAGATCAGGTTTAGGGCTATAAAGTTTTAAGGCTAGCATATAGGGTTAGAATTATGGTTATGATTAGGGGGTTGTTAGTTTGTGATCAAGACATTACATAGTAAAACACTGTTATGTTGTTTAACACCTGGCACTTAAACAACCCGAGTTGTTTAAAATATTTTTGCTGTGTAGGAATAGGATTATGGTTGGCGGTGACTATCACTTTTCTTAAAGGTCTAACATCGTTGGCCAGGCCAACTGACCAGGTTTGTGCACTAATCATGGTAACTAAATGCCAGCAATTATTAAATGTTTATATTAGGATTTGGGTAGGTAACCTTGTCCTTACATACCACAATGTTCTTTTACACAATGTTCTTTTACATTGGTGAGTTGGACACTTTTATTATCATGGATTCACTTTATGAATAAATCCAGATGTGCTGTTAACTCTTTAAGCACCAATTCTTTTCCAATGTGGCACATTCCTTAATAATATTTATAATAAAATCTATTACTCAACACAATATGAAAAGAGGTTTGTTTTCTCCGTTTTATATCAATTATATACAACACGGGAACATACATACATTATGCTGACATTAATGAACACGTTTCGACAAACGAAGTACTTGACACATTTACGCGGTTCTAACAATAACATGTTTATATACAGATTCATAATAGTTTTTTTAAATACAGTTTTCTTCAGCCTATACTTTCAAGATGACAGCACTTGTGGTGGTAGAGCCAATTACAAGTCTACGACTTACAATATACATAATTCATGCATCTCGTTGAATTAAAATGAGACCCTATATCAAATAAGTGGGTTATAAGCAAACAGTTTTAATATTGCGATTAAACAACAAACATGAACAACTATGAATATTTATCGATATAAAAAGTGTATCGTGTAGCTATGAAATTGGAAGACTATTAACTAATCGAGATATGTGTATTATTATAGCCTACGGATAAAGTTCTGAGCTTATAATCTATTGTCTGGGGTGTATTAGCCCAATATAGTTTTTCCTAGTGCACTAAAATACCTAAATAAGCGCCCAAATAACATGAGCTAATTTGACGTCCACCCCTTGCGCTCATTTTAGCGAAAATATGTGGACCTACCTACCACTTTACCTGGAAGTAGGGTGATTGATCAAAGTTCGTGGGTAGGGGGTTGTAGAGGCCCAGCAATTTGTATTATATTTGTGCCTTTCAAAAATATGACCTTGAGTTCACACTTCATATTTAGATTAGAATAGTTATTTTCCTTTACCATGTTTACATGTAGTCACAAATCTGGTGAATGTCGCATATTTGAACGATTTCTTTGCAACTGTTTTATTTAATATAAACTCCCCAGAATTCCCCAATTTTACGACGTCTCACCTATATCACGACAGAGGGGACATATACTTATTGGTGCCAAATAGAACGGAGGATGTTTGGTATAGAAATGCATGGGGGTTGTAGTCCACAAAATAAGCCAGAATATAAAGCTTAATTTAGGCAATGGTGAAGGAGGCTTAATTGGTTACTTATGCCAACATTATTTATTATTAATTAGTTTTGCATATTAATTCTGGTCTTTTATGTACCATTCGAGTTAGGTGAATGAGAGTAGGAGTTGTTCTGTTGGTTACATAGGATATATATGGGTCCCCTCTATCCAGTGCTACCAAAATTAGTATAAACATTCTAACAATTCTCGAGAATGTTAAGATTCGTGTTTAACCCTTTTAAACAATTTGCATCTGAAAAATTTTGCACAGAGGAACTCAATCCCTGGGGTTTAGTCTCATCTTTATTAGTATGCACCATTTAATTCTCATGTACGGGAATGAACATGATGAATCCGAAACTACTACATGTACAGTTTATTTTCCTACTCGAAATCAAAATATAATGCTATATTGTAAACAATAACTAACGATTATCACAAATTGCTTAATAAAGAAATGATCAAAAAGTATTTAACAGTTGATGGTTACTACTGGAGAGGAACAATTAATGAATAAAAAAGACATATTCAAGGTGGGACAAGGCGTCTATACCTGATTAATACACAAAGGCATTTTGGCCATTACAAAATCGATCAATCAAGTTATCGGATATATATATTTCAAAATATCGGTTACTAACAAATAGCTTTTGCACGTGTCTGTGGAGGTTTGCGCAAACCCAGACCCTCTTTATTCCATTACTGTACAGTAGAGTAGTAAATTTAAGCTCAAAAAGCGTCTTTGGGTTTTCTGGTGTGGTTCTAGTCATAGATATTTGGTCCCCAGCTTTCGGTTCATCCTCCAGGCTAGGGTGATAGTCCTCAGCAAGTCATCTCTCTGAGCGTTGTTGGTTTTAGCTTGGTTTTTTTTTTTTTTCTTGTTTTTTAGCATGTCTCGGTTGTTTCGTTTTGGTAAATTCTAAAGATGAAAGTTCTAAAGATTGTCATATAGTTAAGATTAGTTTTGCTGTTATTTTTCGAGGCGCCATGGTGAACTGCAAACGCTGTATTAATAATTAAAAAAAGGATGATCTGAGCAAAATAATATATTCCCAGGTGTGAACGAAAAAAGTCCAACTGACAAAGTACAATGACATAATAGCTAAATATAAGTTTTCCCAACTCTGGATATTATATCTTGGTGCAGATTATTCATTCACTCGGTAAATCAAAAGTACAAAATCAAATCAAATACTGAAACTTGCATGTTTCATTGTACGCGATACTATCTGACTGCATCAGGACACTGATTGAGTTCGATTGGTAACGTGAGATTGCCAGATCAATACCGTACAGTGCCCGGTCCCGAGCGTGTGAGAGTTAAAAGCATAATCACTCTTTACTGGTTCGGTATTAAAAGGAAATGATGACCGTCTCTCACGTGACCAATCAACCTAAACCAGTGCCCTGATGATGTCCGATGGTATTGAATGCAACGTCATTTTATCGAAACATGTAAATTCCATGAAATAGATGCATTTGTAGGATTGTAGAAATTAAACTTGGTTAAATTTTATGATTGCCAAATCCATAACATACTCACTAATTTAGACTTTCGCCATCTCGGCTGATGGCTTCTTCAGAAATGACCATTGGGATCCACTTTTCCCGCGGTTTTGGCCGCTGCTTCCGGCGATTTTCTCATCTCTCGGAGGCTTGGTTCTTATAAGTGGATCGTATACATGGTCTAGAGAGTAGCTGTGAAAGAAAACACATACCGACCAATATTTGAATTTCGATTCACAACACCCACTTCATCAAAAAATAGGCGTCATCAGAACATTACTTGACAGAATGCATTCCATCGTGACGGAGGACGAAGACAAGAAGGAAGAAGAAAGTAGAATCCAAAAGGCAGTCACCAATTGTGGATATCCAAAGTGGGCATTCGACAAGGCAAAACAACAGGTAGAAGGTAAAGCGGAGTTGGTAAAGAGCAAAGGAGAACAGAAGAACACCACACAGGAGACTGAAACGAAAGGCATGGTGGTAATTCCATATGTGGAAGGGTTATCAGAAAAACTGCAGAGAATATTTCGCAAGCACAAAATATCAGTAGCCATGAAACCACACAACACACTCAAAAGACTTTTAGTACACCCAAAGGACAAAGTGGATACCATCAAGACTAGTGGGGTGGTCTACGAGATAGGCTGCAAAGGGTGCGACAAGTCGTACATTGGTGAGACAGGTCGTCCTTTCGGAGTTAGACTAAAAGAGCACCAGAAAGATGCGGAAAAAGTCGCAAACAGAAAATACACCAGAAAAAAAAGAACTGTTTCAACTTCGGAATTAAATAAATCTGCCATAACCGACCACATTGCCATTGAGAACCATGTCATCAATTGGGAGGAGCCTAAGCTACTTGAAAAAGACGGGAACCAGCAAACAAGACTCATCAGAGAAGCGATTTGGATTAGAAGGCGGGGGGACAAAACAGTCAACAGGGACATCGGCAGCTACTCTCTAGACCATGTATACGATCCACTTATAAGAACCAAGCCTCCGAGAGATGAGAAAATCGCCGGAAGCAGCGGCCAAAACCGCGGGAAAAGTGGATCCCAATGGTCATTTCTGAAGAAGCCATCAGCCGAGATGGCGAAAGTCTAAATTAGTGAGTATGTTATGGATTTGGCAATCATAAAATTTAACCAAATGTAAATTCCAGTATTTGATGTATGTTATACTTATATAATTATACTTATTCTAATTCAAAACACATGCACAGGTTTTAAAGCACCAAATTAAGAAGAACATATTTACATTCTAAGGGAAAACGCAATAGATTATATCTGAACCAAACATCATGTTTTCGCTCTGAATTTGTGTTAACATACAAAAAAAGAACAATTTCAAGTTCAGATGACATAATATTTCACGGGTGTTAGAATTTAATATTTCGTCTGCTAAGGCCAAAAGTGGATAAGTGCAAATAGCTGCCCCTGTGAACATTTGGCAAGACACAGCATATTGTACTCATCTAACACATGGCCGCTAGCTGCTTTACCTTACCCATTTCTGGTATCAGCAGTCACACACGTGGGTAAGCGCACATAGCTGCTCTGTGAACATTTGGCAACTTACTCACATTATGCCTATATTGTACTCATCTAACAAATGGCAGCTACACATGGAAACTATTTCAGTTTCGCACTTCTGGCACTTAACAGTTGATTTAGTCGTCTTGCAAACTTCAATTCGTTAACATTTAATGACAACAAATTAGTAAAATATTTGGTCACATTATGATATTCTGCTTCTTGATTTCAGTTTACATGTACGCAAAATAATGTAATAAACTAGAAAATTGCTATCATAATTTTATCCCTATTATGAAAGACAGGATCGTGTATAAAGTTCTAGTCAGTACTTGTTTAAATACAAATTATTTATACTTTGGTTTCCAGCAGGTTTAGTTTCAAAGCCACTTCAGAGTTCAGATTGGTCAGGAAAGCAACGGTGTAAGCCAATTATAATGTCCGCGAATATCGTACCGCGACGCCCACAAACAATCTCACCCTAAAGGTCCGTTCATACTACCACCGCATTTGCGATGCGTTGCTTTGCGATGCCGATATATTGATTACTTTTTACCGCAACTCAACGCAACTCGTCGCATTTCCAAGTTAAAATGTATTTAACTTTATTGCGATATCGCAATGCAGTAGTTTGCAGTCTGATGCAGTGCGGCAACGCACCGCATCGCATCGCAACCCATCGCAAATGCGGTGGTAGTATGAACGGACCTTTACGCGCCAAATCTGATTGCTGCCTATAGACATGGTGGTTAAAAAGAGTGTAACTATCATGATTCATGACACTCAATGATGTCAAAATTGCGCAATTTCTAATCGCAATTAGCATCTAAACTATGAATTGGCTTTTTGTTGTCTTCATCAACACACCCCGTGTGTAATTATATTTTGTATCCATGATAAATATCGTTCAACTTTCATATAAACTGTGGGAGCATCAGCCTTTTTTTGACAAAAGTGGTTCCAACCCCAGGACGTCACACCAAATACTCTCCATATCCCATCATGCCCTTGGCAAGACAATGGTCCACCACTATCTCCTCTGCAAGCATCTGAACCGCCCTCTAGATAACCAGCACATTGCATTCTGGAACTTATGAAGTCCCCATATGCTTGTTTGCATTTGCCTCTACCAAGAATTGGTACAACTGCTTCATGAAGGATATAAGGCTGTTTGGCAAGTAAGAAGGCACGCGTATCTGAAACAAAAAGTGTCCAGATGATACGTTTTATTATTGAATCCGACTACTAACAATGTTTTTCCAACGACACACTTGATTGGTATGTTGTTTGTCTTCGTTTCTTGTCGGTGGTGATGGGGTGTTAGGGCATTGTGAGTGATGGTCAGTGGGGTGAGTGCGTGGTGTTTGTGTGTCTAGATATAAACATCTGCCACAAATAATTACCCTCTTTAATGAATGACCATTATTCCAAAACGGTTTATCGTATGCCAAATTTGGGATATGCATTCGAAGCAGAACTTGTATCTGCGCATTATGACACTTTTTGCAATGGTCTCAATATTTATGTCGCAGCATACATTTGAATGAACATAACCCAAGATTTGAAAGTTGCAGTAAAATCTTATTTCCCTGTATTCAGTATCTATTGAATGAATTCTGTTCAGCTCTCATTGGATTATTCTATTTGGAGGGCTCAAAACATGTGATAATAGCAATTATTCACATCAGTGATCATTATTCACGTAATGTGAAATTGAAATATGAAGATTTCAATATTTTCTGACCAACAAGGTCCTAAATGGCCTGCAATTGCAAGTTGTCCTTTCAGTGGTAAAGTTAGATTCAAAATTTACTGATTGGGAGGTGTTCACAACAGATGTAACCCTTGGTCTTCCGCTTCTTGTGACATTTTCTTCCATGGGCACTTAATTTAAGGCAATAGGACTTTGCTGCAACTGTTAAATTTTGGGTTACTTTCATTTAATTGTACGCTGCTACATCAATATTGGGCCTATTACAACAAATGAGATGTTCTAATGCGCATAAATAAATTCTGCTTTGACTGCATATCCCAAATTTGGCATACAATCAACCGTTTAGGAATAATGGCCATGGGGGTTAATTGGGTCTATGTGGGGGACGGCAGGGTGTGTTGTGCGTTCGATTGTGTCATTTGTGCGTATGTCTCTGCGTGGTGAGCGAGGGTATATTGTGCGTTTGGTGGTTGGGGTGTACATGACGTGGGTGAGATTATACATATTTATACATAATGTGATGTATAGTATACTTGCGCGAGCACACACACACACGTGATATATTATTATAAAAGTCTTCACAAAAAGTAACGCAGCCGTTATAAATACGCATATGTAATGCGATCAAGCAAAATCAGTCGGAACTCGGAAATATTAAATTTTAATTTTTTTTATAGGATAGTAAAAAGCATTTACAACGATGCATTTTGCAGAAAACCCCATTGAAATTGAACAACCAGTTCCAAAGATATCAGCGATTAAAGAGTTTCCAAAACAGCGGAAAACAAAAGGAATCATTTCCTGCTATATCTCAACATCAACATTTCCGAGTTCCGACTGATTTTGCTTGATCGCATCACAATTAGCTTCAGAATTGTTCACAATATTTTAACATGGAAGAAGAATGTTTTTTCGCGCAATTGATACCCCCATACGTCCAATATTAACAACAACACATAGTGTTTTTAGAGAAGAAAATTGATAACTTGCAGTTATTTGTATTGATTTGCATTCAGCGCGAAGATAATGGCGTGTTTTACATGCAGCAATGCTGACATAACATACCATTGATCGCTGCAAACTTCCATGTTACTGTGTTTTTATGTTAAGATATTGTGAATACGATTAATAGTTCTGAAGCTATATGCGACATTGTAACGCCTGGGGTACTTTTTGTGAAGACTTATTTATCACCTTATTACCTTTAATTACCTTAATAGTCATGACTTTCAACAGTGTTCAATGACCTCAATCCTCGGTATCATTATTTTCACAATAATCAGCACAAATACATTGTGACAGTTGTCATAGTATTGTGGATACTAGAATAAGATGTCTTTTTAAATGTTGTGACATGGATCGGACACTAATAATTCTGGGATAACATGTAAAAGGCTATTGCAGTGTAATTAAGTTTACGTAGATGTTATACTTGTCTTTACTTGAAAAAAATGATACTTGAAACGTGGAAGTTTTCGACAGATGGGATAATATTTGTAGAAGCTAGCTGTATGATATCCACCAACTGCTTTTATGTAAAAGCACACGCTCAGCTCTCACGGCGTATTAAAGGAGGATTTCGTGATCCTAACATCCTCTTTTTTTTATGTTTTATGACATTTGTAGTAGTATCATATCCATGAAAAAAACTTATTCCCAAAATTTCAGTTGATTCCGATTTTGCGTTTGCGAGTTATGCATGATATGTGTATGACACTACTTCATATAGGCCACTGTTGTAATTTCGTTCTGGTATACCAAGAACGAAATTCAAATTTCACGATATTTTTGGTAAACAAATTAATCTGCAAGAAATTTTTGGTACATAAACATTATGTAGCCAGAGGTTTCCAGTGGTATAAAAATCTCAACTTTTTTGAGAAAAGTGGGGGGATGAGGCGGATTACGAAATGCCCTTTTAAGATGATGTCAGCGTCACGTCATGTCTGCCATTCACAGAGGGCTAGGATATATACAGGTAACACAATGACTGCACCTGTTGCACGTGGACAACATTCCATGCATACCGGTCTGTGAAACAGGTGAATTCCAACCGAAAGACGATAAGATGGATCAGAAGGTAAAAAGGCTGACAACCTTTTTATTGGTACTTTATTTCGTATAATAGTGTGTTACTTTGATCATGTCGAGGACCCAGCACAACACTGATTAAATCTCCATTTCAAGCGAAAATTAGCTTTTGGTATTTTTAAAAAGAAATCTTCTTTCAGTAGACTAAACCTTCATCTCAATAGAACACCCTTTTCAAATGTCTAAAAAGGTTTAAAAGCCTTGTCATGCGGTTATAATTATAGTACGAGCAAATCTACCTCATTCGTCTTTTTCTCATAATTGCCAAAATGGAGTTTTGCACTGGGCCCTCGATATGTTTTGTAGAGATCGTCCAGATATAATTATACCCAAGCAAGGTGCCTTTGGTGACATGCCACGTACTTTCATTTGCATAATATGTCAGCACAAGGAGGGACTACCGCCATGGTCAGCACATGGTCCTTTGTTGCATTCAACTTAACAGCACAAAATATATAATTAACTTACTTAAAGTCTTCTTTACAGGAAATTCTAAGGACTAAGGAATATGATTGATACTGTAAACATATTAGCTAAAGAAACAAACCAATTATAGGTAACGGGACAGAGAATTTTGGAACGAGCTATAAAACACTGTTGAAGATTACGATTGTATTGTTTAGAAATAAAAAAATATCCAACGGAGGAGCCATCAGTAGAGAAGAAACGAGGAACTCGATAATTTTATTTGGAAATAGGTGTTTATATTAGGAACACTTCCCAGTGAATCTTCAAATTGTTTATTATTTACACAGTTGTTTACTTTAAAATCAGACACTTTATTTTGCAATCAATTACCAATTATATTGCTATATGCTTAATGGTATTACTTATCATTTTCTTTTACAATATTGATAAAGATATAAATATAACTACGTATTCAATGATTTTACGTTTAATTTATCACGTTTTTTATTCACAATTGCATTCTCTAAATACACATCTTGATTAAACCACAATCATATAAATATTAAGTAATTAGTATTATTCTACTGCGCTAATTTTATCATGCAAACATGCAAATAAGTGAAGAGAAAAATACAATAATGTCATGCACTCAAAGTGTAATTAATTTACTCGTACGTCGTATACTTAGTGCCATTCATCGAATACTGTGTCGTGTGTTTGAAAAAATTATAATAGTAACTTCTACTCATTTAAACAAATATGCAAAGCTTCGTTGCCAATGCAAATCATGATTTAAACTCTATCCTATCTAGTTATCAAAACGCATCGGTAAACAATACGACAATAAACAATTTATTACACTTAATATTACACTTAACATCACTTATAAATCCTTGAATAAATTCATCAGGTCTGTAGATTATCCATAACATAAAGCATTTCATCTGAGCAAGACCAGTCAAAACTTACGTTTTTCTGGACATTTCATCAACCATCGGTTGACTTCATCAGCAGTGTTGCTGTTTTGAAGTGCTGTGTGATATCACACAACACTTCACACAGCACTGTGTGATATCACACCGCACTTCAAAACAGAAACACTGCTGATGAAGTCAACCGATGGTTGATAAAACGTCCAGAAAAACGTACGTTTTGACTTGTCTTGCTCAGATTAAACTCTGTATGTTATCACTTATAAATTAATTATTCTGTTTGTTTCTGTTTGACTGGTAATCAAGCCTATGTACAGATTTATTATCCTTGGAATTGGTACTTCCGCGTGGGAGTATTTATGATATTTGCAATGTTTACAGTGCCAGCATTTTATCATGATTTATTCTAAAATTCAGTTTGGATGACGAATCATAACAATACTTGACTGACACATTTAGAATATGAACGTACTTGTAAACACATTACCATTGTCATGTTTTTTCTGTCAAATATAAAAGTGACGGTATAAATAATGCGGGCTCTAGCTCTATTAGTATAATCGATCTAAAGCGTATTATAAAAACAGGAAAATCTACGTAATGTTCATTTTATGAACCCGAATGTCATAAGCAATATTAAGTATTATAAACCGCATGAAAATAAGTATACAAGCATTTCATTTGTGAAGTCTGAATGAGTTTTGAAATTCATATTCTTCTGTGTGTCATTAGTTTGTTAAATAATGTTAAACAAAAATATTAATAAATACTATTTGAAGTGTGGAATTGTGTAAACAAACACTAGATATGAAATACTTCAAAAATTAACGCAAATAAATTGGTATTTTCAGGAGGCTGTTTGAATAACGTGGGCAATAAAATACACTAAATGATGAAAAGGAGGATTCTAAAGAAAGCTGTGTTGATATGTGAGAGGCAGAGAATAAGCAGTGATGTACATAAGAAGATGTGAGAAAGAAGCATAACCGAATTCTAAGGATAAAAGGATAAAAGTACTTAAATTCAGTAATTTGTTGTCTAATCACCCATTTAAAACAAATGAACCAAGCATGTCAAGAAGTATGGCGTCGCGTCAAGTGTTGAAAATTTATGTGCCACCATTTCTGTTCTATTTTCTTTCTTAACGGGTTTTATTTATGCACGAAGAAAACGATTCATATGACGGTACCATAATTTCCATCTTTCACGTAAAGATCATAAACGTCATTAATACCCTAAACATGTGCATGAACCCGAGCCGAATTTTAAAGAACAGTCTTTTTTTCATTGTTAGGATTATGACGAAAACTCTGGTAATATTATAAAAGCTTATAAATTACGTGGTACCCTTTGTATTCACCAAGTTGTCGCTCGTATATCAAAGAATTTAGAAATCGGTACCCTAGCTATATACAGAAAGGCTGTTGTTTGGATTCGGCCGAAGGTACACAATTGTTTGCGCAAATTTTGCGTTACTCCATCTGATAGACTTGTTATCAAAATAATAGAGATACCATAAAACATAGAGAATAATATTAAAGCATGTGACGAGTGTTTGAGAAAAGGTGTGGCAGTAAAAGCAAAGTGTATTAGTGATACTACAGTGAAAGGTGCAGATTGTGTTCTCAGTGCATGGTCACGAGGAGTAAGGTGGTCAGGCGAAAACTCAAAATTCCCGACAGTAAATCACGATACTGAAGCAAACAATGCCAAAGGAAAGGCATTGTAAATTCAGCAATCTAAACACGACACGAGTTTACATTCAATTCGTCCAACTAATATCTTTAGCCATCATTCAAGCAAGCAAATATCAACCAATCAGCATTTCAAATCCAAATTAAGCTAATTTGAAAACCAACCAACACAAGCCAATAAAACAACACAAAATCGTAATATTCCTTCAAGCAGTAAAAACCTACATTCTTAGACTAAAATTGTAGACTACCAAAGTAAGAAGCGTATGACAAATAAATCAAGCGAGATTTTGAAAAGATTACATGCACTATAACAAATGAATTAGCAAGATCCTGTAAGGATTTTCTGTTCGATCCACTTCAAGAATGTTTCTACTCTTGCGTACACCGTTGGTTCTGGTTCTCGAGGGGAAGGTTTGCAGAAATAGTTCCATCCCCAAGACACCACACCCCAGAGTTTCCACGAACCAGCAGCGCTCTGACAGACCAGCGGACCTCCGCTATCTCCTTTACAAGAATCAGGGCGTCGACCACCCGACAAAGATCCCGCGCAAACCATGGCATTGTTTATTATCGTACCATAAGCTATTTCGCAACTTTCTTGACTTAAGAGGGGAACATAGGCTTCACGAAGAACTGTGGGCTTATCTTTCATGAGATAACGCATTGGATCTGCACGAAAGAGTAAGATAAGAAGAAAAGACAAGTTTAGCAGTGAAACTACACATTGAAAGATAGAAAACAAAGTATGTTCACTATTAGAAAAACAGGGTTCATTGTTGTCCTGGATGTAGAACCCACAAGAGAAAAGGGTTCTTGAAAATTGAAAGACTCTACCATGATTCTTTATGACCTTTCCATGTTAGGTTATACATTCAGGACAGCTCAAGAACATTTTCATATTTTACTTAGAATCCTTTTTAATTGAGTTGATTGATTTGAAACAATCAAGCTGATTTTAGGTCAAATTCTTCATAATTGTATCAGGAAGTTGATTCAATGACATAGACAGAATAATCCTAAACGTTCATGAAAGTTTATCTGTGTTGATATAAAGCATGATTTTGATTTAACTTTTGATCCAAATACAAGGAATTAATTCCTACCTCTGAATTTTCAGATGGTACTCCATCTGGCATCAGCGAGTGAGTGACTCTATCAGGTCGTGACCTTTTTGACCTTTGACCTGAGAACAGACTAGTAGACTCCTGAACGTTCACATACTCGACAGGGACAGCAGATGGTTCCAACGTGGAGTCAAAGAAGCAGTTCACATCAAAGCCAACCAACCATCTCTCCACAAAGACGGGGGCCGGTTCAAACTTTCAGGAGTCTACGAGTCTGTTATCAGGTCAAAGGTCAAAAAGATCACGACCTGATACAGTCACTCACTCGCTGATGAAAGATGGAGTACCATCTGAAAATTCCGAGGTAGGAATTAATTCCTTGTGTTTGGATCTTAAGTTAAATCAAAATCAGAATAATCCTAAGTTTATCTGGTTAGCATGGTTAGATACCATTAGATCAGGTTTGTGATAAAAATCAGTTGTTTTGAGGGTATTGGGAAATATCTACACATTATGCTTTGGAGCCGAGGAATATTCCGAGGACCAAAGCACAATGTTTAGATATTTCACAATACCAGCATTTAGCTCATTCATAACCGTCACTTTTCAGTTTTTTAAATTACATTTACGTCACATTTTCTTCTTTTAAATTTAAAAATAAAATACAGTTTTAACTGTATCTTTCGTCTTCCCTGTAAAAAAATTGAATTGCCGATCGAGAAAATACTGCTAGCGACCAATCACACTAGCGCGCAATCATGCGATGTCCAAATACGGCGACCAGTGTCCACGTTAAGTGTTCGAATACAAAAAATGTCACCCAAGGCGGTCATTGTAAAGCGTACTTTTAGCTACTTTTTATTATTTAGAGATTAATGACTGCGCATCAGTTGTTTTGAGGGTATTGTGAAATATCTTAACACTGTGCTTGTGCTTTGGAACCGAGGAATATTCCGAGGGATATTCCGAGGTCCAGCTATTTCATAATAACCAAAAATTGATGCGCAGTCATTAACCGCATAACAATCTCTTTCACTTTTTAAATTCAATTTACGTCACATTTCCTTCTTTTAAATTTGAAAACAAAATATAGTTTTAACTGCATCTTTTGTTTTCCCTGTAAAAAATAGAATAGCCCATTAGGGAAATACCGCTAGCAACCGATCAAACTAGCGCGCAATCAGGCGATGTTCAAATACGGCGACCAGCGTCAACGTAAATAGTTCGAATGCATTAGTCAACCCACGATTTCCGTCTACAAAATATCAATCTAAATAGGAGTTGCTAAATAATTGAGTGCAAACTTGTTTGTTCTATTGAGCCAGTACTATAATGTGTATTAACAGTTTCACCAAACCTTTAACCCTTTGTAACTCAATTTAAGTAACCATTTATACAGCTACGAATACCCTTTTACTAGTCGTAACTTTACGAAGTGTCCCTGCAGTAAGTCCCTATTACTTACAAATGGTATCGATCGTAAATCATCTCAGTGAAATAGATTTAACGAGACTATGGGACATGGGCATTTATATCTTTCACTTCCGTAGTCCACTCTTGGGCAGAACATAAAAACATAACAAATCAAGAGTAAATATATGTCTGAATTAATATCCAAAAAGTTCCCACGTTTTACTTTACTCATTTAGGAGTTATTTGGGGTTAAAAATGTGTTTTTCGTGATTTTTTTTCATTTTTGCCCAAAAATGTCAAATATTAAAATAGCTGTAACTTTAAAAATAAATTGAGTAGAAATTTCATTTCTATTGTAGATGTTACATGTCATATGGATTTCCAACACTGGTGAATAAAATGTCATAGCACAACTCTAAAATATTAAAAATGGCAAAAACCATATTTTTGTGCTATTTTGGCCATTTTGACCTAAAATGTAATTTTTGCATGGGAAAAAAATAAATATATATTTTCTTGATTTAAAAAATATGTCATTATATCAACCTAGTTATTCTGAACAAAAAAGTTAATGATGGTGAATGTCTGTGACCTATAGTTTTTTGATCTATGGCCCTTTCAAATTCACATATGGACTAAAATAGCATGTTTTTGTCAATTTTTCCAATATTAGGCTGAAAATGGTACTTTTTTGTAATTTTAACAAAATTTTCAGTGTTTGGAAAGTGGGAACTTCACATATATTATGGATATACTATAGTACTTTCATTTTAAGCTGGTTGTAGATCCACTGGTAGCTCGGTTTCCATGGCAGAAGCAATTATATCGTCAATTTTACTACTTTCAATGCAGCAAAATCATTTTAGTCATCATTTTACTGCATTGAAAGTAGAAAAAATTGCTGCTACCACGGTAGTGGGCATACTAGTGGATCTTGAAATAGCTTACCATTAAAGTACAATTACATGTTCATATTATTAAGTGAAGTTCCCACTTTCCAAAAACTAACAAGTTGGTTAAAATGGCCATAAAGGACCATTTTTGGCGTAATATTGGAAATATTGAACAATTTTACATGCTATTTTAGTCCATATATGAATTTGAAAGGGCCATAGATCAAAAACTATAGGTCACAGACATTCACCATCATAACTTTTTTGTTCAGAATAACTAGGTTGACATAATGACATATTTTTTAAATCAATAAAATTTATATTAATTTTTTTCCCCATGCAAAAATTACATTTTAGCTCAAAAATGGCTGAAATAGCACAAAATATGGTTTTTGCCATTTTTTTTTATATTTTATATTTTAGAGTTGTGCTGTGACATTTTTTTCACCAGTGTTAGACATCCATGTAATATGTAACATCTACAATAGAAATGAAATTTCTACTCAATTTATTTTGAAAGTTACAGCTATTTTAATATTTGACATTTTTGAAAAAATGAAAAAAATCACGAAAAACACATTTTTAACCCCAATAACTCCTAAATTACACAGTAACGTGCAATTTTTGAAAGTGGGAAATGTTATATTATTGATCAGTGATATAATAGCTATATTTTCATGTATAAACCATCCTCTACCCAGAAAGGGAGAACGAAAACTACTTTCTGAAGCACTTAGCAAGCCTTGTCCCATGGTCTAATGCGTCGTTACTTACGCGTACGATGTATTTTCAGACTTACGAAGCATCGTAAATGTTAGCGGAATCTTGCAAACAAACTGTGAAACTAATTTGCATTGTCATGTTATACAGAACTATTACTTTGTATTAATATGATAATTATTCACGTACTGTTGTAAACAATAATTTGCAATACAGATTTATTGTATAATAAACAATGATAATAGTCTGTACTCTACAGTGCCTCTTAAAATGCTTGTTCATTCTGTTCAAATTATAAACACTGACTATCAAGCTATTTTGCTAACGTGAACAGCAAGTCTGCAACAAACACGCATTTTGACTATGAACATTGTCCAATATCATTTTTTTATCAAGCAGATGTTGTACAAATGCAGTCGAGATTCTTCGCTCCTCATGGTAGAAAAATTATGTGTCCAGATATTATGGTATTTATACCATAAGGTAATTAATAGGTAATCAAACTTACCTATTAATGTATTTTAGGGTTACGAGTGAGGATAACGTTTAGATAACGTATTACACTCTTAAAAAGTTATAGTCGAATTTGACTAAAATCCGTGTGAAATAAGATCTGACTACGGAGGTTTAGGGTCAGAAGTTCCTATCCAATAGCTGCCCATAGTAATTTCACTGCAAAAAGTATAGCGTGCTTTTACCTTCGAGAAATTATAGTGCCAAAAATAGGCGACACGAACTATGCAAAACTTTACTGAAAGGGGCATGGTCAGACATGGTCATATAGCTCACGTTGAGACCTGTTCCAAAATAATCTTATTCCCCAAAATTTGACGTACATTGAACTGGCGGTTTTGATATTATAAGCAAAAACGTGTTTCACAATGGCCCATTGAACATATTTCTGGCCTCAAAATGCACTGGGATTTTGATAGGATAAAGTTAGTCTGATGAACCTGTCGATCTGGCACACCCCTTCAAACAATGACATCTCGCTGTCTAAATTGGTAAATAAATCACTGCATTAGTGATACACTAGAAGTCATTGTGAAATCTGAGTGATAATGAATCGTCACCCTGCTACGATAATTGCCTTGACATTTTTTTTAAATTTTGGGAACAAAGAACAAAATATGGTTCAAGCATGCATCAGTTACGTAATCACCCGAATTATTTCTGATAATTCTTTTAATTTGCCTCATTATCATTTGTTTTAGTGCAAAGATCGGTGAATAAATGTGTTTAAATGCACGTTTGAACCATATTTTGTACTTTGTTCTCAAAATCACAAAATATGACTTGGGCAATTATCGTAGCAGGCTGACGATATTTAATTTTGAACTCACCTGTATAGCCCCAGCCGGTAACAAAGCACTTATCTCCCGCTTTGAATTCGTTAACTTCAGGAAGGCATGCTGGTCTCACATAGTCAGTAATTTTCACGGGGGTGGACAGCCTTACCAATGCCAGGTCGTTTTCTAGAAATTTAGGTTGATTATGTTGTTTGTAATCCTCATGAACAAAAACACATGCCAAGTCTTTGTTTTGCTCGTATGGACCAACTCCCTGCGCGTGTTTACGATCGTATTCACCGAGACGCACGAACATTTCATCCTTGCCCCAGCTGTAATAAATAAAGAAGTCATTATCATTTTGGAGAGAGAATGGTTGCAGAGTCAAAACGAGCTATTACACATAATCGTACACGAATATAAAATGATACGCAATTCGCCACTTGCACGGTTCCGCCATTATGCACTATGTGCGGGGAGAGCCTCGAACTGGCAGCATACATGAATGGGAATTGAACCAGTCATATAACATTCTGTGTAAGGTTACGTAATTCTTCCTTTCATGTATGCTGCCAGTTCGAGGCTCTCCCGCATATAGTGCATAATGGCGGAACCGTGCAAGTGGCGAATGGGTCATTTCAAATACGTGGTAATTTGTCTCATTGTATATTAACAAAGCTTTTCGTAATGCAAAGCCGACTCCTAAAAACACGTGTCAAATAACATTCTGAATTTATAAAAATAGATTACACCTTGTCGTAATACATGCATACCATAAACGTTCGCCTAATGGCGCTATGGGCTCTCTTGACATAACTGGAATTTTAGGCACAATCTAAATGTGCCCTCCCATAAAAATCCCACCAGAAAATAAGGGCAGGTACCCTTAATTCTTGTTGGGATATTTAGAGCAGGGAGTTCTCTATTTGTACATGAAAGGAGCAAAGGAGCCCAGGGGCGCCATTAGGCGAACGTTTACGGATATTGCGCTTCTTACAATTTAACTGTATCTAGCATTTTAAAGGGCTCTTTCTAGCATTAAGCCTGGAACTAACAATAGGAATTTAAAAAAATGGAATACAAAATCTATTGTTATACTATACGATAGATTTGAACCAAGAAATTCACAAATTTGAATAATTTGCCATAAAATTTGTATTATATCGCGAATTCAAAAAAAAAAATCAAAATTATTTGATATCAGAAAGACATTCCTGTTCACAATGCAATTCGATATGTCTGATGTACTCTAATGTCCCACAAAAAATACGGAGGAAACATTAATATCCGATTGCTTAACAACAACAAAAATCACATTTCAATCAAATTTTTATCTTGTAGGCAAGATTTAAGATTATAATCAATCATGGGTTCGAGCCCCGGCGACGCCATCGTGTTGTGCCCTTGAGTAAGGCACTTTATCTCGATTACTCCTCTCCACCCAGGTGTTTAAATGGGTACCGGCATTCTTAAATGCTGGGAAGGTAACAGACTCGCTGTAGAGGAGGTGTACCGATCCCCCTATAGCAACATTACATGGATGAGTCTGGCCCAATCGCCAATGAAAGAGAGATGGGCACTCCTATCACTGTTTATACAGGATCGTCTCCTTTACCTTTTTTTAATCATGGGTAATTTCAATTTCCTAGCATGTAGGAAAACATATACAGCCTGTCTCAAAAAAAAGTGTGCAAGTGAAAAGCGCCCTCTTTGGCAATTAGAAAATACCGTTGTGATATAATGCTTACATCAACGTCACGGGCGCAGTCTTGGCTCTCAAATGCCGTTTGTTCTGTTCAATTTGCTTGTTCCAATTTTGAGATATGTTTATTTAACAACGAAAGGGTAAAATCACAATTGTGCCACTGTTACTAGGGAAGAGAGCTGTACATGTAAATCAATGATAGCTGATGTTGATTCGTCTAATGCACTCCCCCTTTCGGGGCACATGCATTAGACGCATCAACATCAGCACGCGTTCAATATTTTGTCAAATATCTCTCCCAACAAGTAACGCGCGCTCATTACCCTATATAAGTGCGCAATATTTGTTTGTCTTTTAATTTTGTTTGTCTTTTGTCTTAAATGACTAAGAGAACAGTATTTACCATGATAAAATCATTGACATGCACATGCAGAACAGCAGAATGTGAAATCCATTTTTACAGCAGAATGTGAAATATTTATTTATCTGTTAATCTCTTTTAAGTGGAAAAAGAGAATCATCATTCCAACATCATGATAAAACAGTAAAAACAGTAAAAAAATTTTGTATTGTGTAATTGATGCATTCTTTCGATTTCACGAAGGAACTCTTGATAAACTTGATGCTATCACTGTTACATGTAAAGCCCTCTTCCCTAGTAAAAGTGGCACAATTGTGATTTTACCCTTTCGTCTTTAACTAAACATATCTCGAGATTAAAACATTAAAACAGCACAAACGGCATTTGAGAGCTAAGACTACACCCTTGACGTTGATGTAAGCATTATGTCACAATGGTATATATTTTGTAATTGCCAGAGAGGGCGCTCTTCACTTGCAAATTTTTTTTTGAGACAGGCTGTATGTGACAATGGAGGTAGAATTTCGTACAAGAAGTGCTTTTCACATAACTATTTCCTCGTCTCTAATATCTTACTCGTTAAAACAATGTGCTGCTGTAAGAATGTAGTTTTCATTGAGTAATGTACCACCGCAATGATGCTTTGGTCGACCACCGGCATCTTTAAGAATAAACTCGGCCTGCCAGGGCCAGCTCTTTGTAGATTGTTGACCAACCGCTATTCTTTTGCTCACATCTTCTGGCCTGGATTCCGGCCGCAAACCACACACGCCTGCGTAAATAAACATAGAACATACTGTCCGTTTTCCTATACACAATACACAGAGCTCTCACAATTGACGCGTGACCTCTACAAGTAGTGTATGTTAGAAGTATAGGCAATTGCCTAGTTAACATCACTGTGTGAACAATAACCGGCCAATATTTAAAGTATTCTCTGGAATTCTAGAAAATATAGTT
Organism: Amphiura filiformis; assembly: GCF_039555335.1. NCBI lineage: Eukaryota > Metazoa > Echinodermata > Ophiuroidea > Amphilepidida > Amphiuridae > Amphiura > Amphiura filiformis. The sequence continues at coordinate 10,287,508 of NC_092642.1, read as the reverse complement.
TTGTAACATGTCCTAAATTTTTAGCGAATTTAGGTGTTTGGAAATATTCGCACTTTGGTGTTTTAGTGTATGTTATAGGTAATAGGACATTGCCTAGTTAACGTCACTGTGTGAAAAATAACCGGCCAATATTTAAAGTATTCTCTGAAATTCTAGAATATATAGTTTTGTAACATGTCCTAAATTTTTAGCTAATTTAGGTGTTTGGAAATATTCGCACTTTTGTGTTTTAGGAATGATATGTAAACGACAGATAACACCAAAAAATATGAAGAAATTATTTCCAAACCGTGTTAAGTCTGCAAACCATTATGCTTCTCATTTTCAAGAACGCTGGTTAACAATAAGCAGAATATTGTCTCATTTCGTAAACAAAACCCACCAGCATTGTTACCTTACGTTCGCTTTATAATCGTTCACCCAACTGAAATTATAATACCAGCTCATTGCTCATTGCACAGGTAAAACAGAAACATGTGTATAGTGTGGATTTAACCAGAGAAGATCTGATTTAATCAGTTGAGCTGTTTCCAATGAGTGTTATCTTGGTTTTTAGCTTTTAATGGGGTTTAAGTCCTGCAAGCTCGTGGTGAATTATACTGTAGACATGAGTGCATCATGAAACAACATTTAAAAGAATATAAAGTGGTACTACACCCCCTGATAAATTTTGTGACTAATTTGGCCTTTTTCTCCAACATTAACTGCACACTGGTAACAAAATTTATGTATATTATGGGGTAAGGAATCCAATCACTTCACTGAAATTTCAGTGAGTCAAGACAATGTCAAGAAATGAGGTACATTTTAGCGGTACCTCTTTTCGTATCATAAATAACGTACCACTTGTCTTGAGTCACTGAAATTCAGTGCAGTAACTGGATTACTTGCCCCTATAATATACATTGCTTTTGTTATCAGTGTGTTATTATTATTGTTCCCTATTGACATTGATCATAATTTGTTTTTAATGTCATTGTTTATGCAGGGTCCTTTTTTATAAAGACTACTAAAACCTTTGAAATCCGACCCTTTACCATTTAAATGCTTGTATCTCTAGCTCTTTTCAACGAGATTGCAGAGTAACAATTGAGGTGGCAAAATTCGCAGTATAAAATGGTGCATCAAGCGTGTTTATTCAATTGCTCAATACCATTTTTAAAACATGGCGTCATTTTCAAATGTAATGATACTTTAAGTTTTTGTGAGCAGTTTATTGGTACACCGTACCAACAACGAATTTGATTGATCCCAGGCAGGTTTAAGTTTAATGTGTGCAAACATTACAAAATAATAATGATGTTTGAAAAAAGTAACAAAATTTATTTTCAAAATTCGAAAATAATGGCATTACTTAAAACACACTGACCCGCGAGAAAGAGCAGTGATTGCTGAATTTTTGAATCCGGAGTTAACAGATAAACGTGTATGGTATCCTGGTGGTTGTGTGCCATACAGAATACAAAATAACGAAACGAGCAGTTAAAGGAGTATTTCGTGATCCTAGCATCCTCTTTTTATGATATTTTTCAGTACATATCCACGAAAAAAGCATTCCCAAAATTTCAGTTGATTCCGATTTTGCGATTGCGAGTTATGCATGATTATGTGTATTACACTGCTCCATAGACAATACGTTGTAATTTCGTTCTGGTGCACCAGAACGAAATTCAAATTTCGCGATATCTTTGCTAAACGAATTAATCTGCAAGAAATATTTTGTACATAAACATTATGTAGCCAGAGTATTCTAGCGATATAAAAATCTCAACTTATTTTGATAAAAGTGGGGGGATGAGGCTGTGGATCACGAAATGCCCCTTTAAAGTACACACACCTTTCATTTTGTAACTGATTTAAAAATATAAAGCAACCAAGCATATTCATATTTACATACACAAAACCAAACTTATATAGAAGAAATGTAAATACTCTTTTGTTCTTGTTTTAGCAGGCCAGTCCAGACTGAGGCCAACATATATATACTAGTAAATTAAGATACATGATACAAGGTTCACGTACAATATCGGTTTATTTAAAAAGATATGCCAAAAATTGTCACAAGAGGACACATCAAGATATTTTTTTTAGCAAAATGTTTTTGATTACAGCCATCATGCAAATAAGGCATCTATATACCACTAACATGACTAAAATGATTACTATTTGCTGACATCGGTTTTATTTGGCTGATTTAATTATACGCTATAGACAAGTTTAATTTTTCCATGACTAAACAATAAACAATACTGAAATAACAATATAAAGTCGTGTCTAGTCTATTTGTATTTTAATGAACTATAGATTTATGATATGAATACGACATTATGGCGATATGACTCTAGCTATCTAAAAAAAGATCTGCTCATAATGTGAGCACAGTATATTTCGCTGCCTCGAATGTATGACTGGCAGCCTAAGTTGAGCTTTTCAAGATTATACATGTAAATGCATGCTTCATTCATGCCGCGCCGACATGGATCACTGACACAAAGTGTCAAAACTAACACATGGTAATCAGCATACACCTGAACAACGCCAGATTTCCACGGTTTAGTCACAGTCTTCATACTAATTAAACAACATTAAGAGCCTTTACCAAAAAGGTTAAAAGAATTAGAATGAAAACACAATGAATAATGCTATAAACAATGAATAGTAGCCTATGCTTTTAGTGTATTGTGTAAAGGTTAGAAAAGGACCATGTACCGAAAACCAAAAACTTTGAGATGAGAGAAAAATTAATGAACAAAATATTATTCAATCTTTTCAATGTCAATGGATAACTCATTGTGGGTCCATGAGGTGTTTTTGTGCGTTTGTTTAAATAATGGGATCCGACAATAACACGTAAATGAGGCAATTGAATACATGAATACAAAAGCCACCCAAGTCCATGGGAAGTGATTTTGAGAGAAAAACCTGTGTATCATTTTAATTCATTCAGTTATATTTACCTGGTCAATATGGTAAGTTTTACGTGCAAATGAGTGGGTTAAACTGTATTAAGTATGACGATTAGCATTTCAGGGACTTCGTGGGGTTTATTTTAAATTTTGGACTTGGGTGTTTTTTTAATCATATACAAAGACAACAATGTTTGAATGAGATTACCACTAGTAAGATAATACAAAATAAAGCACACAGGTATGTATAATGTTGGTAAGCATTCTGCCATGTAATATAAACCACGAACTTCCCTTTATTAAACCCATTTTTTTTCAAAAGTCACTCTCCAGCAATGAATGTGTTACAAGCGGACTTTTATACATACTGGATTTCAATCAATGTGCTACAAGACTCAAATCATGGACCTGGGTTATTCTTTCATACATGCTATTTTTCACATGCTCAATAGACACAGTGGATGAATTTGAGTGTTTTTTTTTCACACATATGACAGGCCTATGCATAGCAACAAATTCCCATCCTTAACTCAATTTGGCCACAGTATGGACTTGGGTGGGTTTTGTATTCATATATTCAATTGTGTTGGAGCACACACCTTCTAATGTTAAAAAAGTTGGATTTTCCGTACCCAGTGAAAGTGGATGCGTTATATTTTAGGTTACACAAGGGCCAAATTGACTCACTGGTTGGTCATGGAATAGTTTGTGTTCTGTAGAATGAGTTGCTGAGGGTTCAATGAAGCTTTGACCTTTCTTGCTAATCTATTATGCACCATCAAATATTTAAGGTGAATTAAGAATTGCGTTTTCTAAGTTGGGTCCCTAGCTATATCCCCGGCTATATCACACTGTTGGGGTATCCATAAGTTTTGATTTAAGATTCACCTGGCTCAGAGCCTAATCTTGTGTAATGCAAATATGTATGGGCTATTTCAGTTTCTTTCCACACCCCCTATGGAAGACATGACCGTAATCTCTCACACATGGGGTGTAGATTTTAAATGACCCAGCTAACCCTATTCGAAATTCACACTCCCTGTGTGGAAGATTAAGGTTATGTCTTCCGTAGAGGATTGGATTGCAACTGGAATAGCCATGGTCTTAAGCTCTTGCTTGTAGACAGCTCAGATGAAAATATTAACCGAAGAGTGCTTTTGCATACATTAATATCATATCATAATCACACTTATTAACCTTGCTCCGAAACATGAAAACTATAATCTTTGATCACCATGAACAAGGATTAGCAATTTAATTTAACACTGGATATCACTGTCCTTAAGTAATGAATTGTTATTGGATTGATGAATGGATAACACTGTCTTTAATATTGAATTATATCCAGGACGAGGATGAAGATTCAGAGAATCCGTTAATTAATTATTTCTAACTCAATTAGCGATGCAAGACGTCATCTGTTCATTACTGGGTAAACATTGTTTTAACAGTGTGTTTGTAGTAATAAACGCTGGCGAAGTGATGTACTAATCGGAATAACTACTATAGCAATAGGTGAACTATACCGCGCTGCACTGGTACGTTCACGCGGTACCTCTGTATTAAACCATATGCTGATCACTCGCGCCTGTACGATTGGTATCTTTGAATTCAATCTATGATTGCAGACATACACAGGTGATGAGTGCATGCTGCTTGTAGTGCAGCGCGATGTATTCAAAAAAATTGTTTTCATCGATTGCTACAGTAGTTAATCCGATTATTACATCACTTCGCCAGCGTATACAGCCATGTACAGAAGTTTGAAATAGCCTCCTTTTTTTAAAACACGGTTTGACCTAAAGGGCGGGGTGTGGGGGGGGGGGTAATAATATGTCCTAATATGATGACCTTTTGGTGATAAATACGTTTTTATCAGACAGTTCCTAGGATGACAGAAAACAAACTAGGTCTTACCACTACCTTCTCCAGATTGCTTTGACATGTTTTGGGGAGTCATATTGGGTAAAACACGTTTTAAGCAAAGTCATGTCAAGAACTTATTAAAATATATTTTGTCCACGACTGTATATTTCTACATATATCTCAAATCTTGAGATGAAACACAACAATACAACTATAAACAAATAACTTTGTAAAATGATTTTACCTGAGTAAACGTTTTCCTGTACAGTTCCTCTTCGATTTACAATAAATTCATCTCTTGAATTACTGCTTAGATATTTCCAAAGGTCGGAATCAGACAACCCTGGTAACTGTAAAATAAATACACAATGACGATATTATATGGAGTTTGTTAACATTAAAGACCCATTAAAGCCATATTATAACATTTGCCGAGGAAGACGCCCTCACTGAATTTTTAAAATTCCTTTTTTCACACGATTAAATTGTACTTTATTAAACCAATATACCCTGCAAAAATCAAGACTCTAGGTGCTGTAGTTTTGTCAAAATCAGAGATTTTGAATAAAACGCCGGAAGCGGCGCTTTATTATTACGATGGAATTATTAGTCAAACGCATACACGATGTTCATAACACACAGTACGTACACGGCGTGCGGGACGGTGATATACACAACGAAAGGTCGTACCACAACATGACAGAAGGAGTGGTACGTATTGGCGACATGTGCGCTGGTAGTAAATTCCAATTTTCTTTGCTTTGCCGTAGTTGTTCGGATAAAAAATAAAAGGGGATATAACTGACAGTAAAAGCTAACATTTTATGGCAAAGAAATGCTAATCTATTTTGTTTGAAAATGTTATAATATGGCTTTAAGTGATCCCAGCGTAAGTGTAAAAAAATTAAAATTGTTTATAAATTGCTTAAAAGTGAAGGATAAGTGATTCAAAATTGTCACTTGGTATTTTTGAAATGCAAAATTTGTCACAAAATGAAGAAAACATCAGTATTGACGAAGTTGAAGCCTCATTCAAATACATGTAGCTAATTACAGATTCGTGTAAATGCCTTATCTTGTCTTATACACGGCTTTTGGCTAAACCACTAGCATGCTGAATTTGATGATTTTTACTATCGTCCTGATGAGCAAATCACTGAATGGGCATTTAAGTCGAGATGTAAGATGTTTAGTAAATAGGGTACTAACGTTTTTCGATATTTACCCGAATTTTCGTAGAAGAAAGTTTGATCTCATTTAATCATAATATTCCATAGGTCATCTCTACTCTTATTATAACCTCTAAATATTCAGCCAAGGTCATCGAGGTATTTTAAGGATATTCACAATATGACAATTATTGAACTATATCATCACTTCTCATTAAGGGCTCTGTCACCCACCTTTGCACAGTATTTTTGTGTGACCTGAGAGCACATCAGACACACCAAATTGCATTCTGAATACGAGAAATGACCTTCTGATATTAGTTTATACAAAACCTACTGTGCAAATGTGGTTACAGAGCCCTTAAGATCTTGTTATGCTATTCAAAATTAGCCAAGGTCACTGAAATCTAAAGAATTTTCGACACGAACAGTCTCGGAACAAACATGACTTCAGACTTCAGTCGATCAATGTCATTAAGATTTGTTAAGATACAATCTAGGTCATGACTTGAGCCAAGGTCACTGAAGTCCTGTACTCGCAATTACTTTAGTCAAGGTCATTAAGGTCTTGATAGGATATTCATAATCTACCTACAACTAATATCATTCATTGGGCTATATTGAAGGACATTAACCATCTAAATACAGAGTGACGAGTCATTGAGATGCAGATGTGACCTCAACAGGATGAAGGTCATTGAGAGACTTCAGACTGTAACTAACACCATTGTAAAATTTTGAACATAAATAAAAAATAGAATGCCATTTGTGTGTTGTACAGATTGCTACTGGTAGAGGCACTTTCATAAGCTACTAAACAAGCTTTGTTACAATGAAATTGACGGTCTACAAGTTAAGATACGATAAGAGTTTTGAAAAATATATCTAATACAGGAACGTAATTTTTTGAAACTTTGTTACTTGTGCCTGATGAAGTCTATCGGTTGCAGGCGCAACGTGGCAATGTTGCAAAAATGTAAGTTCCAGTGTTACATTTATTTCCAAAACTCTGTTTACATCTACTTGATGACGAATAACGTTCACTCAAAGATACGATCAATTACGTTAACTAGTCATAAAGCCAATTCGGGTAGTTTTGTGTCTTTGGCTTTTTCTACACAATCTAGGTAATGAGGCATATTCTTTGAACTCGAGCAATAAAAGAAACCAGCATAAATATCTGGTAGCCTATACTTGACTTATTGCAATGTATATATGAAATATTGACTCTGTTGTCTTTTTTTATATATATATCTAAATACAATCAAATACAGACGTGACTGTAACAGAATGTGACTATGTAAGGATATACTTAAAGGCCCATTCAGTGATTTGATCATCCGGACGATCGTAAAGATCATCAAAATTCAGATTTTGGTACCTTTGTCATTGTCATAGATGTGCTAACATAGCCTGCAAGTGGTTTAAGACAAAATAAGACATTTTACACGAATCTGTAATTTAGATACTGACAGTATCTAAATTAGCTACATGTATTTGAATTTTAATTTTCTTACACTTGCGCTGGGATCACTGAATGGGTCTTTAACAATCTAAATTACAGACATGACTTCATGTTATTGAGTTGTCAACATTAAATCAACTATACGATATTTGACAGTTTTCGCGGGATTGATACCTTGAAGGAAATTGACACATTTATAAGACAGTTTTGACACACCTGATCATTGACACATTTAATAGTTGTTGATGTTGTTAAAACTATAAACCCGGGTTTATGGAATTTAGTTTACGGAAATCGTGACAATGATGGTTTCGTCCCATAAATCTCGCCTGTTATGTTATTACTTAGAATGAGTTGAATTTGCAATTCACCGCCAATTGTGTTCTTTGCATGTAACCACAATGAGTTGAATTTGCAATTCACCGCCAATAGTGTTCTTTGCTTTTTATCAAAAACAAAACAATTCTCATCGATCATCTATTTGCCGTGTATAATCATTCTACGACATCAGTTCGTAAGAAAACAATATTTATTTAGATCTGTCTAGGCATCATAGATAGATTCAAATAGCAATTGGCTTCAAGCCACGAATAATTAAACCACTTGACAATCTCAAGTATAGCACATACGAATTATGGCTTAAGAAAATAAACAAATAACAAATAATTAAGCGCGTATTATATTCAGAAAGATTCTTCATTTCTTATGAATAATGCGTGTCCTAAAAAGCTCGTGCCGTGTGGAAAAGATTAGTAGCAAATCGTGTCAATTAATATAGGTGAATATCATACGACACTTTAGTGCCCCTTTTCACTAAACTTTTAACCCTTCGTAACTCAAGTAACTGTTCGTAAAGTTACGAATACCCAATACCAGTCTTAACTGTATGAAGGGTCCCTGTAGTAAATACCTATTACTTACGAAGGGTACCGTTCGTAAGTAAGTTTAGTGAAATGGAACTAACAACTCGTCGTAAGTTATAAACGATTTCGAGACTTACGTCAGACGTAGCTTCGTAAGGTTTAGTGAAATAGATCATTCTAAGATGATAACATGGTTTCACGAGTATTAACAGCTTTTAATTGTACTGATCCACAAAGGGTGGAATATTTTCTTTCCTTTAGAAGTGACAACTTTGTGACAACTTTGTGGCAAAGTCACAACTTTGCTTAAGGGATGAAATCCAAACTCGACCGGCGGTTGACCGCCAGTTTCATCTGGTTCCGTCCGGTTTCTATTGTTCTAAACCAAGCCGGACGGAACCGGTCAACTACCGGTCGCGTTTTTATTTCACCCCTAAGTTGCTAAGCCGAAAGGCGTATATACAGTAGACTTGATAGTTATTCGAAAGTTATTTTTGATTGTGGATCTATGTCAACGACTTACAGCGATGTACAATTTGATTAAAAAAAGTTGAACACGAAGCAAATAAGCTATAGAGGATAATATAGATATCCACAAATTCTGGACACAATTCTGGAACAAAACTTGATTGGTTGAATTTAGTACTGCAACTATCATTAATATTAGTTCTTACCTGTGCTGGATCACTTTCTGCATAGTATTCCATCAAAGCGGCTCGTTTTGCAGCATTATTATCCATATACAATTTAACCAAATCAACGAAATCTGATGACGACACAATGCATAGTCCAGAGAGAACCAGTACTGTTATTAAATGTACAGTTGCCATATTCACAATTTTGTTGGATATATACTTTATAAGTTTTACTCCTATAAGTCAATCGCACTTCCTGAACTATCACGATTGTGCATAGGTGTATTTATATATGAGTGGCAATCGCCGTGAAGATATTAAACCGCGTTTCTAGATCACCATCGTTTGACTGACTAAAATGAAAGGCATCACAACTTGACGCTTTTTAAATTACCACCGCAAACTACTTTAAAATTAATGTATTCAGGTGTCACCGAGTTGTTCAGAAAATAAAGAGGTCTAAGTACCGATATATCACTGTGCTTTTTGAACTAATGAGAGCCGTGATGGCATCTCAGTGTGGTATTAGGCGAGGATGGGTCAATGGTATTAAAGTCAATGACGACCGGTAATTGATATATGGATGGGGTTTTGTTTCTAAATGATGATTAATACAAACACCACGGCAAACGTTCATAATATCTTTTGGTTTAAATTTGATAAAGGAGACAAAGTATATTTTATCTGACAAACTTGCATAAATGTTTTAAAGGGTTGGCCTTTGATATTTATAAGGACGTCGTTGATGACGTCGACGATGATGGTAATGAAGTTGAAGAGGAGAATTAAGAGGGCACACCTTGAACAAAAGATTACATTTAACTTTCAAGTCTATAGTCAGTTGATGCAAGTGGCGTAGATTTCTTTTTAACATGGGGGATGAGGTTTGTGAATATTTTGCAATTTTTAACTGAAACAGTCAACTTTTATGCTAATGTTGTCCAAAATACACAGACGCGGGGATGATTGTATGGACCATAAAATATGGCGGGGGATACACCCCGGGATCTACCGAGAATTGAACCAGAGTGAAATACCTTAATCACTGGGACACGCTGGCTTCATGACATTTTTATTTTGGTGTTAAATTTGTTATTCTGAAAGTTGTCGTAGATTACGGCAAACTTTTGCTGTAGAATATGACATAATATGGTATTGAAATGCATGTAATGCAGACTTTCCATATGAAGAAAACCTTTGAATGAAGATATCCATTAAGTAATATAGCTTTGACAGATTATTCAAAAATTCCAGATGGGTCTATGCCGTGAAAGTCAAAAGGCATATGTCTCGCAAATAAAAGGAAGTTAAAGGAGTCATTGTCGAGTTCAACGTTGGAGTTTTAATCAAACCTTTCTTACCCAGTATACATGCTAATTATAATGGCAACCGTAATGGAATTGGAAAGATTGTACCAAGTCTGTTTGCTTTAATTTATAACATAAACTTGGTACATAAAGATATGTTAGATATAGTTTCGAATGAGAATGATACGTAACAATGGTTTAAAAAAAAATATTTGGGTCAGGTTTTCGTAAGCAATTTCCCTTTTAAATCAAAGTCAACGGTAAACCGGGCATTGGTAAACCTACATTGATACCGTCATTGTATACACATTTTCGGTGTTATTACTATCAACTTAATTAGTTTTGTCCTCTTCTTCTCCTCCTCCTCCTCATTATTGTTATTGTTATCGTTATTGTCATTGTATTCCAAATAGAGTTACCCATTCAGGTAATCCCATTTGGAATATACACTCACTATGAAGGTCGTGTCTTCCAAAGGGTATATGGATTTGAACCGGATGTCTTTGACATTAGTTCAACATAATGTTTGGGTGCAAATGAGACCAATGTGCATTTCGCAAAGGAATGCGTTACGTGTTGGCTTCGGGTATTCATTTAATGCTAACTTTGAGAGTCTTAGGTGAAAGATGACCAATTTGTTTTTACCTGTTGAAGAAATATGTTTCAATTAATAATCATTCTGTTTGCTTTTCTTTACTTTTGCCAGCTATAAAAACCGTACTAACTAAATTAACAAGATAGATTCAAAAGCATCAAAGCATCTTGTTAGTTTCCTCAACAATTCCGAGACTAGATTAGATAATAAGCAAAGACTCTTGGATTTCAATTTCAATATAATGTGAGTGGATTGTCGCTAAAATCGACAAGATAAAATGATTTTGTATTGCATTATTTTTTGCAGCAACTAGTAAATTAATTATAATTCATAATTTGCTGAAATTTGACACATAAAGCACAAATTTAAAGTTGATTTTCCGCGACAATGGACTTATTTCTATTCAACGTGTTGCAATATTCCTACATCGAATTGACATAGTCCAGAGGTGTGGAATCTAAAGTCAACCCATATCATATTTACTCAATGTGTTACCTTCTACCCACACACTTGGCAATATGATGGCCGCATTCAGGAGATATCCTTTGGTTCAAACAAACACGATTTGATTAAGTAGTGGAATATGGAAGCAGTTGGTGCTTTGTCTAGATGACGTTTCCATACGTGGCTGTTAGATTCAGAATAAATATACATTGATGTAGACATGATTTATTTTCAACGACCGTAGTGGTGACTTTGGGACTGATCTGAATCTGAACAATTATTGCCCATGTATGTGATGATCAGATACGCATTAAGTTTGGCATAAACTGCGCGTGTCACGTGTCACCATACACACTTGATCTGGATTATTGCGGGTTCCAATCTGGATCGTTGTAATAGCCTTAATATAGTGAGAATCAGTTTAGATAGAAAATATTTACACACACTTAATTCCGTTCACGTTTAAGCTTTATTATTTTATTTGCTTTACTGCAACAAAATCTTCCGGTTTTTGACCTCACGGATAATAATGAATTATTTCCTCTAATATGAGATCCATTTGCATACAGTAGGGGCTATTAAGTTGGCTAATAAATAATAAAATACATTTTAGTCATCAAAATACGATGACATATTGTAGACAAATATGAATAAATACACATATTAATTTCAAACCCGCATTAAAAGAGCAATCTCTTTTAATATGCGGATATCCGACTGAATAACATTTCAAAGAAAACGTGATTACGACAGATTTATCCCTGCATTTCTTTCCTTAATCACTTAACCCTGGTCCTACGAAGGTGCCGGGAGGGACACCAAAACCAAAAAACTACTTTTGTTATTACATGTTGGCCTTGCCAAAGAAAACATTAAAAGTAGAATGCCCCAAATGAGGACATGGTTGAACAATTCCAATGCAATTAAGTGCTACACTGATACTTAAGTCATTCATCTGAACATGAAGGTAGCAGAGGAGTCAGCTCGCGTTAAGCTCATTAAAGTTGTTTTTTTAGAACTTCCGTGGCCGTGCCTGTGCGTATCGCGTACACGAGCGTACACACAGAAAAGATAAGCAATCACGCTGATTGGCTGATCAACGCACTTGACAACAAGTCGGTTGACCCATTGGTTGTCTGTTCGGCGGGTATTAGGCGACCTTGTCACTTTTACGCAATCGCAATTCACCAGCGCGTACCCCGACCACGGAAGTTTAAAAAAAAAATTTTACGTAAGTCCTATTGTAATCACAATAGAGACAGATATAGACCTTTTTCTCAGACGTCACCAATCAATCGATATTGGGGTCCAGCATTCGAGTCATCAGCACCCAAACGCAAATACCGCGCCGGCGCGCGCGATCAACTTTGCGCCACGCTAGGCGTCCTGCGCGGAATTGCCAGCTCGCAGTACGCGTTTAGTTCTTCACGGTGTAAAAAGGAAACAAAATTGTGAAACAAAACAAAGATTGAATTTTAAATAGCAACGCGGTTTTTCCGTATCTTTTGTATTTTATGGCATCAAAACAAACTGGAACAAAGGTAACTAGTATACAGTTCCCATTTAAACAATTATTTTATGGAAGCTAAAGTGAAATGTGACAAAACAGAGGAGAAAATACGCAGTATTTGGTGTTTTTACACCGTCGACACGTGAGAAACGCACGTGTTGTTTGTTTACATCTCAGACCCCAATATCGATTAGGTGACGTCATCAGAAAAAGGTCTATACCTTTGATCTAATGATCATCGCCAATAATTTCTGCAATGATTCCATCTCATGACTAGGGTTCATATCAAATCAGTAATTTTTGCTTGCACAATTATTTTTGTTGCGACAGGTTGTAGAGCACTTGGGACTGTTAACGTTAATCTGGACGTTAATAACCTATTGGTCAACGCTCTAATTGTGGATGCCTATACTAATTATGTCGACATATGAGTTTTTCCTGTTTGTTTTCCAATACGATGCTCATTTCTAAGAAATGTCTACTTTCAATTTCACAACTGTACTAGGAATCTTAGGATTTAGTGACAGATTATAAGTTCCTGTATGAAACGTGTGGTTGCCATTAGAGTAGGTGTCATTATATTAAGATTTATTTATTTTGATAGTTTGAAAAGTTAGTGGCTTTTTTATCTGCGTATTTTTGCAGCAACAACTATACTCCGTCGTTCTCTGTCGCCGCTTAAGTATCATTAATTCAATTTAGCTCAACGACTCTCTGTACAATGTCTGGGTTGTTTGAGGTCATTGTTTTAAAAATGTGCCAGTAAATATTGAGTATAGTATAATATTATGTATGTTGTAGAATACAAGGCAAATATGCAAGTCACAATATTTACGTCTTTTGCTTTTTAAAAACTGTTTATGGTCAAAATTTGTAATTATATAAATTATTTCATAGAATGCCATGATTTCTTAATTTAGAATAATTAATCTTCAGTGCAAAAATATGTAAAGAAACTTCTGCACACGCCAATCAAATTTATTACATTCTAGCCTAAATAAGGACGTTAAATATGCGCATGAAGCTTACATTGTTGAAAGTGCTAATAAGTTACATGTACCGGCATTTTCTTGTAACATGCCGTAGCTATAGATTTACAACTGTGGAAATAATTATCCGTAAAAGGTAGTAGGTAGACTTGGTAACTTAGAGTAACGAATTAAGTATTATGAACAAAGTGGCAGGTCAGAGCTATACGAGTAAACTCGATTCCTTCGCAGCCCAGAATATTAGACACGGAAATATAATAACCTGTTAACAGGAATAAGATACCACTAGATTGATGCCGTTATATTCACGTATGATGTGTTATATTACAGTACAAGATTTGAAAGACCGGAACTGTGGCTAGATTCCCTGCCACACCCGGCAACAGGATTAAATGTAAATGTAATAACATTACACACACAAAATACTTTGATAAATATGTTCAAAAAATATGTGACGTGTCATGTCAAAAGGAGACACTTTTGGGCAGCATCGTAAATGGAGAAATAGCCAAAGATTTGCACGGGGTGATTTTTTTCACAATTTGGGTTTGCTGCAAATTTGTGATGTTATTAATGTTAAAAATATTGTCTGATAGTTTCAGACCGGAATATAACTGGCATCTTGTATTTTTTTGAGACATTTTGAACAGAATTCCTACTCTCAACATTGTCAATAATATTTTTAAAGGCTGATATCTCAATTTCCAATTTTATAATACCATAACTTACGAACTCAATATCGTCGCTTAGGAATGATCGATTTCATTGGGGAAAACGGTGTTGTGGAGCAAAATATCTCTTTATGTAAGATATGTAAAAACCTTAAAATTGATAACCTGCCCAAAAGTGTCTCCTTTTGACATGACACGTCACATATACATGATGGAGACACATTAAAACTTTTGGATAAAATGAAAGTCACGTTCTTTCTGTACCAAGTGCAAACATGTTTTAGATAAAGTTTATCTCGTAATCATAGATGTTGTTAAACACATGGCACAAGATTGAGTCCAGAATATCCACAATGAACACTCTTAAATTTTACAATGTTCATAGGTAAAACATGAGTTTATTTGGAATTTAACTTAAAAGGATTAACTAAGGCTTAAGGCCAATTTTTTTTGCTTGTCCTCGTCCAACCGATCGTCTTGGCAATCCCGACGCGACCGTAGACCATTTTTAAAAACAATTTCCCCAAAATGACATAAACTTTTCGTCTGAAAAACTGAAAATATAAGAGAATGTTGTAAAATACAATTTTTGCATGTTTCCCTGTCCAGTCGTACCTGGCTGAGGGTTCCGATATTTCTTATTAAATTCCTCAGCGTCTGCGTCTATACAATGTTTTAATGAGGATATTTTAGATAGCATTTTTTATTGAAGTGACATCGTTTAAAAATTATTCCTTTGGTACTCATTTGAAAGGAGCTTCTCACAATATTTTGTGATTAATTATTGTCATGCCAATGCATTATCCAGACGAACACTATAGAAAGTGACACAAACTGGATTCTGGACAAGCGCACATACAATGTCATATCTCACCAAAAAAACCGCCAAATTGGATAAAACAAAAAGTAGAGAAATATCTTGGGGTAATACCAATTGCATCAAACAAACTCTTTTTGAAATCTAATCAGTCCTTGCTTGCTCAATTATTTTTGTTGCGTCAGGTTGTATGTGGACTTGGATGGTACGACTGTTAACGTTAATAACCTGGTGGTCAACGCTCTAATTGTGGATGCCTATAATAATTATGTCGACATTATGAGTTTTTCCTGGTTGTTTTTCAATACGATGCTCCTTTCTAAGAAATTTCTACTTTCAATTTCACAACTGTACTAGGAATCTTAGGATTTCAGTGACATATTATAAGGTCCTGTATGAAACGTGTGGTTGCCATTAGAGTAGGTGTCATTATATTAAGATTTATTTATTTTGATAGTTTAGAAAAGTTAGTGGTTTTTTATCTGCGTATTTTTGCAGCAACAACTATACTCCGTCTTTCTCTGTCGGCTGTTTAAGTAACATTTTTTACCTTATCTGTGCGCCAAAGTTCAGAAGTATGGTCCTCTCTTGTGTTCCTGGTGTCAGTGAAATAAAGACAATTATATACTTCGCGTTTTATAATCTTATATTCACCTCATTGTGTGACTCTATCTGACTTAGCTTAAATATATATAAGTGCATCCTAGTGCATCTTGTTGTATACACTTATGTATGTAGAGGCTGCATTCCAATGTGTAGGCACTATTAGTGACATTGTTTAAAATTAATAAATAAAAGCTTTTAGTACATATTTGAAAGTAGCTCAGAATATTTTCAGATTATTACCATGCATGCCAATGCATTGTCTAGACGAACACTATAAAGAAAGTGGCACAAGCTGGATTCTGGATAAGCGCATATACAACATCATATCTCACCAATCAAATTGGATAAAACAAAAAGTATTGGTAAGCTAAATATCGGAAAGATATCTTGGTATTACGGAAAGATATCTTGGTATTAATACCAATTGCATCAAACTAAATCTTTTAAAAATCAAATCAGTAATTTTTTGCTTGCACAATTATTTTTGTTGCGTCAGGATGTATGTGCACTTGGATGGTACGACTGTTAACGTTAATAACGGGGTTAATAAACTGTTGGTCAATGCTCTAATTGTGAATGTCTATAATAATTATGTCGACGTGTGAGTTTTCCTGTTTGTTTTCCAATACGATGCTCCTTTCTAAGAAATTTCTACTTTCAATTTCACAACTGTACTAGGAATCTTAGTATTTCAGTGACAGATTATAAGTTCCTATATGAAACGTGTGGTTGCCATTAGAGTAGGTGTGAGTATATTAAGATTGATTTATTTTGATAGTTTGAAAAGTTAGTGGGTTTTTTTATCTGCGTATTTTTGCAGCAACAACTTTACTCCGTCTTTCTCTGTCGCCGCTTAAGTATCATTAATTCAATTTAGCTCAACGACTTTCTGTACAATGTCTGGGTTGTTTGAGGTCATTGTTTAAAAATGTGCCAGTAAATATTGAGTGTAGTATATGTATGTTGTAGAATACAAGGCAAATATGTAAGTCGCAATATTTACGTCTTTTGCTTTTTTAAACCTGGTTATGGTCAAAAATTTTCATTATTTTAATTATGTCAGAGAATGTCATGATTCTTAAATTAGAATAATTGATCTCCAGTGCAAAAATTATGTAAAGAAACCTCTGCACACGCCAATCATAATTATTGATTACATTCTAGCCTAAATAAGGACGTTAAAGGTGGGTAACCTGATTGACAGCCTCATCCCCTCACTTTACCCCATCAAAATGCTGAATTTGGTATCAGGGGAAAGTTCATATTTTTCTCATTAACATGCGGAAATTAGGCGTTTAGTCTCAAATGTGGTATACCATTTCAACAGTTTTTTGATCATATCTTCGGAAATACACCGATTTGGAACTCCTAATTTCAATATGTTAATGAGAAAAATAGGATCTCTCATTTGATATCAATTTATTACATGAT
This sequence comes from Amphiura filiformis, assembly GCF_039555335.1. Taxonomy (NCBI): domain Eukaryota; kingdom Metazoa; phylum Echinodermata; class Ophiuroidea; order Amphilepidida; family Amphiuridae; genus Amphiura; species Amphiura filiformis. Next base: position 10,270,234 of record NC_092642.1, on the reverse strand, counting down.
CATAATGATTATCACTATGATTCGTAAAAACACTGTAGACTACCAACATCACGTTGTATAAAATGTCAGTAATTCCATAAGGAATTAGTCACATTTACAAGGAACATTTACATGTTATTTATGCATGAATGTTTGAAAGGGACGACATTTTATGTTATAGGTAAGTTTTAAAGAATTCGATTTTCCAAATTTATATCAGGTCACCTTCCTTTAAATATGCGCATGAAGCTTACATTGTTGAAAGTGCTAATAAGTTACATGCACCGACATTTTCTTGTAATATGCCGTAGCTATAGATTTACAACTGTGGACATAATTATCCGTAAAGAGGTAGTAGGTAGATTTGGTAACTTAGATTAAGCATTATGATCAATGACAGGTAAACTTGATTCCTTCGCAGCCCAGAATATAAACCTCGGAAATATAATAACCTGTTAAACAGGAATAAGATACCACTAGGTTGAGGCCGTTCACAGCACAAGATTTGAAAGACCGGAATTGTGGGAGATTCCCCTGCCACACCTCAATTGCAATATGATAAAATGTAAATGTAATAACATTACAAACACAAAATACTGATAAACATGATAGATATCTGCAAAAAGTATATATGATCGAGACACGTCAAAATAAAAGTCGCGTTCTTTCTGGTACCAAGTGCATCGTATTAGACAGGTTTTAGAAAAAGTTTGTACCGTAATTATAGATGTTTTTAAACACGGGTCATAAGACCTTTGTACAAGTTTAAAGCACATCATACAAGATCAGTGAAGATTGAACCCAGAATATCCACAATTTGAACGCTCTTAAATATTACCATGATGATAGGTAAGACATGAGTTTATTTGGAATTTAATTTAAAAGGATTAACTAGGGCTTTTCTGTGCGTCAAAGTTCAGAAGTATGGTCCTCTCTTAACCTCCTAGTGTTAGCGTTATAAAGAAAATTTCTTCGCGTTTTATAATCTTATCATTGATATTCACCTCATTGTGGACTCTGTCTAACTTTACCTTGAACGCATATAAGTGCATCCCAGTGCGTCTTGTTGTATACACTAATGGATGTAGTGGCTGCATTCCAATGGGTAGGCACTATTCGTTAAATGTCTTATCCATCACACCTTACCTTTTCAATGTAGAAGACGTAAAGATTAAAGTATAGGAAATGCAATCACGGGAAAAGTGACTGTTTCGTAAATTAATTGATGGTTATGCGGCTAATTGCAATTAAATTAGCCGTACATTTTTATGTTGCTAATTGCAATTATAATTAGTAAAGATTATCTTCTTCTTTTCAACCACAAAAGCTTGTTGATTTCATGTTTTTAAAGATTTATAAGCGTTCCTAATTTTGATAGAGATATTAAAAGTCCCTTTAAAATGTCCTCCTTGCCACATTTGCATCACATGATCAGATAATTTAAGGCTTTAAATGTGATCTCCCAAATATCCACACGTTTAAAAAGGGGAAAGGGTGGACGTCGAAAGTGTGAGTAAGCGATTTTTGGCAGACTGCATTTTCGAGCTCGATAAGTTGGTGATTGAGCCTTTGCACATGCAGGAACTGTATAATACTTGATTTGGTTGACTTATTACTCACTAAAATGCCATTTTTAGATTTCCTTTTAGATTTTTCTTAGAATGTGATCAGAATCTGTCTTCAAGGTTATCATGGTTATGCATTCATCATTCACAGCCTGTTATAAATTATTAATTGTTCTCTTTTAGTCTTGTGAATTTTAATGTACATTTAAAAAAAAATTATGTTATGTACTGCTTAAATGGGCCAGTTGCCTAAATAGTTTAATAAACCCAACTGGGCATGTTCTGCTCCGGAATTGTAACTGGTACACTTTTTAAAGTAAAAATACTTCTCAACTCGGTTTTCACAACGAACACTTTAATCTCCATGAACTGGTGATTACGAGCAACTGTAATATTAATCATCGTAATTTCCTGTCATTTTGTCATTATATGTCGGGGCTAATCTGCAAATCCACCAATAATAATGCATTTTGTTTGGATGATAATAAATTTCCGCGTAAAACCATCACGTCAAAATTGTCTCATTTACTACCCGATCCATGTCATTTAGGAGGCTAATGGATATTTGTATATCTGAAATCTTGTCATCTGTCAATTTATATATATTGTATTTCATATCATAAACAGATGGGAAAACAATTCTGTGGATGTGATATGAAGTGATATACGGTATATGGGATACGTATTAATATTGGATATCAACATACAAAAGGCGTCAACCACTGTTTTTAGTTGATTATAGTCAACCCAGTTTGATGTATGAAATAATACGGTTGGGGCTTGTGATAATATGTTACAAAATTAACCATTGGACGCTGATTATGTCTTTGCTATTTTGCCTCGCTAGTTGCCATAATACTCTATCATGCTTCACAGATAAGATCCAACAAAACCAGGACTCTGTAGTCAACGGTGAACCGGGAACTGGAAAACCTACATTGATACCATAATTGTGTAGACATTGTATCATTATTGTCAATTTCGTTATTATAAGTTTGGACTATTCGTACTCTCAGAAGGTTTGACCAAAACACTTGAGCACAAAAAATGTCAAATTTGACCTCAATAGCGTCATATTTGACACGGGTTTAGTAACATCTGACATCATTTCTGATTAAATTTACTAGAATCGGGTGAGAACTTATTTTTACTAGGAATCTAGTAAAATTCGACTAAACCTTTAAGCATGGAAGAGTAGTTACGCACGTCCATGTTCTGTAAAGAGCCGACCAATTAATGAGTATTAGATATGGGCAACTACGTCATGTTCCTCAATTATTGCTGTTTCGTGTTTTCTATACATTTTCACCGGAATAGATGTTCTTTATCAGTTCATTGCTTCCAAACTACCTCTTGTGTTGTTTCTTATAATGCATTTAAGTGTGATATGAAAGTTAACGTTAATAACCTGTTGGTCAACGCTCTAATTGTGCATGCCTATAATAATTATACCGACCAGAGTATTTTGTTTTCCCAATACGATGTTCTTTCCTTCTAAGAAATTATACTTCAATTTCACAACTACATGTATACTTGGAACCTTGGTGGATTTCAGTGACAGATTGCAAGTTCCTATATGAAACGTGTGGTTGCCATTAGAGTAGGTGTCATTATATTAAGATTTATTTATTTTGATAGTTGGAAAAGTTGTGGTTTTCTTGTCTGCGTATATTTGCAGGAACAACTACTTCTTACTCTGTCGCTATTCATGTGTCAGTAATTCAATTTTAACTCAACGAATTTTCTGTACCATGTCTGGGTTGTTTGAGGTCATTGCCGGGGGTCATTGTAACGGTGTCACGCTCAGATTTGCTTGAAAATGATACAGAATGTGGAGATAGGTGAGAAAAACTCACCTGCCAATTCTTAATTTTTTCCAAAAGAGCGTTTTTGACTTGTGTAATTTTTGTGATTGAAAACCCCATAGACTTTGCACACGGCATGTTTTTGGCATGTTGCCAAGTTCTTCAAATCAGCTTAATTTTGAAAACAAGTAATTTGTTTAAATGTGATTTCTCTCCTTTATACCCACTGCATAAATCTGGTTTTTAATTTATTTTATTGCAAAAATGCTACTTAGTAAAGGACAGCATTTTTTCCAAGGTATTAGCCTTAACAAAGGAGATATAAAATGGTAATGTTAGTACTTTTTCAATTTTCTTGACTTTTCTAGAAACACTAAATTACCTAAATTCTAGAATTTTTTTTTGAGCTAACTATAGGTCCAATTTCAGCAAACAAGGTGTCATATGAAAGGTAATCAAATTTAAAAAATTCTCTCGCCAGCTTTTTTTAATTAAGTGTTTCTATTTGAAGTTATAGGTGTTTCTAAATTTCCCTAAAATCAACAATTTAAAAATTATTTTCTAAAAATTAAACACTTTATCCAAAAAAGCTGGCGAGAGAATTTAGATATTAAGCTTATACACCATCCCTGAAAGTTTGAAAACCATAGCACACTCCATGTAGGCAAAAAAAAATTATAATGTGAAAAAATTTAGGTAATTTTCAAAAAATAAAGAAATACATAAGAAATGGTAAAATTTTTATGAAACTCTAAAAATAGGGGGAGTGAAGACTTATCTTTAGTTTGTTCTAAGTTTTGAATTAATACACAATTCCAATTTGCTATTGTGGCTATTTTAAGTGTTTTTACAGTTGTGCGATTATTATAGCGACCTACCCAAAGGAGACGATTCTGGCCCAAACCCTACTGAAAGAAAGAAGGGCACCCCAGGGCTCACTGAAAAGTGTGGCCACCCAATGGACTATTCCATTTAAAAAGCCAGCAATGAGACAGCAAAGTCCAATTAACAAAATGTATATTTCAGAATAATCCAAAATTATCAAATTATTGAACAGCAAGAATGAATATAACTGACGAGTTTCTTTTTGTGCCTAGTGTATTTTCGCCAGAGGTCATTACTATTCACAGGATACCACGATTCGATTAATCAGCTAACTATACTCCTGGCCTTAATTAAGAATAAGACATCAGAAGACTATTAGATGGGTTGAAGCCGTTGTGATACACGTATGAGGTGGTATTACATAACAAGATTTGAAATATCAGGAGTGATAGGATCTTCTCATTTCACACATTGCAAAAGGAGCCAATATAAATGTAATAACATACAAACACACAAATGTTGATAAAAATGTACAAAATCGAGCTATGTGTGAGACACCTCCATGAAATTTTGGGATAAAAATGAAAGTCACCTTCCTCCTTTTATCAAGTGTATCATAATTATACTAAACAGGTTTTCGACATGTTTGTACATAATTGTGGATGTCGTTAAGCCCGGGTCTAAAGACAAGACCTTTATATGAGTTTTAAACACATAACACAAGATTTGAACGCTATTGTACAATATACTTTAAACCCCAAACAAAAACGCAGTGACTCATAGTGCGCAACGGGCAGGCACCACGCCTAGACATTGGTCCACAACTCGGTCCACAAGCTTCAGCATACTTTGCAAGTATTGCAAGAGACAGGCTGTAGAGTAACGAATTAAGCTTTATGATCAAAGTGACAGGTAAACTCGATTCCTTCGCAGCCCAGAATATTAGACTCGGAAATATAATAACCTGTTAAACAGGAATAAGATACCACCAGGTTGAGGCCGTTATACAGCACAAGATTGGAAAGACCGGAACTGTGGGAGATTCCCCTGCCACACCTCAATTGCAATAGGATAATATGTAAATATTACAAACACAAAATACTTTGATAAACATGATAAATATGTGCAAAAAGTATAATATACATCATATATTATATGATCGAGACACGCCAAAATAAAAGTCACGTTCTTTCTGGTACCAAGTGCATCGTACGGGTATTAGACAGGTTTTAGACAAAGATTGTACCGTAATTATTGGTGTTGTTAAACACGGGTCATAAGACCTTTGTACAAGTTTAAAGCACATCATACAAGATCAGTGAAGATTGAACCCAGAATATCCACAATTTGAACGCTCTAACAAAATTACCATGATGATAGGTAAGACATGAGTTTATTTGGAATTTAATTTAAAAGGATTAACTAGGGCTTTTCTGTGCGTCAAAGTTCAGAAGTACGGTCCTCTCTTAACCTCCTAGTGTTAGCGTTATAAAGAAAATTTCTTCGCGTTTTATAATCTTATCATTGATATTCACCTCATTGTGGACTCTGTCTAACTTTACCTTGAACGCATATAAGTGCATCCCAGTGCGTCTTGATGTATACACTAATGGATGTAGTGGCTTCATTCCAATGGGTAGGCACTATTCGTTAAATGTCTTATCCATCACACCTTACCTTTTCAATGTAGAACACGTAAAGATTAAAGTATAGGAAATGCAATCACGGTAAAAGTGACTGTTTCGTAAATTAATTAATGGTTATGCGGCTAATTGCAATTAAACTAGCCGTACATTTTATGTTGCTAATTGCAATTATAATTAGTAAAGATTATCTTCTTCTTTTCAACCACAAAAGCTTGTTGATTTCATGTTTTAAAGATTTATAAGCGTTCCTAATTTTGATAGAGATATTAAAAGTCCCTTAAAAATGTCCTCCTTGCCACACTTGCATCACATGATCAGATAATTTAAGGCTTTAAATGTGATCTCCCAAAAATTCACACGTTTAAAAAGGGGAAAGGGAGGACGTCGAAAGTGTGAGTAAGCGATTTTTGGCAGACTGCATTTTCGAGCTCGATAAGATGGTGATTGAGCCTTTGCACATGCAGGAACTGTATAATACTTGATTTGGTTGACTTATTACTCACTAAAATGCCATTTTTAGATTTCCTTTTAGACTTTTCTTAGAATGTGATCAGAATCTGTCTTCAAGGTTATGCATTCATCATTCACAGCCTGTTATAAAATATTAATTGTTCTCTTTTAGTCTTGTGAATTTTAATGTACATTTTTAAAAATAAACATTATGTTATGTACTGCTTAAATGGGCCAGTTGCCTAAATAGTTTAATAAACCCAACTGGGCATGTTCTGCTCCGGAATTGTAACTGGTACACTTTTTAAAGTTAAAACTACTTCTCAACTCGGTTTTCACAACGAACACTTTAATCTTCATAATCTGGTGATTACTGTAATATCAATCATCGTCGTTTCCTGTCATTTTGTCATTATATGTCGGGGGCTAATCTGCAAATCCACCAATAATAATGCATTTTGTTTGGGCGATAATACATTTCCGCGTAAAACCATCACGTCAAAATTGTCTCATTTACTACCCGATCCATGTCATTTAGGAGGCTAATGGATATTTGTATATCTGAAATCTTGTCATCTGTCAATTTATATATATTGTATTTCATATCATAAACAGATGGGAAAACAATTCTCTGGATGTGATATGAAGTGATATACGGTATGTGATACGTATTAATATTGGATATCAACATACAAAAGGCGTCAACCACTGTTTTTAGTTGATTATAGTCAACCCGGTTTGATGTATGAAATAATACGGTTGGGGCTTGTGATAATATGTTACAAAATTAACCATTGGACGCTGATTATGTCTTTGCTATTTTGCCTCGCTAGTTGCCATAATACTCTATCATGCTTCACAGATAAGATCCAACAAACACCCGGACTCTGTAGTCAACGGTGAACCGGGAACTGGAAAACCTACATTGATACCATAATTGTGTAGACATTGTATCATTATTGTCAATTTCGTTATTATAAGTTTGGACTATTCGTCCCGCTATTCGTACTCTCAAAAGGTTTGACCAAAACACTTGAGCACAAAAAATGTGAAAATTGACCTGAATAGCGTCATATTTGACACGGGTCTAGTAACATTTGACACGAATTCTGGTCAAATTTGACTAGAATCTGGTGAGAACTTACTAGGAATCTAGTAAAATTCGACTAAACCTTTTTAAGCATGGAAGAGTAGTTACGCACGTCCGTGTTCTGTAAAGAGCCGACCAATTAATGAGTATTAGATATGGGCAACTACGTCATGTTCCTCAATTATTGCTGTTTCGTGTTTTCTATACATTTTCACCGGAATAGATGTTCTTTATCAGTTCATTGCTTCCAAACTATCTCTTGTTTTGTTTCTTATAATGCATTTAAGTGTGATATGAATGTTAACGTTAATAACCTGTTGGTCAACGCTCTAATTGTGCATGTCTATAATAATTATACCGACCAGAGTATTTTGTTTTCCCAATACCGATGTCCCTTCCTTCTAAGAAATTATACTTCAATTTCACAACTGTACTTGGAACCTTGGATGGATTTCAATGACAGATTATAAGTTCCTATATGAACGTGTGGTTGCCATTAGAGTAGGTGTCATTATATTAAGATTTATTTATTTTGATAGTTTGAAAAGTTGTGGTTTTCTTGTCTGCGTATATTTTCAGCAACAACTACTTCTTACTCTGTCGCTGTTCATGTGTCAGTAATTCAATTTTAGCTCAACCAATTTTCTGTACCATGTCTGGGTTGTTTGAGGTCATTGCTGGGGGTCATTGTAATTCAAATGTGCCAGCAAATATTAAGAAGTATTTTTGTAGAACACAAGTACAATATCACTCAGCAATATTTACGTGTTTGGTTATTGATTAAGCTCTTTAATATCTAATTACTTCAAATATAAGGCCAAGATATTTTGGTTAATTCAGTATAGATTTATGTTAGAGGAAAATGATGCAATTCATCCATTCATTCATTCATTCATTCATTCATTCATTCATTCATTCATTCATTCATTCATTCATTCATTCAGTTATCAGATGACCAGATCAGTCATACCTGATAAATAAAAATAAATGTTGGTATTTATACAGCGCCTTTCACATGTGAACATGTACCAAAGCGCTTTACATTTATTCCGCCGTCTTTAGAATATGTCAGCTGCCATACAATGCCCAAGGCATAGGCTCATACCTTTGGGCGGCGCTCAATGGACAGTATTCATAACAGCTCCCCATTTCACACCTGGGTGGAGAGGAGTTCGAGATAAAGTGCCTTACTCAAGGGCACAACACGATGGCGTCGCCAGGGCTCGAACCCGCAACCTTGCGATTATGAGTCCTAGCCCGTTCCGCTCGGCCACCGTGTTCCCATGATAAATCCTCCGATGCGTAGGGCGAAATATTGTAGTGAATTTCACTTGGTTTTATCAAGCAAAAATGCCAGTTCGTTTATTATATTTCCACCGTTTCATTTTCGGAGATAATTAGTGTCATTTACAAACTGCTTTTTTCATTTTCGACATTTTTGATTAAGTTTGATGGCAAGTTTTATAAATAAATTTTACCAAAGACAAACCCAGACCTAATGTTCATTCTTGCCCAAAACATATTCACCAGGTCAAAGACTATCAATGTTTGTTTACAGTGACCTTCAATAAATCGATATTGTAGTACAAACATACTATATACCTTTTTGCGTGTCCCTGAAAGAACATTGTCTATTGATTTTATGAAACTTAATTGTTTACGTAATCAAGTATGTGGTATGATTTTATACATGCTATATTTTTGAAAGACAAAAGGTACAGTCTTTATGTGATCATAAAGAAATTCATCAAAATGTTCATTACATACTGACCGATCCTCGTGTCAACAGCACCCCCTCATATATATTCACTGTTAACGCAAAAACAAACAAAACAAAACAAAACAAACAACAAAACAAAACAAAAAACAACAAAAAACCACCAAAATACAGTTTTATCAGTAGTGGGGAGGAATATGCAAGAAACTATCATGAAAAATTCAATACTACATTATGTTACAGACACTACGATACACGATTAAAAAGATATTAGGCAAATAATACTAAGAATAATGATATCTTTCACTTTGGTTCTGTAAATGACTGATCGTCTTTAGAGTACAGCTAATCACTCAAAAGGACTTTTACGTTAAATGTGTCCATGAAGCTAACATTATTGAAGGTGCTAAGGACCGACATTTAATGCCGTTTTGAGCATGGAGGTACGAGTAAATCCCTCGATTCCTTCGCAGCCTGGTGAAAGGAAATCTTCTAAAATGCCATAGCTTTGTAACTGTGAAATAATTATCCGTAAAAGTTTCTAGCAGGTTCCCTTTGTTTTTTCTTAAAGTAACGAATTAAGCATTATGATTAAAGCACTTTTCACCTATACAGTAAACTCGATTCCTTCAGACAGCCCAGAATATCAGACTCAGTAAAACAATAACCTGTTAATTTATGTCGACAGTAGTCATTCGTTCAACTAAAATAAAAACAATTGTCATTTTTAGATTTTGGGGATTAATGAAGTTACCCCTGAAGTTTTGAATGTACACGGAATGCAAAGGACAACTTCACAAATGCTTAATGTATTATGGTTTGCGATATGTGTTGTTTTATGAAGATGTTTCGTTTTGACAACTCTTTATCTTAAAAACCCAAGAACTACATAAATTTAACTGTAATATTTGAATTCTTCGTTAAATGTTCTTACAAAATAATTTGGTTATACGATTTTGGGGTCATCCAAGGAACCCAGGGTTCACAGCATCTTGAATGGTCAAATGACTTTAAAAATTGCATTGCTCAAACATAGCGGGTAGAAGAATTCAAATATCACAGCTATACTTTTGTAGGTCCTGTGGTTTTGGAAGGTCATTTCTCAATACTATATTGATTCAGATAATGTCATCCGAGGTCACAACAGGGCACTTTGAGGTCAAATTACATTAAAACTGTTATTAAGCAAGAAAGTATTGTTTGTATAGTGAACATTTGCAAAGAGTCAAATTATTCAATAATATATTGATTCAGGTGAAAAACAATACCTGGATACCTTCACAGGGTTATTTTCTGAGGTCATTACTATTCACAGGATACCACTGATTCGATCAATCAGCACTATACTATTGGCTGGCTTTAAACAAGAATAAGACATTAAAAGACTGTCAGATGGGTTGAAGCCTTTATGATACACGTATGAGGTGGTATTACAATACAAGATTTGAAATATCAGGAGTGATAGGATCTTCTCATTTCACACACTGACAAAACGATCGTATGTAAATGTAATAACATACAAACACAAAAACATTGATAGAAAATGTACAAAATCGAGGTATGTTCCAACACACCTCGGGTTGAAATTTTGGACTAAGAGAAGACAAGACCTTATATGAGTTTTGAAGACTCGACATCAAGATTTGAACGCTATACCTTTTTAAACCCAAACAAAAACGCAGTGACTCATAGGGCATTGGTCCATAATCATAAGACACATTGCAAGTTGTCGCTGACTACTATCATTATCATTTCCATAGCTTCAAGAGCGCACATAGTTAGCAACCCAGTGACTTTAATCACCCCACACTGACCCCATCCACCATCAACAGGCGAGTTTTGTCCATACAGGGTTCAAGACAATTAAGAAGTTACTTGTCCATGGAAATCAACTAACTCAATTTTTCCACGAGAGCTGAACTGCACGCCAACCTTCGAACCCACAACCTCTCTCACCATAGTCGAACGCCAAATCGTTGAGCTAACTTGCTTTTCTACCATTATGACAAAGATTTTTCTTTGGAATTGATTAAGATTATGTTGTGCGTCAAATACAGTCCCTCATTCAGCTCCTGGTGTAATTCATTACAAAGAAAATAATTCATTCGTGTTTTATAATCTTATCATTGATATTCACCTCATTGTGGACTCTGTCTAACTTTACCTTGAATGCATATAAGTTATCAGATGACCAGATCAGTCATACCTGATGAAGTCCTCCGATGCGTAGGGCGAAATATTGTAGTGAATTTCACTTGGTTTTATCAAGCAAAATGCCAGTTCGTTTATTATATTTTCCACCGTTTCATTTTGGAGATAATTAGTGTCATTTACATAACTGCTTTTTCATTTTCGACATTTTTGATTAAGTTTGATGGCAAGTTTTATAAATAAATTTTACCAAAGACAAACCCAAGACCTAATGTTCATTCTTGCCCAAAACATATTCACCATGTATTTTCTCTGACGTTTTATACACGCGCCTTCACTACAATTAAAGGCCCACCTTTTTGCGTGCTTTGGCAGTGTCCATTGTCTATTGATTTTATGCTAATGATGTTACGTAATCAAGTATGTGGTATGATTTTATACATGTATGGTTTGAAAGACAAAGGTACAGTCTTTATGTGATCATAAAGAAATTCCATCAAAATGTTCAATATATGGAGTCAACTTTAATTACATACTGACCGATCCTCGTGTCAACAGCACCCCCTCATATATACAACACTGTTAACGCAAAAAACAAACAAAACAAAACAAAACAAACAACAAAACAAAACAAAAACAACAAAAAACCACCAAAATACAGTTTTATCAGTAGTGGGGAGGAATATGCAAGAAACTATCATGAAAAATTCAATACTACATTATGTTACAGACACTACGATACACGATGAAAAAGATATTAGCCAAAATAATACTAAGAATAATGATATCTTTCACTTTGGTTCTTAAATGACTGATCGTCTTTAGAGTCCCAGCTATTCTAGCCTCAAAAAGGACTTTTACGTTAAATGTGTCCATGAAGCTAACATTATTGAAGGTGCTAAGGACCGACATCTTCTTGTAAAATGCCGTAGCTAGCTTTGTAACTGTGGAAATAATTATCCGTAAAAGGTAGCAGGTAGACTTGGTAACTTAAAGTAACGAATTAAGCATTATGATTAAAGCGACAGGTCAGAGCTATACGAGTAAACTCGATTCCTTCGCAGCCCAGAATATCAGACTCAGTAAAACAATAACCTGTTAATTTATGTCGGAGTAGTCATGGTCGTTCAACTAAAATAAAAACAATTGTCATTTTATAGATTATGGGGATTAATGAAAAGTTACCCCTGAAGTTTTGAATGTACACGGAATGCAAAAGGAGCAACTTCACAAATTGCTTAATGTATTATGGTTTTGCGATATGTGTTGTTTTATGAAGATGTTTCGTTTGACACTCTTTATAACTTAAAACCCCAAGAACTACATAAATTTAACTGTAATATTTGAATTCTTCGTTAAATATGCTTCAAAATAATTTGGTTATACGATGTATTGTTGGTCGAAGCAGCAGAAAAAAGTAGTTCACAGCATCTTGCGAATGGTAGTGAGCTTTAGCAAAATTGCATTGCTCAATTCATAGCGAGCGTGTAGAAGAATTCAAATATCACAGCTATACTTTTGTAGGTCCTGTGGTTCTTGAGTTATGTTGTAAAGAGGGCTGAAACAACAACACTTTTGTAAAACGTACATAACTCATTAACAACAATAAATTAAGCAAGTTTTCAAAGTATATGATTTGTAGAATGAACTTTTGCAAAACACCAAAGTGTTATTTTTCAATAATATATTGATTCAGATAATGAAAAAACAATACCTGGTATACCCTTCACTATTTTCGCCAGAGGTCATTACTATTCACAGGATACCACGATTCGATCAATCAGCTAACTATACTATTGGCTGGCTTTAAACAAGAATAAGACATTAAAAGACTGTCAGATGGGTTGAAGCCGTTATGATACACGTATGAGGTGGTATTACAATACAAGATTTGAAATATCAGGAGTGATAGGATCTTCTCATTTCACACACTGCAAAACGATCCAATGTAAATGTAATAACATACAAACACAAAATGTTGATAAAATGTACAAAATCGAGGTATGTGTGAGACACCTCCATGAAATTTTGGACTAAAGAGAAGACAAGACCTTTATATGAGTTTTAAAGACATGACACAAGATTTGAACGCTATTGTACAATATACTTTTAAACCCAAACAAAAACGCAGTGACTCATAGTCTAGACATTGGTCCATAATCTTCAAGACACTTTGCAAGTTGTCGCTGACTACTACGGCCCCATATCATTCCATAAATCATTTAGCAACCCAGTGACTTTGCAGCTTCAAGAGCGCACACCCTAGACATTCAATTGACCTTCACAACCAGAATCAACACACCGAGTTTTGTCCTGGTTACAAGACAATTAGCAGTAAGTTACTTGTCCATGGAATATCAAGCTAACTCAATTTTTCCACGAGAGCTGAACTGCCGCCAAGGTTCGAACCCACAACCTCTCTCACCATAGTCGAACGCCAAATCGTTGAGCTAACTTGACTTTTCTACCATTATGACAAAGATTGGTTTCTTTGGAATTGATTAAGATTATGTTGTGCGTCAAAGTACAGTCCCCTCTTGAGCTCCTGGTGTAAGTGTTACAAAGAAAAATAATTCTTCGTGTTTTATAATCTTATCATTGATATTCACCTCATTGTGGACTCTGTCTAACTTTACCTTGAATGCATATAAGTGCATCCCAGTGCATCTCGTTGTATACACTAATGGATGTAGTGGCTGCATTCCAATGGGTAGGCACTATTCGTTAAATGTCTTATCCATCACACCTTACCTTTTCAATGTAGAAGACGTAAAGATAAAAGTATAGGAAATGCAATCACGGTAAAAGTGACTGTTTCGTATATTAAATAATGGTTATGCGGCTAATTGCAATTAAACTAGCCGTACATTTTTATGTTGCGAATTGCAATTATAATTAGTAAAGATTATCTTCTTCTTTTCAACCACAAAAGCTTGTTGATTACATGTTTTATAAGCGTTCCTAATTTTGATAGAGATATTAAAAGTCCCTTAAAATGTCATCCTTGCTGCACTTGCATCACATGATGAGATAATTTAAGGCTTTAAATGTGATCTCCAAAAATCTACACGTTTAAAAAGGAGAAAGAGACCCAGCAAACACAAAAACGTTTTTAAAGCGTTTTAATATGTTATATTTTGGGTTTTGGTTTAGGTAAAAACATTTTAATAACATTAAAATGTCGGGTTATATAAAGGTCATGAAATCGTTTTAAAACGTTTTTGTATGAAAACACTACAAGAATATTTTTAAAATGTTTTCGATTAAGGTCATTGTAAACTATTTTTTGGAAACATATTTAGCCAAATATTTGGTCAACTTTTAAATAACATTATGTTAAAATATTTGCACCCAGTAAACAAAGAAATGTTCTTAAAATGTTTTTTACAAAACGTTTTAATAACATTTAAATGTTGGGTTATATAAAGGTCGTGAAAACATTTTAAAAACGTTATTGTAAATATTTTGGGCAAACATTTTTTGCAAAATATTTTTTCAACCCCAAAATAACATTCTGTTTAGAATGATTTGTACCATGCTTTCACAAATGTTTTTGGAATGTTATTAAAACGTTTGATACCCTTTATATAACCCGGCATTTAAATGTTTCCTGTAAAACATTTGTGTTTGCTGTGCAGTAAATTACCAACAAATGTTTTTAATGTTTAATATAAAAACGTTTTATACCATTAATGTACCCTTTATACAACCCGACATTTAAACGTTTTCTGACAACCTTTTATAACCTTTTGCGAATGATGTCAAAACGTTTTGTGTTTGCTGGGGAGGGCGTCGAAAGTGTGAGTAAGCGATTTTGGCAGACTGCATTTTCGAGCTCGATAAGATGATGATTGACCCTTTGCACATGTAGGAATTGTATAATACTTGATTTGGTTGACTTATCACTCTATCACTCACTAAAATGCAATTTTTCGATTTCCTTTTAGACTTTTCTTAGAATGTGATCAGAATCTGTCTTCAAGGTTATGCATACATCATTCACAGCCTGTTGTAAAATATTAATTATTTTCTTTTAGTCTTGTGAATTTTAATTTACATTAAAAAAAACAAACATTATGTTATGTACTGGCAAATGGGCCAGTTGCCTAAATAGTTTAATAAACCCAACTGGGCATGTTCTGCTCCGGAATTGGTACACTTTTAATTTAATTCTCAACTCCGTTTTTCACAACTAACACTTTAATCTTCATGATCTGATGATTACGAGCAACTGTAATATTAATCATCGTCATTTCCTGTCATTTTGTCATTATATGTCGGGGCTTATCTGCAAAGCCACCAATAATAATGCATTTTGTTTGGACGATAATAAATTTCCGCGTGAAACCATCACGTCAAAATTGTCTCATTTACGCTTCTTTACTACCCGACCCATGTCATTTAGGAGGCTAATGGATATTTGTATATCTGAAATCTTGTCATCTGTCAATTTATATATATTGTATTTCATATCATAAACAGATGGGAAAACAATTCTGTGGATGTGATATGAAGTGATATATGTGATACGTATTAATATTGGATATCAACATACAAAAGGCGTCAACCACTGTTTGCAGTTGATTATAGTCAACCCGGTTTGATGTATGAAACAATACGGTTGGGGCTTGCGATAATATGTTACAAAATTAACCATTGGACGCTGATTATGTCTTTGCTATTTTGCCTAGCAAGTTGCCATAATACTCTACATGGTGCTTCACAGATAACCTCCAACGAAAATCAGGACTCTGCAGTCAACGGTGAACCGGGAACTGGAAAACCTACATTGATACCATAATTGTGTAGACATTGTATCATTATTGTCAATTACGTTATTATAAGTTTGGACTATTCGTACTCTCAAAAGGTTTGACCCAAAACACTTGAGCACAAATCATGTCAACTTTGACCTCAATAGCGTCATATTTGACACGGGTTTAGTAACATTTGACATCATTTCTGATTAAATTTACTAGAATCGGGTGAGAACTTATTTTTACTAGGAAATTCGACTAAACCTTTAAGCATGGAAGAGTAGTTACGCACGTCCATGTTCTGTAAAGAGCCGACCAATTAATGAGTATTAGATATGGGCAACTACGTCATGTTCCTCAATTATTGCTGTTTCGTGTTTTCTATACATTTTCACCGGAATAGATGTTCTTTATCAGTTCATTGCTTCCAAACTATCTCTTGTTTTGTTTCTTATAATGCATTTAAGTGTGATATGAATGTTAACGTTAATAACCTGTTGGTCAACGCTCTAATTGTGCATGCCTATAATAATTATACCGACCAGTGTATTTTGTTTTCCAAATACGATGTCCCTTCCTTCTAAGGAATTATACTTCAATTTCACAACTGTACTTGGAACCTTGGTGGATTTCAGTGACAGATTGCAAGTTCCTATATGAAACGTGTGGTTGCCATTAGAGTAGGTGTCATTATATTAAGATTGATTTATTTTGATAGTTTGAAAAGTTGTGGTTTTCTTGTCTGCGTATATTTTCAGCAACAACTACTTCTTACTCTGTCGATGTTCATGTGTCAGTAATTCAATTTTAGCTCAACCAATTTTCTGTACCATGTCTGGGTTGTTTGAGGTCATTGCCGGGGGTCATTGTAATTCAAATGTGCCAGCAAATATTAAGTAGTATTTTTGGAGAACACAAGTAAAATATCACTCAGCAATATTTACGTGTTTGGTTATTGATTAAGCTCTTTAATATCTAATTACTTCAAATATAAGGCCAAGATATTTTGGTTAATTCAGCATAGATTTATTTTAGAGGAAAATGATTCATTCATTCATTCATTCATTCATTCATTCATTCATTCATTCATTCATTCATTCATTCATTCATTCATTCATTCATTCATTCATTCATTCATTCAGTTATCAGATGACCAGATCAGTCATACCTGATGAAGTCCTCCGATGCGTAGGGCGAAATATTGTAGTGAGTTATAATTTCACTTGGTTTTATCAAGCAAAAATGCCAGTTCGTTTATTATATTTTCCACCGTTTCATTGTTGGAGATAATTAGTGTCATTTACATAACTGCTTTTTCATTTTCGACATTTTTGATTAAGTTTGATGGTTTTAAATTTTACCAAAGACAAACCCAAGACCTAATGTTCATTCTTGCCCAAAACATATTCACCATGTATTTTCTCTGACGTTTTATACACGCGCCTTCACTACAATTTAAAAGGCCCACCTTTTTGCGTGATTTGACAGTGTCCATTGTCTATTGATTTTATGCTAATGATGTTACGTAATCAAGTATGTGGTATGATTGTATACATGTGTGGTGTGAAAGATAAAGATAAAGTCTTTATGTGATCATAAAGAAATTCCATCAAAATGTTCAATATATGGAGTCAACTTTAATTACATACTGACCGATCCTCGTGTCAACAGCACCCCCTCATATATATATATACAACACTGTTAACGTTAAAAACAAACAAAACAAAACAAAACAAACAACAAAACAAAACAAACCCAAAACAAAACAAAAACAAAAACAATCCACCAAAATACAGTTTTATCAGTAGTGGGGGAGGGATATGCAAGAAACTATCATGAAAAATTCAATACTACATTATGTTACAGACACTAAGATACACGATGAAACGAATATTAGCTAAAATAATACTAAGAATAATGATATCTTTCATTTTGGTTCTTAAATGACTGATCGTCTTTAGAGTCCCAGCTATTCTAGCCTCAAAAGGACTTTTACGTTAAATGTGTCCATGAAGCTAACATTATTGAAGGTGCTAAGGACCGACATCTTCTTGTAAAATGCCGTAGGTAGCTTTATAACTGTGGAAATAATTATCCGTAAAAGGTAGCAGGTAAACTTGGTAACTTAAAGTAACGAATTAAGCATTATGATTAAAGCGACAGGTCAGAGCTATGCGAGTAAACTCGATTCCTTCGCAGCCCAGAATATCAGACTCAGTAAAACAACAACATGTTAAATCATGGTCGGAGCAGTCATGGTCAACTTAAAAAATCAATTGTCATTGTATAGACTAGGGATTAATGAAAAGTTACCCTGAAGATTTGAATAGACACGGAATGCATAACGTGCTATTTCACAAATTTATTGTGGTTCTGCGATATGTGTTGTTTTATGAAGATGTTTCATTTCGACACTCTTTATAACTCAACAACCACAAGAACTACATACGTGTAACTGTAGTATTTCAATTCTTCATTAAATATGCTTCAAAATAATTTGTTTAACTATTTTTCGCCAGAGGTCATTACTATTCACAGGATACCAGGATTAGATCAATCAATACTCTTCACTGGCATTAATTAAGAATAAGACATCAGAAGACTATTAGATGGGTTGAAGCCGTTGTGATACACGTATGAGGTGGTATTACATAACAAGATTTGAAATATCAGGAGTGATAGGATCTTCTCATTTCACCCTGCAAAAGGAGCCAATATAAATGTAATAACATAAAAACACAAAAATGTTGATAAAATGTACAAAATCGAGGTATGTGTGAGACACCTCCATGAAATTTTGGACTAAAGAGAAGACAAGACCTTTATATGAGTTTTAAGGGGTACTACACCCTCGATTAATTTGTGTCTATTTTTGCATTTTCTCAAAAACTAATAACACAGTGGTAAAAAGGTTATGTTTATTATAGGGGCAAAGAATCCAATTACTTCATTTGAATTTCAGCGACCTAAGACAAGCGGTTTGTTATTAATGATCAGAAATAAGGTACGGCTAGGATGTACCTCGTTTCCTATCATATATACTGAACCGCTTGTCTTGAGTCACTGAAATTTCAGTGTAGTAATTGGATTCCTTGCCCCAATAATTTACATAACCTTTTTACCAGAGTGTAATTATTTTTTGAGAAAAATGCAAAAATAGTCACAAATTTACCACATGGGTGTAGTACCCCCTTAAAGACATGACACAAGATTTGAACGCTATTGTACAATATACTTTAAAACACAAACAAAAACGCAGTGATTTATAGTGCGCAACGGAGAGGCACAGCGCCTAGCCATTGATCCACAAGCTTCAACACACTTTGCAAGTTGTCGCTGACCATTACGGCCCCATATCATTCCATAAAACCATCATTGAATGGATTTATGTCCATAGGGACTTTGCAGCTTCAAGAGCGCATACCCTAGACATTCCACAATTGACCATCGCAATGAGACAATTAACAGTAAGATACTTGTACTTGGAATATCAAGCTAACTCAATTTTTCCACGAGAGCTGAACTACCGCCAAGGTTCGAACCCGCAACCTCTCGCACCATAGTCGAACGCCAAATCATTGAGCTAACTTGACTTTTACACCACAAAGATTGGTTTCTTTGGAATTGATTAAGATTATTCTCTGCGTCAAAGTTCAGAAGTACAGTCCCCTCAAGAGCTCATGGTGTCAGTGTTACAAAGAAAAATTCTTCGCGTTTTATAATCTTATCATTGATATTCACTTGATTGTGGACTCTGTCTAACTTTACCTTGAATGCATATAAGTGCATCCCAGTGCGTCTCGTTGTATACACTAATGGATGTAGTGGCTGCATTCCATTGGGTAGGCACTATTCGTTAAATGTCTTATCCATCACACCTTACCTTTTCAATGTAGAAGACGTAAAGATTAAAGTATAGGAAATGCAATCACGGTAAAAGTGACTGTTTCGTAAATTAATTAATGGTTATGCGGCTAATTGCAATTAAACTAGCCGTACATTTTTATTTTGCTAATTGCAATTATAATTAGTAAAGATTATCTTCTTCTTTTCAACCACAAATGCTTGTTGATTACATGTTTGTAAAGATTGATAAGTGTTCCTAATTTTGATAGAGATATTAAAAGTCCCTTAAAATAGTCCTCCTTGCTACACTTGCATCACATGATCAGATAATTTAAGGCTTTAAATGTGATCTCCAAAAATCTACACGTTTAAAAAGGGAAAGATCGAGGACGTCGAAAGTGTGAGTAAGCGATTTTTGGCAGACTGCATTTTCGAGCTCGATAAGATGATGATGATTGAGCCTTTGCACATGCAGAAACTGTATAATACTTGATTTGGTTGACTTATTACTCACTAAAATGCCATTTTTCGATTTCCTTTTAGACTTCTCTTAGAATCTGTCTTCAAGGTTATGCATTCATCATTCACAGCCTGTTATATATTAATTATTCTCTTTTAGTCTTGTGAATTTTAATTTACATTAAAAAAAAAAAAAACATTATGTTATGTACTGCTGAATTGGGCCAGTTGCCTAAATAGTTTAATAAACCCAACTGGGCATACTGGTATTTATATGGTAACTACTTCTCAACTCGGTTTTCACAACGAATACTGTAATCTTCATGATCTGATGATTACCAGCAACTAATATTAATCATCGTCATTTCCTGTCATTTTGTCATTATATGTCGGGGGCTAATCTGCAAATCCACCAATAATAATGCATTTTGTTTGGACGATAATAAATTTCCGCGTAAAACCATCACGTCAAAATTGTCTCATTTACGCTTATTTACTACTAGACCCTTGTCATTTAGGAGGCTAATGGATATTTGTATATCTAAAATCCTGTCATCTGTCAATTTATATATATTGTATTTCATATCATAAACAGATGGGAAAATAATTCTGCGGAAGTGATATGAAGTGATATATGTGATACGTATTAATATTGGATATCAACATACAAGGCGTCAACCACTGTTTTTAGTTGATTATAGTCAATCCAGTTTGATGTATGAAATAATACGGTTGGGGCTTGTGATAATATGATATAAAATTAACCATTGGACGCTGATTATGTCTTTGTCCTGTCCATGCTGGATTCATAGAGATAGAAAGCTTCTATGTGTGCTATTTTGCCAAGCAAGTTGCCATAATACTCTACATGGTGCAGTCAACGGTGAACCGGGAACTGGAAAACCTACATTGATACCATCATTGTGTAGACATTGTGTCGTTATTGTCAATTTCGTTATTGTAAGTTTGGACTATTCTCCCATTAGGTTCTGTACTCTGAAAATGTTTAACCAAAACACTTGGCCACAAAAAATGTCAAATTTGACCTGAATAGCGTCATATTTGACACGGGTTTAGTAACATTTGACATGATTTCTGATCAAATTTGATTAGAATCTGGTGAGAACTTATTTAAATAGGAATCTAGTAAAATTCGACTAAACATTTTCAAGCATGGGAGAGTAACTACACAAGTCCGTGTTCTGTAAAGAGCCGGACAATTAATGAGTATTAGATATGGGCAACTACGTCATGTTCCTCAATTATTGCTGTTTCGTGTTTTCTATACATTTTCACCGGAATAGATGTTCTTTATCAGTTCATTGCTTCCAAACTACCTCTTGTGTTGTTTCTTATAATGCATTTAAGTGTGATATGAATGTTAACGTTAATAACCTGTTGGTCAACGCTCTAATTGTGCATGTCTATAATAATTATACCGACCAGAGTATTTTGTTTTCCCAATACCGATGTCCCTTCCTTCTAAGAAATTATACTTCAATTTCACAACTGTACTTGGAACCTTGGTGGATTTCAGTGACAGATTGCAAGTTCCTATATGAAACGTGTGGTTGCCATTAGAGTAGGTGTCATTATATTAAGATTGATTTATTTTGATAGTTTGAAAAGTTGTGGTTTTCTTGTCTGCGTATATTTTCAGCAACAACTACTTCTTACTCTGTCGATGTTCATATGTCAGTAATTCAATTTTAGCTCAACCAATTTTCTGTACCATGTCTGGGTTGTTTGAGGTCATTGCTCGGGGGTCATTGTAATTCAAATGTGCCAGCAAATATTAAGTAGTATTTTGTAGAACACAAGTAAAATATCACTCAGCAATATTTACGTGTTTGGTTATTGATTAAGCTCTTTAATATCTAATTACTTCAAATATAAGGCCAAGATATTTTGGTTAATTCAGTATAGATTTATTTTAGAGGAAAATGATGCAATTAATTAATTAATTAATTAATTAATTCATTCATTATTTCATTCATTCATTCATTCATTCATTCATTCATTCATTCATTTATCAGATGACCAGATCAGTCATACCTGATGAAGTCCTCCGATGCGTATAGGGCGAAATATTGTAGTGAGTTATAATTTCACTTGGTTTTATCAAGCAAAATGCCAGTTCGTTTATTATATTTTCCACCGTTTCATTTTGGAGATAATTAGTGTCATTTACATAACTGCTTTTTCATTTTCGACATTTTGATTAAGTTTGATGGCAGTTTTAAATTTTACCAAAGACAAACCCAAGACCTAATGTTCATTCTTGCCCAAAACATATTCACCATGTATTTTCTCTGACGTTTTATACACGCGCCTTCACTACAATTTAAAAGGCCCACCTTTTTGCGTGATTTGGCAGTGTCCATTGTCTATTGATTTTATGCAAATGAGGTTACGTAATCAAGTATGTGGTATGATTTTATACATGTGTGGTTTGAAAGACAAAGGTGCAGTCTTTATGTGATCATAAAGAAATTCCATCAAAATGTTCAATATATGGAGTCAACTTTAATTACATACTGACCGATCCTCGTGTCAACAGCACCCCCCCTCATATATACAACACTGTTAACGCAACAAACAAACAAAACAAAACAAAACAAAACAAACAACAAAACAAAACAAACCCAAAACAAAACAAAAAAACCCACCAAAATACAGTTTTATCAGTAGTGGGGAGGAATATGCAAGAAACTATCATGAAAAATTCAATACTACATTATGTTACAGATACTAAGATACACGATGAAAAGGATATTAGCTAAAATAATACTAAGAATAATGATATCTTTCACTTTGGTTCTTAAATGACTGATCGTCTTTAGAGTCCCAGCTATTCTAGCTTCAAACAGGACTTTTACGTTAAATGTGTCCATGAAGCTAACATTATTGAAGGTGCTAAGGACCGACATCTTCTTGTAAAATGCCGTAGGTAGCTTTATAACTGTGGAAATAATTATCCGTAAAAGGTAGCAGGTAGACTTGGTAACTTAAAGTAACGAATTAAGCATTATGATTAAAGCGACAGGTCAGAGCTATACGAGTAAACTCGATTCCTTCGCTGCCCAGAATATCAGACTCAAACAATAACCTGTTAATTTATGTCGGAGTAGTCATGGTCGTTCAACTAAAATAAAAACAATTGTCATTTTTATAGATTATGGGGATTAATGAAAAGTTACCCCTGAAGATTTGAATGGACACGGAATGCAAAACATGCAATTTCACAAATTGCTTAATGTATTGTGGTTCTGCGAATTTGTGTTGTTCTATGAAGATGTTCCGTTTCGACAGTCTTTATCATGTTTATAACTCAAAAACCACAAGAACTACACATACATGTGTAACTGTAATATTTGAATTCTTCGTTCAATATGCTTCAAAATAATTTGTTTAACTAAACTCCTCAACAAAAGTTTGGAAAGTTTTTTCAAGCATCTTTATCTCCAATTATTTGTGACATATTTATATCGTGTTGCACATCAATGGATAGCTACAATACTCCCCATTACAATGACACCCCATTTGAAACAATAACTCAAAATGAAACAATGAAACAATGGGGCTCAAACAGAATTTGCCAAATTGACCATTATTCTGTGCTCAAACAACACTAGCCACTAACCTCAATAGCGGGTGGAAAAACCACAGTCATCCACAATAGTCACCTCATGCTGCTCACCGACCTGGTTACACGTTACTGTGGGATGGCATTCCATTCTTCAAAAAGGATTCGTCGCAGGTCATTCAATGTGGTTGCATACGGGCTTCTCTGGCACGCACAACACGATCAAGCTGGTCCCACAAGTGTTCGGGTTGAGGTCTGGCCCCCGGGTCTGGCCTGATGGCAGACCATTTTGTCTCTACTCCCATATTCTGTAGGTAGTCGTTGACTACTGTGGCTATGTGAGGCGAGCGGTGTCATCTTGGGGGATTGCATTAGGTCCCAGAGTGAAGATATGGGATTGCAGCTTGCTGCACAGAATAATGGTCAATTTGGCAAATTCTTTTTGAGACCCCACTACATTCACCTGGCGTGTACTTAGTCGTGAAGAATGTTATTGTTTCAAATGGGGTGTCATTGTAAAGGGGAGTATTGTAGCTATCCATTGATATGCAACACGATATGAATATGGCACAAATAATTTGAGATACAGATGCTTGAAAAAACTTTCCAAACTTTTGTTGAGGAGTTTATTTTCGCCAGAGGTCATATCCACCACGATTCGATCAATCAGTTTACTATACTACTGGCCTTAAACAAGAATAAGACTTTAAAAGACTATCAGATGGGTTGAAGCCCTTGTGATACATATGTCGAGGTGGTATTACAATACAAGAATTGAAACATCAGTAGTGATAGTAGCTTCTCATTTCACACATTGTAAAACGATCCAATGTAAATGTAATAACATACAAACACAAAATATTTTGATAAAAACGTACAAAATCGAGATATGCATGAGACACCTCCATGAAATATTGGGATAAAAATGAGAGTCACCTTCCTCCTTTTATCAAGTGTATCATAATTATATTAAACAGGTTTTCGACATGTTTGTACATAATTGTGGATGTCGTTAAGCCCGGGTCTAAAGACAAGACACGTACATGACACAAGATTTGAACGCTATTGTACAATATACTTTAAAACCCAAACAAAAACGCAGTGACTCATAGTGCCCAACGGGCAGGCACAACGCCTCAGACATTGGTCCATAATCATCAAGACACTTTGCAAGTTGTCGCTGACTACTACGGCCCCATATCATTTCATAAATCATTTAGCAACCCAGTGACTTTGCAGCTTCAAGAGCGCACACCCTAGACATTCAATTGACCTTCACAACCAGAATCAGCACACCGAGTTTTGTCCTGGTTTCAAGACAATAAGCAGAAAGAATACTTGTCCATGGAATATCAAGCTAACTCAATTTTTCCACGAGAGCTGAACTACCGCCAAGGTTCGAACCCACAACCTCTCACGCCAAATCGTTGAGCTAACTTGACTTTTCTACCATTATGACAAAGATTGGTTTCTTTGGAATTGATTAAGATTATGTTGTGCGTCAAAGTACAGTCCCCTCTTGAGCTCCTGGTGTAAGTGTTACAAAGAAAAATAATTCTTCGTGTTTTATAATCTTATCATTGTTATTCACCCGATTATGTAACTCTAAATGACTTGATCTTGAATGCATATAAGTGCATCCCAGTGCGTCTCGTTGTATACACTAATGGATGTAGTGGCTGCATTCCAATGTGTAGGCACTATTCGTTAAATTTCTTATCCATCACACCTTACCTTTTCAATGTAGAAGACGTAAAGATAAAAGTATAGGAAATGCAATCACGGGAAAGGTGACTGTTTCGTAAATTAATTAATGGTTATGCGGCTAATTGCAATTAAATTAGCCGTACATTTTTATGTGGCTAATTACAATTATAATATACGAGTACATTAAAGATTTTCTTCTTCTTTTCAGAGTTAAACAAAACCTTGTTGATTTCATGTTGTTAAAGCGGTGCAGTATTTTAAAACAAGCGTTCCCCATTTTAATATTTTCAGAACAAATTTGAACATTTTAAAATTTTTGATAAAAGCAGCAACAATTTGTCAAGTATATTTTATTTTTTCATTTTGGCCCAGGGGTTAAACAAAATACATTAGAGATACGTTGCATAACAATTGCATAAAATAACACCATCAAACCAAAATAACACACCTCTGATGGCCGGCTACAGTGCGGCTGTACCTGCGGGCTGCAAGGTCCACATGTAGAGTCTGAGGAGCAGGACACCGACTCAGAGCCGTGGATGGAAGTGGGCAAACAAACAAAAACAAGCATGCAAGTGCTAAAAGAAGCCCTCCATCACATCAAGCTCACCGGGTCGGGAACTGCCGTGTACCGCACCCAGTAACACACGGGAGATAAATTTAGCACTGCAGCCGACCAACATCCTGACGAATTAATGAACAGAACAATAGGATTACCCAGGCGGGAGGATTGCAGACTATAGACCAGCTAGAGTGAGCAGATTAAAACATAAATTAAAAAACATGATAAATTAGACACACATAAATGTAAAATATTGTACTTTAAGAGATTATAATAAAAAGTCACTTGCACATTGATTTGAAACGCCCTAGTGTAGGAGGACTGGAGACACTGTCACCAATGTCTAGGTGGCGATCTCCAAAGTAGGATCCAAACCAGTCAAGTCCAGCGCCATGAACACCAATGCTATGAAGTTTGTTATAAATCAGGACGTTGTGGTGCACTGTGTCAAACGCCTTCTTCAGGTCTTAAAAAGGCATATTTGAGTGTAGTGCATAGCCTTAGCTCCCTGAAGCCCGACTGGTTTGGAGACAAAATAGTGTAATCTGTGATGTAGCTGTAAAGCTGACCAACTTTTCAAAGACCTTCATACAGGCAGGGATGCCTGATATTAGCCTGTAATTGCTAGTGTCACACCATTATGGCACCCTATGTAATTATCGGAGAAAATCGACCGTTCTTCCACACAGACGGTACGACACTGTGGTGGAGAGACTAAGATTCATATTGATGTTGGTTAGGTGCCTATATTTAGGACTGATATTGTCAAGACCAGTGGCTTTCTTATTAATACCTTTAAGAAGCTTAACAATACCATTTTGATACCAAAATCTCAGTTTAGATGAATCAAAATGGGGGATGATGCTGTCGATCGGATCACGTATCTTTAAAAAGGATTGGAGAGGTACCTTTGGAAACTTTAGTTTAGGGGAAAACCAACGAAAGAGGCTTACGTCTGCTGGCATTAGCAAGCATAAATAAGCTAGTCTTTGCCAACACCGGGCACAAGCCATAAAGGAGAGCTATTTGCATGCACCGTGAACGGCAAATATAGAATCCAACTTGACTACATCTTCGCACGACACCCTTCCAGTCGAGTATCAACCCATAAAACGCGGCCATTCCAGGAGCTGATGTTGAAAGTGACTACGACTTGGTCATGGTGACCATGTTGTTGAAACTGAAGATATCCAACCGTAAAAGAACAATTCCAGGCGAACATAGGTGGAAAACGTGCTGCACTATTACAGTTGGATGACGTCGATGATTCGACAGAACACTGCACCCAACAGATGACAGGAGCAGCAACTGAAGTGAAGTCTAAGAAAAACCGAGGAAAACCAAGCATCATGGGTCAACAACGACATTCTAGACCTTTGTGACAGACGTAGAGAACTAAAACCAGTCAGACATGACAATAGAAAAGGAGAAAAAGAGTACACAAGTCACTCAAGAATTAGGCTAAGGAAACTTGGATAGAACATTACAGATACTGCACTGATATTGAGCAATATTGAGAGCAACCTCAATGCACATCGTTTTGGGGAAAAAATCCATATCTTCAATACGAAAGGTCAAAATTTTTTTTTTTTTTTTTGCTTTTCAACACACCAACATATACTTTAAATATAAATCATCAGATTTATCAAGTTTACTTCAAGTACTGTTAAATATCAAAAATATAAATTTTTAATGATTTGCCATAAAATGTGTATTACATTGCGAATTTCAAAAAATCAAAATTATTTGATATCAGAAGGGCATTCTTCGTATTCAGAATGCAATTCGATATGTCTGATGTGCTCTAATGTCCCACAATAAATACTGTCCGAACGTTCATACCCCTTCCCTTAAATACACAGGTTTTGGCTGAACCACTAGCAGGCTATGTTAACAATAACATATCTATGACAATGACAAAGGTACCAAAATCTGAATTTTGATGATTTTTACGATTGTCCGGATGAGCAAATCACTGAATGGGCCTTTAGAAGCTCGGTCCTGCCTTGATATACCCATGATACATCTAAGATGACGAAGTTGGATGGAGGTTAACTTCTTGATATGCCTCCGATAGAGTGTGTAAGTCTAGAATACAGGAGACAGGTTAGGACGAACACGCGATACAGCTTACATTTTGTCGCAAGTCTTATAGTTATACCAAGCTGGGACCATACTCTTTTTCTCAGAGATCCAAAGGCACTGGTGGCACTCTGAATGCGTCTTGTGATCTCCAAATCGATGGAATTGTCCATGGATATCACACTCCCCAGGTAGGTGTAAATTGGTGACAGATTTCACAGCCGGGTTCTCCATGTATGTAGAGATCAGGATCTTGGTGTTGAGTGCCAGGAGCAGGTTGGTAAATGACCTGTTAAATTACTGATGTTGAATGTAAGGCCATATGCTACTGATGTAGTCACAAAACAGTCAAATATGTTCTGCTGGGGGCAATGGATTGAGCCACCAGGGCGGTATCATCAGCATATAAGCTCATATAGGAGCTCTTGTACACATATTTCTTTACATCGGGTCTTGGCACGGAGACGAGTCAGAATGAACAATTTGCCATCTGTTCTAGAACAGAGGAAAACTCCATGCTGACCATCTGCCAAGTAGAGACCTGTAGACCTACTGGCGAATCAGTATAGTATGACTCTGAGTATGACTTCAGGGATAGACCCTTTGTGCTAGTCTGAATCCTTCTGGCCTCTAATAGCGGCGCCTTTTTTTACCCACAATCCTTCACGTTGCCTTATTCGAATACAGCACAGTGGAGCGGCCGTGGGTGAGTATTCGAGGACTGGACCTTTGTGCGCCTTTCTATTACTAGTATGCAGAATCTTTACCCGCAGACATGTGCCCGTGTCATGTGCCAACTATTGCGTAACGTTAAAGGTTAATATTTTCTTTGACATTGAGTACGACTGTGTGATTCTGTGGCCGAGCGGTCTAAGGCGTTGTCATTTCTTAGGTGCATCTCTGCCCGGGGGGTTCTTCGAAAATTTTTGTACGGGGGTGTGCCACGCAGACTTTCGGATGCTGACTTTCTCTATACCTACTTTTTGCTGTTTTTGCTACCCATCAGTATACCAATTTTCAAGAAAAAGCACCCAAAAACCACCCAAATTTGCCATAATTGGGCGCTTTAATGGCATTTTTGCCCAAATGTGCCCAATTGGGCGCATTGGTATCCACTGAAAACCCACCCATCGATATACCAAAATCGCTGAAAAGGTACCTCAAAACCCTGGCACATCCCCGTATACCTTCAACCAGGAAGAACCCCCCCAGGCATCTCTGAGCGTCGCTTGTTCGAAACCGTGCTTCTGTTACTTTTCTTATGCTGCTTTATTTTTCCAGCGTTTTGCCTAGAAAAACTAATTTATAATTTCTTTTTGTATTATTTATTTATTTATTTATTTATTTATTTATTTATTTATTTATTTATTTATTTATTTATTTATTTATTTATTTATTTATTTATTTATTTATTTATTTATTTATTTAATGACGTTTTGGGGCTCGAGAGAACGGACACATTTATTTATTTATTTACTTGGAGAAAGGTGACTATCTTCGGGCAGAGTATATACTGCGCCAATAAAGTATCCTTACATTTAGAAAAATAATCACAATTTACAAACTGAACAATATTGGAGTAAATTTGTTTTTTCAATAGATGCACTATCTAATCCTGCACATTATGACACCACATTGAATCCAATGTGACTTCAAGAAGTAAAGTTACAAGCATTTGATTAGACGAAGGTCCAGTTTCAAAAGTGACAAACTGGCCTATTCAAAACTCCACAGGCCACAAATCTGGTTTGAGAGTGGTGAATGGTTAATTTATGCGTTTGGCTTAATTTAAAACAAAAGGAACAAAAGAAAACTGAAACAAAAGAACTGACAAATAAAATGAAAGTTATGAAAGTACAGAGAAGTAAAAACTGAAATAAAAACTGCTTTGAATAACGCTTCATTGAATAAACTGTGTTGTCTCTTTGTTGCGCTTGTTGGAATGTTTTTGCGCCTTGTATAGGCCAGTTTGTCACTTTTAAAACTGGACATTCGTCTGTTCAATTGCTTGTAACTTTACTTCTTGAGGTCACATTGGATTCAATGTGGTGTCATAATGTGCAGGATTAGATAGTGCATATATTAAAAAAACAAATGTACCCAAATATTGTTCAGTTTTGAAATTGTGATTATTTTTCCAAGTGTAAGGATACTTTATTGGCGCAGTATATAATACGTTGCGTTGTTGGATTCAGTTGTCTGATGATCGCATTAGCGTGAAACTCAGAGTTACAACTTCGTTCCACAAGTTCTACTCGTATTTATTTATTTATTTATTTATTTATTTATTTATTTATTTGTTTATTTATTTATTTATTTATTTATTTATTTATTTATTTATTTATTTATTTATTTACCTATCTATTTATTTATTTTTCGATTGATTATTTGATGATTGGTGAGCAGATTTATCGATTGCTACTTTTATAGTTGTGGGACTTCTATTTGATTTTGAATGACAATGTATTGATTTTTTCCGTTGAAGCATTGTCAAGAATTAATATCACAGGTTTCAGTGCAGTGCAGATAGGAAGTTGGCTTAGTGGTACTATCCGTTGATTCAGAACCGAAAGGTGCCGGGTTCGATTCCCACCTATGTCCAATTTTTTTAAAGACTTGGAAAATTACTGCAGTAAGTTTATTTGGCGCGCGATCTCAGTTATTCATTTTCTGATGGCTGTGCCTCTTACAGACACCCTCCCTCTGGAATCCAAACCACGGTTCGCTCTTTACACCTCTTCTTCAAACCCCAATTTCCCCTAAACAATGGTTGGATCATATTCAAATTCTTATGAATAGGAATCTTCCACATAGTGATAAAGCCTTTGAATGTTCAGTTAACAATGTTGTTGATAATTTTAAGGGATCTGGAATGAGCGTTTTTGAGCGTTTCGACAGTATTTTTGTGGGATATGAGAGCACATCAGACATTATCGAATTGCATTCTGAATACGAAGAATGTCTTTCTGATATCAAATAATTTTCATTTTTTGAAATTCACGATGTAATACAAATTTTATGACAAATTATTAAAATTTGATATTTTTCACATTTTTGATATATACGGTAACAGTCCTCGAAGTAAATTTTATAAATCTAATGACATATTCTGTGTATGTAGCTGGGAGGAAAAGCCGACGATCAATTGAAAATTTTGACCTTTCATATTGAAGATATGGATTTTTTCCCCAAAAAGACCTAATTTTTTTTTGGTGTTTTGGGGAAAAAAATCCATATCTTCAATACGAAAGGTCAAAATTTTCAATTGATGGCTTTTCATCCCACCTACATACACTTTAAGTATAAATCATCAGATTTATAAAGTTTACTTTGAATACTGTTAAATATCAAAAATATCAATTTTTAATGATTTGCCATAAAATGTGTATTA
This sequence comes from Amphiura filiformis, assembly GCF_039555335.1. Classification (NCBI taxonomy): domain Eukaryota; kingdom Metazoa; phylum Echinodermata; class Ophiuroidea; order Amphilepidida; family Amphiuridae; genus Amphiura; species Amphiura filiformis. Next base: position 10,238,616 of record NC_092642.1, on the reverse strand, counting down.
CATTGCAAATTTCTAAAATCAAAATTATTTGATATCAGAAGGACATTCTTCGTATTCAGAATGCAATTCGATATGTCTGATGTGCTCTAATGTCCCACAATAAATACTGTCGAAACGCTCATACCCCATCCCTTAAAGAGGTACAGATAAATCAACTTGATTCCGTTTTCACTGACATGACTGAAGAAAGGAAAAGCCCCAGGTCTTGATGTTAAAACTGTCATTTCTGTTTTGCTCCATTGTTTGTGTGTATTTTCAATAAAATTCTTACTCAAGGTACTTTTCCAATTTCCAATTGCTTGGAACCTTCCAAGCAAACACAAAACGTTTTCGACATCATTCGCAAAAGGTTAGAAAATGTTGCCAGAAAACGTTTAAATGTCGGGTTATATAAAGGGTATAAAACGTTTTCATATTCAAAAACATTTTATGGTAACTTATTGCAAATATTCTAACATAATGTTATTTAAGTGTTGACAAAATATTTGGCAAAAAATGTTTACAAAAAATATTTTACAATAACATTTTTAAAATATTTCACAAATATTTCTCAAATCGTTTTAAAACGTTTTCATGACCTTTATATAATCCGATATTTAATGTTATTAAAACGTCTTTACCAAAACCAAAACCCCAAAATATAACATGTACAAAACGTTCTAAAAACGTTTTGTGTTTGCTGGGTTAGTACCCTCACTGTTAATGTTATTTACAAAAAAGGTGATATAAATCTGCCAAAAAATTATAGAGTCATTGCAGTTTCTTTGTGTAAATTATTTTGTTCAGTTTTAAATATTAACCGTCTTAGTAAATTTACTGATAAAAATAATATTTTTCCGCCGAATCAAATTGGTTTCAGAAAAAGCTGCCGTACATGTACTAATATAATATGCAATTATTGGTTAATTTTTGTAAACCGTTTTTTTTTTGGCCTATTTTATGTTCACATTCTTGAAGATATTCATCAGGACTGTTCATGGTATAAAAAAATAGCTATTAATAATTTACCATCCCAAATCAAAGCTATTATTGACAAAAATACTTTTAAATATGCCATAAAAAACACCTTGCCAGAAGTGCGTTAACCCAAGAGTCAGCTGCATTTGTGTAACCTGTTCCTTTCTGTCCTTTTGCTTGTTTTGTCCTCCGTACGTCCCAGGCACCGTCTTGTCTTTATGTTGGACCCCATTGGAAATAAGTTTACACATTTGCAGCTAGACTTTATGGGTTATCCTGGCATTTCGGCTTTTTGGTGTCTTTGCTTGTATCCATGTATTTCATATATGCTAAATTTGTGATAATTTGTGATTGATTATATTTATTGTTCTTGTCGATTTTGCCGAATAAATATGAATGAATGAATGAATGAATTATTCAATGCCTATCCATGTTAGGCCGTATAAAATTAATATTTTGGTTCTCGTCCCTCCTCCTCAATTTCTGGGATTTGTCAGTCAGATTTTTTTTTTTTTTTTTAGATTTTTCAATTTTTTAGACTTTGGAATGATTTATGAAATCTTCATACATATAAATAAGTTTATTAGAGAACAAGCATCACTTCCAAGTCTTTTTGTTGTACTCTAGGGGTTTATCCCTCAGAATCTCACATTTGAAAAAAAAAAAAAGGGCCTCATCGTTTCCTCGAGCACCGTTGGAGAAGACCGAAAACTACTGACAATGCTAATTTTACATTGAAAAAAAAAAAAAAAAAAAAAACCTCCCTCCCTCATCAAATCATGAAAATCCTCTGGACGAGAACCAAAACATTAATTTTATACGGCCTTAAATAAATAAGTTACGATCATACTTTACATGTAATGGCCTACTATTCTAGGATATCTTTCTTTATATTATATTTAATTCTCAGTTTAGTAGAGTTAGTAGCTGTGTAGTTGTACTGACTGTAAAAGTGTTTGTGACCCATTCCATGTCAACTCCAGGGATGTGCACCGCAGCACCTCTTCAATTTTTTTCTTTTTCTGTGTGGTGGTAGATATTGATGAGAAAGTAAAATTCCGAAAATTTGAGCTTCATACTCCATTTCGTTTTCCCGTGGCATCAATTTGAAATTTAGGGGTCAGCGTAAAAATGTGCTACATAACGCGAAAGACAACGTTTGGAGGTCCATAAATGTATAAAGGAACCATTTACAACTTTGAAAAGTATGTATCCTGGGGTACTTATTTGTGTAGAATTCAAATCTGGCATCAGAAAACTTGTAACTCCTTTACTTTAAAAGATATAGGGCCCTCAAAATGCAACTTCGTCCATCCAGGACCAACTTTGGGGGTCAAAACTCCAAAAGTAAAAATAATTTTATTGTCCATTTTTTTGCCAGTCAGAGCCCTTTGGTAGGACATTACTCTCATCCAATATTGAGCATATTAGAATATTTTTGCATGGGTAATATCTCAGCTAAAAATATTCTAATAGGCTCAATATTGGTTAAGAGTAATGTCCTACCAAATGGCTCTGACTAGCAAAAAAATGAACGAAAAAATTATTTTTACTTTAAGTTTTGACCCCCCTGAAAACCAATGTCAGACATTTTGCCTCACCATCAACTTCAGGTATGTTGAAGATATAAATGAGACAACATTTCTGCGAGATATTGGCTTTGGGACTCGATAAGCTTCAACACATCAGTAAGTTTGCATTCTCCATAGAGTTGTACAATTTTGATTTCGCATTATAATGACATTCATGTACAACTCTCCAACATCAGTCTTGCGTTGTACACATTTTTTACGCTGACCCCTCTAAATTTCAAATTGATGCCACGGGAAAAACGAAATGGAGTATGAAGCTCAAATTTTCGGGATTTTACTTTCTCATCAATATCTACCACCACACAGAAAAAGAAAAAATTGAAGAGGTTGCGGTGCACATGAGTTGAAATGGAATGGGCCTTGTATTATTTTATTAGTATAGTATACCAATGTTTGGTGAATATTTACCTAGCTGGGGGGTTTACACCCCCCAGCTAGGTATTGTAATCGTTTGGTTCTTCCGCTGGAAACAAACCACTGTAATCTTCCCGTTTTCTTCCGCTGGCAACAAAGTTAGTACGAGGAACCCATACCGTAGTAGCTCTGCACAATAGGTAGATAGATATAGGGCATACCGATAAATGATGTGTCTGTTTTGCCCGCAATTAACATCTGTTCGTCATCCAAGCCCAGGGAATGTGTGTATGAGAGGATTGATGGCTAATATGATTTTGGAAGGGCTCAGTGGGAATTGAAAGGTTATTGCAAAAAACTTGAATAATAGTGACAGTGATTGGTGTACACTCTAAATTAGAAAGACTTGAAATATTAGTTGAGACATGTAAATTTTAAGTCTTTACAATCGCAAATTTCAATTTGCGAGTGTTCTATTTTTAGTCAGTTCTTCTTTCTTTCTTTCTTTCTTTCTTTCTGTCGTTCTTTCTTGCTTTCTTTCTTCTGTCAAACTTTTAACGAGCCATTGTAGCCATATGCTTTAGGCCAATGTAACCATATTTGGTCACAAGGACCATTGGGTAGGGGCACAAATGTTACATGACCAACTCGAGGTCAAAGGTCATCCAAAGGTCATTATGGCCAAAATGTGATTTTCACTAAAAATGCTTCTTCCACAAATTACATAATACAATGACGTCACTTGCATACCTGCATCGCCTTTAGCCAGTGTCTAAAAGTTGTACAAAGAATTGGGGTCAAAGGTCATTAAGGGGGTAAAATCTTACAATTGCATTATCTCGACATCCATAAGGGATATGGGGCTCAAACTCGTTAACAACAAATATCATGACCAGGGAACATTTTACAGGGGTCAGGTCAAAGGTCAGCAGAGGTCATATTTTAGAAATGCATTTTCTGTACATCTGTAAGGGGTACGGGACTCACACTCTGTGACAACAAACTTGATGACCAGGGGAATATATTGGAACACTTTGCAGGGGTCAGGTTAAAGGTTATCTGGGGTCAAATCTTATAATTTCTTTTTCTGGACATCTGTAAGGGGTATGGGGCTCAAACTCAGTGAAAACAGATCTCATGACCAGGGGAACATTTTGCAGGGGTCAGGTCAAAGGTCATGCAGAGGTCAAATTTTAGAAATGCATTTTTTGGACATCTGCAATGGGTACGAGGCTCAATTTTGATGACAACAAACCTCGTGACCTGTTAAACATTAAGGTTAAAGGTCAGATCAAAAGGTCATTAAAGGGTTACATGCCTGGCGATTGTCTGCGCTCTGTGGCGCAAATTATCTCTAGTTAAGATTTATTTTACGCGGGGTTGGATTTAAATTTTACTTTTGGGATCGGGAAATGAAAATCTATTTTTAAATCTTTCGAAAGACTTAAACATTAAACCCATCACAACGCGATGGTGCGTGCACGTGATCAAATCGAAACGTTTTCCTGGACTGCTCAGCCGCCATCTTTCTTTTGCGATTTTGTGTGGTGGCGAGCGAATGAATGAAGTGATATGGGCGAATTTGTTTTGCAGAATGGCATCCCAAATGCTGTAATTGCCAATGTCAGTGACTATATCTTCCATGAAAAAGCTTACATTGTTGTGCACGAAGGGCCAATGTGAACATTATCTTCAATCGCCAAGGTAGTAGTCTGTGCTTCTGCTGTATAAGCTTACCTATACACATATATAATTTATAAATGGGTACTCTCTAAATTCCAGGGACTTATTAGAAGGACAAAACCTTGAAAAGACTTAAAATTCAAATCTAATGGATTTAAATTTTACTCTAATAAAGATTTGAATTTTAAGTCTCTGAAAGGTTTTGTCATTCTAACAAGTCTCTTAGACTTATTTTTAAATCTTAGGAATTTAGAGAGTAAGCTTATTTCCATGAAGGATCACACTCGGCCACTGCAGTGACACTGGAATTATCATGGCACTGCAGACTATTGCTTGAACTTTATGAAAGAAGTAGTCCTGACTTGGTATTACTTCTGTGAATAGACGTATTACTTGATAAGAATTCACACAGACTTGTAATTAATATCGATATTTATATCCCCATAAAGATTTATATTATTTTGAAATAAATCCCAGATATGCTTAAAAGTAAATCTTAAAGGACTTGAATATTAAATCCAATGGACTTGCTGTCACTTGCATTTTTAATCTTTCAAGGATTTGACATTTTAAGTCTAAGGATAGTCTTATTTTTTAATCCAAAGGTTTTGTCACTGATTACAGTCCGCCTTGGATTTAAAAATTAAATCTTTAAACTTGAAAATAAGTCTTTGAAGTATTAACATTTGCTCTTTGTAAATTTAAACTTTTAATCTGAAAGTTTTATTTTTAAATCCCTGTGGGACTGAAATTGATAAAACTTTGTAAAGACTTATTTTAATCCTATATTGATTGGTCCTAACTACAGTCTTTGAAAGTTTTGTAAGTAAGTCTTTTGGATTTGAATTCAAATCCCTGTAATTTAGAGTGTATAGTAAGCAATAGTTAAAATAATGGCAGGTGAAAGCAAAGCTACCAGAGTGCCCTATTTTACATCTCTGTACAGAAAATATGTCAGTTTACAACCATTATTATAATAAATTATACCAGATATAGTACACTCGTAGGGGCATATACCAGTTCATCGACCCATTATGCCTTTTAGTGGGTCACTACTGCTCTGAGCGAAGACAAAAAAAAAAAAAGGAACATTTCTGACCAAATTTATGGTCCCCAAGAATTGTCTGGTCAATTATCCTTTTTATGATTGAAAGAAAAACACCACATTTTATAAACTCTTGTGATAAGAACGGGGTCAACAGTGAAATTGGTTTTGAAATAGAAACCAGATTTTGAATCATATAAGAGAGTGAGATTATTGGGATCACATATCCATTTTCAACTACACCAACACTCTCGTTTCAGTACCATACCATCTGCACAAGGACATTACTTTGTGAAATTTTTGTAACCAGTTTTAGTTCTGCTGTATTCTGTTCAAGTATCAGTATAGATGTAATCCCAAATCTGAAATGTTTTGAGTAAGGGGTTCACGAACTTTGAGCATTTTCTATTATAACTGTTTACATATTTAGTTGATGTAAACTTATTTGTATTTTCTGTGTTTTGTCATCTTGAATGAGCAACAAACAAGGTAAGAAAATTATATCGATTTCATTGTATTAATTTTGTAATTCTAATATTGGGTGGATGACTTAAATTTAGATTAGATCAATACGTGTCGATATTCATAAATATGTCAATTCAACAATTTAAAATGAGTGCTGTAAGTCCAACCATCATAATGTGTGCATCTTTTTACATTTTGTGGTTTAGATATAAAAATGTTTTAATTAATGCAGCTCCATTTCATATTATGTATTGTACTGTAATTATTTCAACATTGCTCTGTACATTTAGGTTTTTACCTAGCTGGGGGTTTACAACCCCCAAGCTAGGTCCTGTTTTTCTATCCGATCCTTTCTTTCTTTCTTTCTTTCTTTAGGGGTGGTGCAATAATTATGTGTACCCGGGGGGGTGAATTCTCAAAATGGTCTGCCAAAAATCGCTGCCTGCCCCCCCTTTGGCCGTGCCAAAAAATCTTTGCCCCCCCTTTTGACGTGCCAAAAAACCTTTGCCCCCCTTTTGATGTGCCAAAAAATCTTTGCCCCCCCCCCCCTTACACATGCAAGATTTTGGGGAACCCGAATTTAAAACCTTAAATTGTCTTAACATCTAATGCGAGCGTATTTGAACGTGTTCGTAACGTTAGAAACGGTGCCCAAAATATCTGTGCCAAAAATTGCTTGCCCCCCCCCTTTCGACCTGCCAAAAATCGCTTGACCCCCCTTTCGACCTGCCAAAAATGCTTGCCCCCCCTTTTGGCCTGCCAAAAATCTTTGCCCCCCCTATAATTCAGCCCCCAGGGTACACACAATTATTGCACCACCCCTTACCTAGCTGGGGTATTCTAATGCTATCCGATTCTGCTTTCTTCTTCTGGCAACAAAAACTAGGAAATTTCAAAATGCTTCAGGTTACACCCTACAATTACGTATCTTGCACATATGTATCAGCTATATCCAGTGCCCATAAGGTGCAAACAGAATTGGGGTCAAAAGGTCATTAAGGGGCATTTCCGGTATATAACCAAATACCTTCGAAATGCTCCTTCTGTGACATATTACATAGCACAATGACGTCACTTACACATGTGCATCGGCTTTACCCAGTGTCCATAACTTGCACACGGAATTGGGGTCAAAAGTCATTAAAGACCCATTCATGGATCCCAGCGAAAGTGAAAAAATTTAAAATTGTTCATAAATTGCTTAAAAGGGAAGGATAAGTTATTCAAATTCAGGGTCAGGTCAGAGGTCATACAGAGGTCAAATTTTAGAAATGCTTTTCCTGGACAACTTTAAGGGGGTACGGGCTCAAACTTGGTGACAACAAACTTAATGATCAAAGGAACATTTGAAACACTTTGCAGGGGTCAGGTCAAAGGTTAACTGGGGTCAAATCTTATAATTTCATTTTCTGGATATCTGTAAAGGGTACAGGGCTCAAACTCAGTGACAACAAATCTCATGACCATGGGGAACATTTTGCAATGGTCAGGTCAAAGGTCATGCAGAGGTCAAATTTATTTTTGAAATGCATTTTCTTGACATCTGTAAGGGGTACGGGGCTCAAACTATGTGACAACAAACTTACTGACCAGGGGAACACTTTGGAACACTGTGCAGGGATCAGGTCAAAAGGTTATCTGGGGTCAAATCTTAGAATTATATTTTCTGGACATTTGTAAGGAGTACAAGACTCAAACTCGTGACAACAAACCTCATGACCAGGGGAACATTTTTGGAACATCTTTCAGGGGTCAGATACCTCCAAAATACTAACATGCCCCAGCTAGGTTTGTGGTCTATGACCACCATTTGCCTCTAGTTATTTATTTATAATCTAAATACCCAATACGCTCAGTTTATAAATCATACCATCTCTGAACCAACACTCTAGTAACGCTTCCTTATTTTAGCGTGCGTATGTATCGGCATAGAGGGGTCGTAAGAGCACGCTAGTGTAAGCGAGCTCCTGGGTTTTTCCCAAATCTATTTTTAGAACACAAATTTCTATTTACGGATACGGGGGGCACGCCAATTTTCGCGGATGTACCAGGTCTGAATTTAGATTTGGAATTTCCCATGTACGTAATGCTCTCCAATCCCATTAACGCAATAAAGAAAAGAACGTTTTATTCTCTATTGTTTTGTATGATTTTGCAACATTAAAAAATACAAGATGGTGGAATTATAGAGACGAATTTTACGGTACATCGGCCAACAACAGACCAAGCTCGAGTTTGATCGAGTTGATTCCTGAAACGCAGTTGTACGTTGTCACGCAGCTGAACTTGAAGATCAGATCAACGTTTTTCGGAGGGAAGGTTTGTATTTTTAAAGTAACATACATGACAAGATCATGAATATGAATTCAAGTTTAAAATAATGTGAAAATGTCATGTTGTGTTTTATACGATAATACGGTGTTCATGAAGCACATGTCATATGTGTACAACAGCAAAGCTCAGTCGTGTTTTGTAACTGTGACTGTAGCAGGGCTTCAACTGGCCCTATATTTCCTATATTTTTGAACTTTTCCTATATTTCCCTATATAGTTGCAAAATGCCCTATAATTCCTATATTTATTTGATCAAAATGTACTTATATGTTTTAACATGCACTGATTTGACCAAATCATTCTTTCTGCTTTATAATATTGTGTCCCAATGAAGACAACTGAGGAACTACAGTATGTGCTCTTTTGTACTTTGGCTATTTATGAAATATTTAATTGATATGAAGCTTTGAAACACCATAACTTGGTATATAGATGGAGAAATATAATTTACTGATATTTTATTTAAAAAATCACTATGATTTTAATTGACTTCCCATCAAATCCTTATTCAGTTTGTGTGTCTTGTCAAGAATACACACAATTTGATTGGTTTCAGCTATTCATTATGACACCCCGGTGGGTTCAGTTTGTATTTGAAGGTAGGACGTATGAGCGTTCCAGGATTTGAAAATGACCCCCTATTTCACGGGGAATCAAGGACATTTGCAGCAATTTTACCCCTATTTTGCGCGAAATCAAGGACAATTTGCCCCAAATACCTCCCCTATTTTTATCATTTTGAGGACGCATTTTATTTCACCCCTTATCACGAGAAATCAAGGACATTTTTCCGAAATAGATACCCCTATTTTTACCACTTTAAGGACGCTTTTGAATTTTTCCCCTATTTTACAGGGAAATGAGGACAATTTTTTCGGAAAAAATATCCTAAAAAACTGATAGAAAAAATACAAAAAAAACCGAAAACTGTAGCGGTAAAACGAGGAGGAAAGTCCTAGAAATACACCCTATTTTTCATTTCAAGAACAATTTTGCTCCAAAACACCCTTAATTTGGACAATCGCGAACAATTTTGTCCTCGAAAATTCCGCGGACATTTCTTGAAAAGTACCCCTAATTGGAACCATCATGCGTACACATCATCAGTGAAGACTGAACCCACCGGGTATGACACGACACACAATGCGCACACCGCCACACAATGGAGGCATGCTTGTAGATCTTCAATGATTGCATGATAATGTGTTCGCATATTGTAAGTGTGCGAACTATAAGAACATGTTTCAGCAGCTTAGATGTAGGCAGATTTGGTGAGTTAGTTCATGTCCACATTGTCCATCTGTGACTTAAAAGGTGATCGTGTTGGTGAGCATCTGGTTGTGTCAGGAATAGTCATTATGGACAAACTGGGCTGCACACCTCTGAATTTAATTGTCATGGGTATCAATATTGTTTTTCTGGTGAGGATCCCATTATTGTCTGACAATATTCCAACAATTGACAGACAAGTGCTTTTTACCCCATCTCCTTTGTTGACTTGTCATAAGAGGATACGTTTCTTTGAAGAAGTCCCAAAGTTCTGTTTGCTTTTATGGTGATCTGATTTATGTGTCTGTTCCAGGTAAGGTTTGATGAGAGTTCTACTCCCAGGTAAGGGTAATAATCGTGAAGCAGACCATATTATACTTGTTGCTCTGGTTAACAACTTGCTTGTTTTTATGATTGACTCTCTTAAAAAAAGCATTTGGAGTGATTGAAACCCATTTTCCAATTGGTTTCCCAGTTGCACACTGATATGGTTTATTTCATTTTGAAGAATCCTGAAATCTTCCCAGATTTGATTTCTTGATACACAATGCAGTCATTGGCAAAATAATGATCTCTCACTCTCTATTGAAGATTGCCAGGCATATCATTTTGAAGATTGCCAGGCATATCATTTAAAGACAGCTGTGATAAAACCAAATAGTACACTGCACTTCCATTATACATTAAGGTATGATTTGAAGATACCATAGGCATAGATCCCAGGGGGGGTAAATCTTCCAATATTTTACGGGGTGAGGATGGTCCATTCAATCATCCCCCAATGTTGACGCATACTGTATCTGGGTTTCTGACCAAATTAACCTCATATTTGGCCATTTTAGCCCCAAGCGTGCCAATTTTGTGTGCGCCATACGAATATTCCACTTTTGCACCATATTTCATCATTTTAGCTTCAATATTGCAAATTTTTTTGGGCGCCCAATTTGTACCATAAACTTATTTGGTTGCCAAAAGGTACTGGATTCACTATACTTCAAGAAGTTTTTCCAACCCCATCCCCCCATGTAATTAATTGGATTAACTACCATAGCAGTAGGTGAAAACAATTTTGAATATATTATGTGCACTACAAGCAGGTTGCACTTAACTCATCACCTGTGTATGTCTGCAATCATAGATTGAATACAATACTGGTCTTTTCAAAGATACTAATCTTACAGGTGCGAGTGATCAGCATTATATGGTTCAATGCGGTACTGTGTGAGCGTACCAGTGCAGCGCGGTATATTCAAGAACTGTTTTCACCTATTGCTATGGTAGTTAATCTGATTATTACATAACTTTGCCAGCGTATATGTTGATAAAAATCCTCTCTATTCTATTTAAATATCCATCATTTGCCCTATATTTTAACTATATTTTTCCTAAAATATTCCTATATTATCCCTATATTTTTTCCCAAAATGGTCCTATATTATCCCTATATTTTTGCGAGAGTTGGGTTGAAGCCCTGTGTAGTGTGTATTATAGCACTACCATGACTATGTTTAGAATTTTTTTCTCTATTTGACAAATCCTAAATTTCCACCCATAAAAAATCAACGTATACATTTTTAAGTAAAGTTGTTTTCTTTAAACTTCCGTGGTCGTGCCTGTGCGTATCGCGTACACGAACGTAAACACAAAAGCAATAAACAATCACGCAGATTGGCTGCTCAATGCACTTGACAACAAGCCGGCTGACCCATTGGTCTTCGGCGCGGCGCGTAGTAGGCGACCTTGTCACTTCTACGCGTCGCAATTCACCAGCGTGTACCCGGACCACGGAAGTTTAAAGAAAACAACTTTAGTAGTCCGAATCCCATAATAACAAAATATATTTAAAAAAAAAAAAAGCGCAGTGATTTATAGTGCGCTACGACAGGCACAATGCCTAGACGTTGATCCACAAGTCCGAATCCCATAATAACAAAATATATTTAAAAAAAAAAAAAAAAAAAGTGCAGTGATTTATAGTGCGCTACGCACAGGCACAACGCCTAGAGCGTTGATCCACAAGCCTCGGAACACTTTACAGGTTGTCGCTGACCACTACGGCCCCACATCATTCCATAAACCATTAAAGCGACAAATCAGGGACTTTGCTGCTTCAAGAGCGCACACCCTAGACATTCCACAAATAACCATCGCAACCAGGATCAGCTCCCCGAGTTTCATACGGGTTACAACGAGACAGATTAGCAGTTAGTTCCTTGCCCAGGGGAATTTCAAGCTAACTCAATTTTTCCACGAGAACAAACTAGGCACCACCAGGGTTCGAACCCGCAACCTCTCGCACCATAGTCGAACGCCTTATCGATTTCAAGAGCTAACTTGACTGTTGTATATTATATACGGTACTCACAATACTCACTGATATAGGAGCCAGGGGGCTAGGGGTCTCTCTCTGAGATGAATATACCTATTCGTCTAAGGTCTCTCTGCCCACCAGCGTACACACCTCCAAATTAGAACCTTATTAATGGCGTAACGCACACCATCAAATGTTGCGCCCCGAAATGGCGTCATTCACAAGAAACCTACCCTTAAGTTAAAGACGTATTTGTGTAAATCATGGTGCCAAATCTGATACCCTACAATGTACAGGTAAATTAAGTAATTCTTGGCCAAGCTCGAACCCCGGGGGAGGGGTCCACTCTGAAGTACAAAGTGACAACGCGTTTGTATACAGCGCGTTAACAGTGCATAGTGCTGCGTCTCTGCTGCAGGTATGCGTGCCTTCAAAGTCGGCACAATGTGTGCGTCCGCCAGGGTCTTAGCTAGCCACCCGTCTGGCCGTCATTTTAGACGGCCAGTTTGCTCCTGGGACGGGCAAAATTATGCCTTTGACAGATGCTATTATAAATTGTATGTTTTGAGAAGCTAATTGCCCCTTTTAGTAAACAATTTGTAGAACAAGGCCATATCAGCACATATTTGAACTCTTTGAACCCCCAATGGGCTATAGATGTCTGGTAAATGTTTTAAAGGTCAAATTGGGACAGGCAATTTTATTCAAATGACGGGCAAACCTCAATTTCTAGCTAAGACTCTGGCGTCCGCGTCTGTACTTTGTACTTCAGAGTAGACTGACTGTATAGTGGCTCTGTTCTTCTTTCCAAGAATCTGCCCCGAATGCTCATCAAGTCTGTGGCAAAATTTAGATCACTGTACATTTTGAATGACGCTTTTTATTCCGTCAGGAACCCCAAAAGTCGAACAGCTATAGATATATCCTGTGATTTTTCAAAGATTCGAAAATATACCCTTTTTGCAAAAGACGTCAATGACGTCATCAAGAAAACTAGCCTACCCTTTTCAATGTTTTTTTGTGTACCTGGGCGCGTAGCCAGTCATTTGGAGAGAGACCCCCTGGGTTCTTGAGTAGCACATGAGCAGCATGCAAGTTAAAAATCGCTATTTATAAATTATACCATATTTTCCACCCAGATTTGGCAGTGACGTCAGTACTAGTGCGCATCTCATTGGGCGCAGGCGCAGCTCTACAAATCGCTAATAGTCACTCAAAGCGTCCAGTCGTGGAGCAGTGATGTAGCGAAGTTTATTTATCTTACTAAAAAAAAAAAAAAAGTTTATTTATCTTTAAGGCAACTGGTTGCGATTTGATGCCAGTGCTCAGCAATTGGGCAATATCATTATATATCATACTTAGCAGTTGCAGCATGCTATTCAAAACTCTGAAGTGATCAGATATCGGCAAGTTAAATCACAAAAATGCTATGCTCTGGGGGGGCACTTAACACAAATGACCATACGGGTATGTTCCCCCGGAAAGACCCCCCTTTTTGGTTTTCGCAGCTCCGAAAAAAAACCCCTATATTTGACCAAAATAGAGCTCCGAAAGATCCTTGATTTTGATAATTTCATCTCTAAAAGACCCCAAAATTGCTCATTCCTTGTATTTCTGGTTTTTTCAGGTGATTTTCAATCAAAAAGCCAAGAAAGACCCTTGATTTTGACTGTTCACAGCTCCAAAAGCCCCCATTTTACTTGTTCGCAGTCCGGTCTGCAGCTCCAAAAGGCCCCCTTTTACGGACGCCGTCAGCTCCCAAAGACCCACCACCTCAGAATTGCGGGAACATACCCCCCTCCTTTTGCACATGTCAAATTTTTTGGATCCCAATTTGCAAATCTTAAATGGTTTATATATTGTGTGGCGAGCAGGAGTTCCAGGACACTTTCCATTATGTAAACATTTTGTGCATAGGCAGTAGGTATACTGTTTGTTTTTTAAGAGCGTTTTAGTTAATTAATAGGTGCCTAAGAAATGTGTGACAACATTAATTGTTTGTTTATTAGCATTAACTTTACTTAAAAGGGCATTTCGTGATCTACAGCCACATCCCCCACTTTTCTCAAGAAAGTTGAGATTTTTATACCACTGGATACCTCTGGCTACATAATCTTTATATTCTTTATGTACCAAAAATTTCTTACAGATTAAATCGTTTACCAAAAATATCGCCAAATTTGAATTTCGTTCTGGTATACCAGAACAAAATTACAACAGTGGCCTATGGAGCAGTGTAATACACTAAATCATGCATAACTCGTAAACACAAAATCAGAACCAACTGAAATTTTGGGAATAAGCTTTTTTGTGGATATCTACTGAAAATGTCATAAAAAGGGAATGCTAGGATCACGAAATCCTCCTTTTAAAAGTATTAATTATACACTTTTAAAAATTTATGATAATTAACTGAAAAAAATATGGACTGATCCTAGAAAGTGAGGAGGGAGGCGGACTTGTTTTTATTTGACCTGTACAATAGTCTTACAATATTATTTTCATTTAATACTTTAATTTTCCTTTTTTCATATTGAATACAGTGACCAGTCTTCAAGAGATACAACTTAATTGTATCACACCATTCACCACTGTGATATGGCTGAGGAAGAACGATCAGATTCCCTCCAATCTATAGAACTTCCCAGTGAAATGTTAAATGTCATTATGTTGACCAATGGTAGCGGTCAGATGGACATCTCAACAGGTGATTTGACCACTATTGATGGGATCCCAGGATTTACACCACAAACCTTGAATGATCTGAACACACCTAAGCTGAATATTTTGGAACAACCTAAATCGGTAGGTTTGGTTTGTGCATATACATGTATAGTGTTATAAGTTTGTCTTTTTGCATGCCAAAAATCGAAAATTGTTTGTTTTTAAGATAACAATTTTTGACTCGCCGTAGAAGTGATGATGAAACAGTCTGGATTAACTACAACAGCAATATGTTTGAAACAATGTTTGTATTATATTGCCCTGCTCTAAAAGCAGGTTGCACTCATCACCTGTGTATGTCTGCAATCAGAGATTGAATATAACAATACCGTTCTTTTCAACGATTCTATAGAATTACGATCCAGGTCTTTATTGCTGTTCTTTGACATCTATGGACTATGGTTCAATGCAAAAGTACCTCGTGAATGGCTACTTGCCGCTACTTGCCTTAAATTGGGCTACTTTTGCCAATGTCAGGCCGTGGCAGTAATTTGATATATTTACCTTTCAATTTAGCTCCAAATTGCAATTACAACAGTGGTTTCATCAAACTGGCAATTCATTGCATCTGACTTTCTTTTATTCTTATATAGGCAACAGGAACCAGCATGAGGGGGCGTTAATGAGTTGGTCAAAAGATATTGAGTGTGTAGGATGAGGAGGCGCACACTCAACAACATCTTTTCACCAACTCATCACACCCTCTACGGCGGTTCCTGTTGCCTGTAGGAAGTCAGATTTGATAGGTTGCCAGTCTGATGAAACCACTATAGCTAAAATAATAGTTTCTCGATCGTGAGAGCTCAATAGGCACGCAATGACAATTGCGTCGGCGTACAACGCCTACCACACACGCTTTAGGTAGCGCTGCATTTCCTGTGCGTGCACAATCGATCGCGCTATTGTGTCATTCCACTAAACTTGCGACATTACGCAGTGCACGCAGTGCATTCATACTCTCATGATCGAGAAATTATTATTTTAACTATAGTGTAGTGTCTTCATTTTTTTTCTTTGAAATTGTTCAAAATGAACAAAATCCAGTTAAAATAATATGTTTGCATTGCCTCAGTATTTTGCATGATTTCATCTCTCTTACATGTTGGTGTATAAATACTCAACATATCGTTCATCCCAATCCATTTTGCATTAATTATTTCCACAACATGCAGCGTGGATTCAGGTTCCGGTATGGTTGTGAAGGACCTTCACACGGAGGATTACCCGGCGTTAACAGTCAAAAGGGATCAAGAAAACGGACATACCCATCCATTGAGGTCAGTTTAAGGACACAATTGATCAATATTTAAATGATTTTTCGTTTTGTCCTCACATGCAGCGTGGCTTTAGGTTCCGTTATGATTGCGAGAA
This sequence comes from Amphiura filiformis, assembly GCF_039555335.1. Classification (NCBI taxonomy): domain Eukaryota; kingdom Metazoa; phylum Echinodermata; class Ophiuroidea; order Amphilepidida; family Amphiuridae; genus Amphiura; species Amphiura filiformis. The sequence goes on along the minus strand of NC_092642.1, from coordinate 10,222,511 downwards.
GGGGTCACATGGTGGCTTGCCAGGGGCTAACAGCCAAAGAGGAGCAAAGAAAAGAGTTTCCTTCTATTGAGGTCAGTTTTTAATCATTTTCAAGAAAAATTTTGGTGGTTTATATTAACATGGATTAACAAGTTCTGGCACATTTCGAGAGAAACAATTGAGAAAGAAACAAAGTGCCCTTTTAATTGAGTAGCAATGAAGGATAATATTTAGTCATTATTAATTGATACGGGCAATTAATAATACTGGATAACTGGCTAGCTTATCAGTTTGGGGGACAATTTGGCCTTAAATAAATCAATTTGATTATTTATGTGTTTGTAAGGTTATTAAAATGATTAATATAAAAGATTAATAACACTTGGGTCAATATCTTGGTGTAGATTATTCATCCAGAAGATCAAATATCAATTTATAAATAAATCTAAAACTGGAAATAAAATTGCAATTTACTAGCATTACGCTATGCGTTAGGAAACACAGGACTTCTTGACGCATATTCAGGCTTTGCCATTTGAAATGTGCAGGGGAGCTTTTAATAGCTCTCCTTGAGTGCTACAGGAGAGGACTAGGAGAGCATTTTGCTGTACTGTATTATGTGGTTATTAATGCTACACCAAAGGTAGGTGAGCAATAAAAAGCTCTCCTCAGCTTTATTTGAGGGGAGTGATGGGGAGCAATCGCTCTAGCTCTCCTCAAACGGCAAAGCCTGCGTATTAAAGGTAGCATAATAGACGAAGCGCTGTTTACCAACATTGCAAGAACACTGTCACTGATCACTTCTTGACCAAAGAAGGAAGTACTTGTCCTTGATAAGGAGGAGAGGTGGTTTGAGAGAGGTGTTAGAGAAGCCATAATGGGAACAAGTGAACCAGCCTGCCATTAACAAGAAAGGGGGCCTCTGCTTTCAGCTTTCATGTGCATGGAAACCTGTACTAAAAGGTCTTCCCATCATCTTTTATGTCACCATGCTTGAAGAGTCTGGTGTTTCCACATACAACGTAGCATAGTGAGTTGCAATTTTATTTCCATTTTCTGATATTTACAAATATTTACAAGTGCCAATAACTTCCAAATAAGGCCAAAAACCCACCTTGGTGATCAGTCTTAATCCATATTTATACTTATCCCTTAGGCCTTCAAATGGAGATTCATATCATGTAGTACATTAAAAACAAACCCACAAGACTTTTCATTACACTGTCATTCATACATTGGTTCCATTAGGGACTGTTCAATATGAATTCAGGCCTTGTATGCCTGGACCCTGCATGGTCCCAAAGATTGCTTCTGGTCCTATAGTTTGTAGTGTAAAATATTGGACACACCAGGAGCCAAAACTGGGCAACCATGGGGTAAAAAAAGCCTGGGTGCCTGCTTAATATAAGCCTTAATGCTGGCGGGTAGGGGAATGAAAAATAAAATCAACAAATTTTTATGTTCCTGGCGCCTGCTCAAATTTTTTGGATTCTCCCATTGTTTTCCCAATTTTCTCCATTTAAAACTAACATTCTCCTGTCATGGTTCAAATGAAAAATTCAGATTTCCCCCTCAAGACGCCAAAAGTTTTTGGATTCCTCTTTGAAGCTGTATGACATGAATATTGAACAGTCTCTTAATATCCTTCCCTGTGTCCTCCGTTTTTCAATGCATCTCCCTCTCTCTCTCTCTTCATTCTGTCTTCTATCCATGTAGTTCTTTGTCAATTTGTATCTGCTTTTTTCTTTCTTTTTCTTTATTATTATGCCTTTCTTTTGTTGCTTAATTCTTTCTGTTACTCTTTCATTCATTCTTTTTGCTTTTCTATTTCATATTTGTTCATATCTTTAATCTTAAACAATTTAGATGTTTTTATTTTGCATATCTGTATGTAGAATTTTTTTGTAGAACTTGATACTAATGAAATGTATACTTCCAACAATCAAGAGAACAAAATATCAGTTGTCAGACATAAGTTAGTTTTGCCTTTGATAAAGATCCTGCCAGGATCCAAAGCTCAGGCCCGTAAAAACTTTACTAAACAGGCTATTTTTGTGGATACGCAGTTTTCAATAGCTTGTTTTTTAACTTTTTATATGTCGGAAATTCTCACTGCTACTGCAATTCATTGGAAGCACATTCTAAAACTATCAGGGGGGAGGGGGTAGGGTAACTTGGGGTTGCTATTGATAAGACTTTACATAAGCAGCAACTCCATTGAGGTTGTGGCAATGCCTGGGTGGCAATGTTGTATAAGCCCTTTAACGATCTCAGAAAATTGCAACTGCACATGCTCAGACATCGTCACACAGTCACGTGACAGTTCTTCGACAAGAGATAAACAGAACCAATCTCCCCCATTGACGGCAGTGTCAATGAACTGCTACTCAAAGAGAATCGCCAATGATTTTTCATGTTTAAAAGATTAGTCATTTGAAACAATCACAATCAATACTTTGCTAGTATATATGCAAGTATTGAGAAGACATCTGGACCAAAGAATGTGAAAAACACAAGTAGGTACCATTTTTTTAAAAGTGTGAAGTTCACTCCCATTGAAATATACTGCACAAGTGGCTGTGTTTATCTCCAATTATTTTCATGGATATTACCCACAATGCACTCTGTTCTGAAATTGCGTAAAGGGATTTAAAGATCATCAGTTTGTAATCAGAGAGTCACTTTAGTAAGAACTCCAAAATATGCCAACCATTCTTTTCTTGATTGTAAAATAAATAAATAATAAAGCACTGATATCAATATACCATATCTACCAACAGATTCAGAACTACAAAGGACCTGCCAGACTTGTAGTGTCATTAGTAACCAATGAGGATGTACCAAAGCCACACGCCCACAGCCTGGTGGGGAAGAACTGTTCAGGTGGACTGTGTACTGTACAGGTTGGACCCACTGACATGACAGCAACGTAAGTAATATAACATACACAATAGAGGTAGTCATTAATGTGACATCAACGCCGCCATCTTGTGGGTACAGAGTGCCTTATTGCTAAGATCACCATGTTGACGCTTGACTGAAGAGGTGCGTCACACGCTGCGACTTCCGCATAATCGGGGGCGTAATGTCTAACACAGAACAGCAGTATCCACAAGATGGCGGATCCCGCGGAAAAGGCTGACGGCCTCTATATGTAGGCATATGGATGTACTCTTGATTCTAGAAAAATGCAAAAATGTTATCTTGGTTTGCCATCTAAAACATAGCTCAATCTTAATCCTTTAGTTTGAACTGTAAGTCAAATTTTAATATTTGACCAATTTTCAGTAAAGAAAAGGTCCAAAATGCATTTATAAGATGTTTTTATATGCAGTGACAAGAAAGCTTTGTTTCAAGTTTAATGTCAGTCAATGTATTCTAAAGTTTAGAGTGAGGAGAATTTTAAGCAAGTAAACAATTTCACAAAGCAGGCTATTTTGTCAACATGTTGTTGCAACTTTCGATTTTTATTTCCTGTAGATTATGAATGTAGCACATCATGAATTATAATAAGGACATTGTCAAAATTCAATCGACCACCCTAGGAAATCTATGAATTTGCCTTTAATTAACCCCTGGACACTACTGGTCATCTAACAGCATTTCTGATTGGTTGATAATTTGAAATGCTCATTTCAATTGCCAATTATGACTAGGCTTTAAATTATTTATTTTCAAACTTGCATTTGCAGATTAGATGATCTTATTAATACCCTCCTTGATTGGTTCAAAATTGGACACCATATTCATATTGGCCAATCAGCAGGTAGTTCTCATGGGGTGAAGCCTGCTTCATAAGACTTCAGTATGGCAGGAAAAAGGTCATATATTATGTCAAGCTAGGGTACACCTCTGTAACTGTTGCATTTCAAAATAGGCATTTATACAAATATATATATATTAGCTCTTTTCAAGAAGGACTGGATAATTTTTTGGGCTGCATACTGAATAGTATTTCCTTGCAGTCTTGCACACACATGGCTCTTGGGAGATAAATGTAAGCAGTAACCATACTGCGTGCTCAAAACAAGGAAGTTATTTAAAAAAAATAAGTTCATTCAGGCATTCACAGAAATGTTTATCACATGATATGACCCACTTTCACAAACACAAATGCAATTTAGTAGCATCTAAACACAGCATTTTTGCTCATGTTCACTCTTCAAATAACTTGGTGTTTTGAGTCATTTGTTATTTTTGTCCCTCATTTTCACAATTAAGAGCTGACTATGCTGCTGGTGCTGATATAATGATACTAATAATCCATGAAAAGCATGTTATAATTAATTCAGGCCATGAATTTGTAATTTGAATATTAAATAAGTTAAATAAATTGAGCTGAATAAATTACTGAATAGGGTGCAACTTACTAGTCTCATTAATTACAAGACTGCCCTACCCAAACCATAAACTCTAACCCTAAATTCTGTAAACAAAGATTGGACTCAAGTCTAGCAAGTTGTACCATATACAGCTCTATATAAGCATGCATGGTTTACCCAGTTTGGTAATTGTACCAAATAAATAATGACAGAATAAATAAATAAATTAGTCATTTGAGGATGCTATTCAATGTAAGTACCATAGCGTAAAACTAATGCAAAGTATTATAGAGCTCATGGCTGTATAATTAAAGAACAAAATGCATATTAACTCGGAGGGAGGGCGGGTTAGTACAGTGGTCTTCTCACTCGCTTCTCATCACTGTGGGCGGGGTTCAATTCCCTGAGGTGCCACATGTGAGTTTGGTTTCCGATCCATGCCCCTTCTCACAGGTTTTTCTCTGGGTGCTCAAGTTTTCCTCCTGCATCTAAAATCTGACCTTTTCTCATATCCCTGTCCCGTCATATCCGGATGGCAACCCTTGAATTTAGTAGCCTCTGAGCACAATTGGGCTTAGCCTGGCTTCGACCAAATGTTACAAATAAATAAATAAATAAATAAATAAACTTAGTTGAACAAATGAGCACTTCAAAATATTTTTGAAGTGTGTAAACAGTTCTAGGAATGTTAGGCAAAAAAGCATTAAAATAGCTGTCACCAGTGACTGAAATGGCTCTTGGAATGACGAGTCGGGGAGAGGGGAGAGTCACTAGTTTGATTAGCAGAGATTATGGTGTTGAACATAGTATTCAAGCAAATTAGAAATATATTCAGGGGCTTCATCATGTAAAGCCTTATACACATATAGTAAAACTTTGAAAAGAATTCATTTTTGAAGGTAGCCAATGTAATCGTTCAATGAGATGAGGAGCGTCTACTTTGGGACCAACAAAGGAAAAGGGTTGAATCATATTTTATGCAACAATGACCACATAAATGAATTCAACTAATATTCGCAGTAAATATTTTATCTTACCAAATGCAGCTTTCCAAACCTTGGTATTCTTCATGTGACACGAAAAGACGTCAAAAAAGTTCTCAAAACACGCATGCTAGAACATCGTAATGTCTACAACACAATGATGGGAGGCAATTCAGGGGGCAAAGATACTGAAAAGGAAGTAGATAAGGCCGTAGCAGAGTCAGCTAAGAACATGGACCTGTCGGTAGTAAGATTGTGTTTCACTGCATACTTGCCAGATGAAGGGGGCAACTACACCAGGACTTTGATGCCTGTCATATCGGTACCTGTATATGATTGCAGTAAGTTCATATGATAAGCTTATATAGTCTGTATACCTTCATTGAATCAGTAAAGTATAATCAAATTTTGAGATTTTGTCAAAAACCGTTAATTTTGGCAGGGATGCTAGTTGGATTCCTTTACTTGCATTATTTCCTTTCTGAAATTCTCATCTTTACATTAGAGATCAAAATTACTGATTCGAAAAAAGGTATACATAAGATGAGGTGACATTTGTGTACATTTGGTGCGCTCTCTGTTGGTCTGAGATGGACAACAGCCAGGCAAAGGACTGTATCTATAGTTTGGAGAAAGTTTGTTTTTCATTAACTTTTGGTTTCAAAGCAAATAATACCAAAATTGTTGTCAAACATGATTACAGGTGCCACAAGCTACATAATATCACTAAATTAAAACAACAAATGTTTTGAAAGTTGGGTTTTGAAAAGATTTTATGTGTTTTGCCATAGATATAATGTTTATTATTTTGCCCTTTGGGAATCAATAGAGGGCGTTCTGAATGTAAACATGTGACGTCACCGTTCACCTCATCTATATAATGAAGGCTGTACAGTCTGTCCACATAGAAGTACAAACCAAATATGTGGCATTGGGGGTCGATGCTTTGCATCACACGCGAATGCGACACGACACGTAAAGAGTGTGGTGTGCTCGGCAAGTACAAATCGCGCAGCAGTTCATGTGCCAAAGAAGCATTGCACTGAAATAATTATTCTCAAACCTCCAGTTTCCGAGGTCTATTTACTTTGTATTTCTATGTGGACAGACTGTAGTTAAGTTATAAAAGTTTAGTTTGTATATGGCCGTGTGTCTTGACTTGGGACCCTGGAAAAGTGGGAGGTGTGACACTTTGACTGAAAATTTCAACTTTTCTCTTTAATTAAACTATGAAGACAGCATCATAATCCTTCAAGTTTACATTCATTTGAAAGCTAATTTATTCTGCTTGAACATGATACCAAAAGATAAGTAATCTGACATTGCTAATTAATTTTACGGACCAATAAGTTAACGAAGTGCAAAGTGGGAGGATCACAGACACGGATCTTCGGACACGGTACAATGTAATCTCTATGGGAAAAATGAATTTTTATAGGTACACACTATGATCCACTTGAAATTTTTAGTAATTTAATATTGTGTGGTTAATAGATGTATTTGAATGGACTTATTAATAGTTCTGCTGTAATATTTTATGAATTTTACTTTAATTATACAGATTAATGACACTTAACGAGCTGCTAATTAAGAGTAAAACGATGATGCGACAAAAGCTCTGACATTCAGAAATTGTGTTGGGAGTTTGAACCACTGTGATAGAAGTCAAATATCCACCCCTCATTAATGCTGTATTTTAGAAGCAAGTAATTAATAAAGAATTAAACAAATTGTTGGCCTGTAATGTTCTAAATTATTAGATTAATGACACTTAACGAGTTGTTAATTAGCAAAGGCTAAAATAATTTTGCCATCAAAAACGAGTCTGATCATTAGAAATTGTATGAACTACGGTACTTTGAAAAAACTACATTGTCCTACAGGTCAAACATTAATACTCCATCTCATTTATGCTATTATTGTTAAGGGCTGGGGTATGAGCGTTTGGACAGTATTTATTTTGGGACATCAGAGCACATCAGACATATCGAATTGCATTCTGAATACGAAGAATGTCATTCTGATATCAAATAATTTTGATTTTTGAAATTCGCAATTTAATACACATTTTATGGCAAATCATTAAAATTGATATTTTTGATATTTAACAGTACTTGAAGTAAACTTTATAAATCTGATGATTTATACTTAAAGTGTATGTAGGTGGGATGAAAAGCCCGACGATCAATTGAAAATTTTGACCTTCATTATTGAAGATATGGATTTTTTCCCAAAACACCAAAAAAAAATAGGTCTTTTGGGAAAAAAATCCATATCTTCAATATGAAAGGTCAAAATTTTCAATTGATCGTCGGCTTTTCCTCCCTGCTACATACACTTTAAGAATATATCATTAGATTTATATAATTTACTCGAGGACTGTTATATATCAAAAATTCGAAAAATATAAAATTTTTATATTTTGTCATAAAATTTGTATTATATTTTGATTTTCAAAAAATGAAAATTATTTGATATCAGAAAGACATGCTTCGTATTCAGAATGCAATTCGATAGGTCTGAGGTGCTCTCATGTTCTACAAAAAATACTGTCGAAACGCAATAAACGCTCATTTTAGATCCCTTAAGCAATTAATAATATTAAAAATAAAATGCAACATTGTTTAAAATGTAACTGATAATTTAATTATCATAATCAAAGTCCAGGAACAGAGTTGACACAGTGTCAAGAACTAAAGGTAATGGCCCATATTCCAATTACAATTGATTCTTAGTTTCCTGTTTCCCGCCCGCGTCCAAAGTAGAGAATTGCAAAATATTTAATTATTTTATTTATATTTTGGATTTTCTCTTTAAAAATAACTTTTAATGACTACCATTTGCTACTTTCTGACTGTGATCATATCATCTATAATGATGAATAAACATAGAACCTAATTGTACCATTACTTATGTATAAAATCAAACATAGTAGTAAAATAATTAAATGCATGCTCCTTGTCAAAATGGCTTGATGTAGGTTGCGACCACTTATTTTAAAATAAAGAAAATAAAAGATAATTAATAATTAATAATTAAAGTCACCTCATCCCTGATTTTCAACCATGAAACAGGAAACTAAGAATTAATTGTGAAGGGCCAAACAGTTCCAAACACTCGGAAGCTCCGCTCTGTAGCATTTGTTAAATGTGATGGATAACTGAATGTCAGAGAGCTGTCATGTTATTGTATGGCATGTTTATAAACTGATTTTCATGCTTGTAAGGTTCAGCAGAATCAGACACCAGCAAAGATCAAAAGTCTTCTACATCTAAAAGCACCAACAAAAAAGTGTCATTGAAACTGAAGAAATGGCAAACATTATTGCCAAGGATCAGTAATTGCCATTGAACCATCAAGTGATTCATATGATTACCACTTGTTTAAAAGTTGCATCAGAAGGCATTATTACAGTCAATGAGGTAGCTTTTGTTCATTCTGACTATAATCATACATTAAAAATGTCAATTGCACATCAAGCCAGGAAGCAGCAACTCCACAGCTATGGAATTTCACTCATTTATCAAGTGACTACAAGAGAAGGGTGTTTGAAAGTAGATGAAAGACCAGCCATATACCAAAGCAAAATATTGTACAATATTGTGTTGGTATTGACCTTTCACAGAGCAAGAAAAAAGCAAATTATTGTGTTCTTCAAAATGCAGACCATGAAGACATTTTGTGTTCATTATCGTGACTGCGCTTTGATTCAGCTAGGATATTAAAACAAGATGGGTAAAAACTGAGGATTAAAGCATGTTAGACAGGCTCATAGTTATGCCTTGTATTTTTGATGTTTAGAGAGCATGTGTGTATAACCAGAAAGCACTCTGGACATGATTTTCCTAAACACGTTATGCTGAAATAACAATGTGACGATTTTTACAGCAAATTTTATGAAGGTAATTTTCATCCTCATGTATCACGATTACCTTTATAGGGATACCTGTAAAACTATACATATTTAGAATGCTCTTACCTTGAATAATCCAATTCTGGCATAGATTTTACTCTAGGATGTATCTCATCAGTGGACCAAATTTTTTGAGTCATACACTTTTTATGGAAAAATCACCAATATTTGTACTTGTAACTTCTTAACCCTTGCCCCTATCAAGAAAATAATGTCATTTTTGAATTCCTTGGAGCAAAAGCTTCAAAAATATGTATACTTTTAATAGGGTGAGATGTTTAGTTCTTGCGAAGCAAACGTTTGAATCAAAAAAGGCGTAAATTTCTTGAATTTTGTTGGTGTCACGCAAAAGGTTCCCAACTTAAGACACACGGCCATATTGCAATGATGTAATTAAAATGTGGTTTAACTTTACAGAAATAATTGAGAATTCATAGATATCTTCCAATCCATTTAAAGTCCATCCCTGTGTAAGATTTTGGGGACTATGAATTTCAAATGGAATTAGCACATTAGCCAACTCTATTTGAAACTCGCCTTCCCTCTGTGTGGATTTGATTCAGGTTGAATCTTTCTCAGAGGATGTATGAAATTCAAATGGAGCTGCCTATATGTGACACGATCAAGGGAAATGAGTCGGATGTCGCTATTATTGATTTTGAGATATTGGCAAAGAAAGTGTTAAAATTCTTTTGTTTTATATTGTTTTCAGCGATTGATAAATTAACGTAACTTTACAAAGAAAAGTCATATCAACATGGGGTTTTCAGGTTCTGAAAGCTCTAAATGTCCTCTTTAGAAACATGTGTAAAACTCATTTTCGACCCGGGCCGACATGTGACTCATTCCCCTTGATCATGTCGCATATATGTGTTCATTCCATTTCCATTGCGAAAAGTTGCAGTCTTACATGTACTTCCTAGTTTTGGGATCTCTCTAATCCAAGTTTGGTCTAGAGAATGATACAGAGTGTGAACATGCTCTCTCTTACCCAGATACATGTATGCTTAAGAGAGATCACATCAACAGTATTAAGATCATTACTCTGAAAATCACATGTAATTGGTATTTGGGCACAGATGTTTTAGCGATCCATTTTGTTTATCAAATTATACCAATACAGAAGCACCAAATGCAGCCACTCTGAAGATCTGCAGGATGGACAAAAGTTCTGGCTGTGCATCAGGAGGTGATGAAGTCTACCTTTTATGTGACAAAGTGCAGAAAGAAGACATACAGGTGCGGTTCTTTGAGATGAATAGTGAAGGCAATCTCACCTGGGAGGCGTATGCTGATTTTGGCCCCACTGATGTACACAGACAGGTAAGGATGAGTGTATATTTGAGGGAAGATACTGACTGCAATAATAAATTTAGTCAATGGGTGAGGCCTATGTTGGAGGACACTCTTGATTAGTTTTAAGATGTCAAAGGGAGAAGTATATGTAGATCAATTCTAAAATCTGCACAAAAAGTAACACAGCTGTTATAAATACACCTACATGTGTATAGCTTCAGAACTAATAAATGTTTCCACAATATTTCTGCATAGAAAGAAGGATGATTTATTTACGGGCATTTTGATACCCCATTTGTCAAATGTTGTTCAATATTAACAATGTGCCTTTGAAGAAAATTACCCGAATTTAAAAGTTGCAGTTTACAACGATAAATGGTTATTATGCAAGTATTGTGGCACGTAAAACCCTCCATTATCTTCGCGCTGAAATTTAAATCATTACAAATAGCTGCAACTTTTAAATTCAGGTATTTCGCTTTACAAATACTGCTGTGTTGTTAATATTGAACAAAATTGGACAAATGGGGTATCAAAATGTGCATGAATAAATCATCCTTATGTTGAAATATTGTGAACACAATGATTAATTGTGACGCTATAGGCGTATTTATAACAGCTGCGTTACTTTTTGTGCAGTCTTTACAACCATTCATACCTAATGCATGGTTGGATTTGTCTATGAAAAAGGACATAAAACCCTGCATACGCTTCACATCGCACTTGTACTGCAAGAGGATTTTGCAAAACATTTTAATTGCCCAATTTTTTTTCACTCCCCAGCTGGCCAGACCCACCCCTAATGATAAATCACATTGGGTATTAAATGCAACTTATATCAAAATGTTATTTTATGATATTATTATGGAACCTGTGTCACACTTATCACACCCTGGTTTACAACTATATCAATAGGAGATCAGCAGGGGATAATTTTATTTCCCTTTTCGAACAGAAACTGGAGTATTTTAATATATAATATGTGCTTATTGTATTATGATTATGGGGAATTCCCTCGGGAGGACAAGCTTAAATGGGGATATATGTGATGCGATCAAGCACAATCAGTCAGAACTCTTAAATATTGATTTTGAGATATAGCCATACAAAGGAAATATTTCCTTTTGTTTTGGAAACTCTTTGATTGCTCATATCTTTGGAACTGTTTGTTCAATTTTAATGGGGTTTTCTGCAAAATCCAGATTTGTAAATGCTTTTTAGTATCCTATAAGAAACTGAAAATTTAATATTTCCAAGTTCCGACTGATTTTGCTTGATCGCATCATATATATATTAATCGCATTGCAATGCAATGTAATTTTGTATTATGTATCATGCCCACTCCTTGCCCAGGGCTGGCCTGATGGAAAACTAACCATGTAGTGCAAACTATGGTCTGAATTCACTTTAGTTCACAACATGCACAAATACACTTGTCTCGATCTCAGCTTTGTGGAAATCCTCGCTCTAGCATTAAGGCAAAAATTCACCGAATTTGCTTGAATTATAACCAAATCAACATAATAACATATTTCTTTTTAAAACTATATTGCACAATATGTACCTCTTCTATTTTATATTTCAGTATGCCATTGTGTTCAAAACACCACCATATCATAATCCCAATATTGACAAGCAGAAGTATGTCCAGGTTCAGCTGAAGAGGCGGACAGATGGTGATACCAGTGACCCCAAACCATTCACATATTACCCCAAGGAACATGGTAAGATTTGGATTTGTTTGCCTAATATAATTGTTTGTGTACCAAAAGACAAGAAAGGTATTTTTCTAGCTTGATGTATAGCAGTGCTCGACTCGCAACATTTTTTGTGTAGCAAAAACTGCTATACAATATTCATTTTGCACAGCCCAAGTTTTGCATAGCACAAAGCGTCATCATCCCTATATCTTTGTGCCAAAAATTGCTGTGAATCCACTCGTTCTTTAAAAGCTACGCATGGCGATTTTGTTCGAGATAGGCCGAGCGACTCAGGCTAAGCATATCACTTACACGATATGAGATACTGCAGCGTTTCCATTCATACACGTTTATACGATCTGCGCATGCTCAGTACCCCATATGGCGTTAATTGCCATTACAAGAAAATTTGATTTGTTGTCAGGTAAAATGCAGGTTTTGTTATCAATACACTAACTGGAAATTCAATACACTCAGCTGTGATTGCTGTTTTCTTTAAATACATATATTTAACTGCATTTTCACCGAAATGTTTTTAAATTGTACGATAATAATGTGATTTACTCAATCAGATAGGACTCCTTTTCTTGCGTTCGGAAAGGTGAGTTATCTTATTGGTGAAATACCAATCGCCTGTCGCTCACCAGCAGAGTATTAGGACGTGATTCATTTCAGGGAAAAAAGAATTATTTAGAGGCTGTCGAGTGTCGACACTGTAGCATTCATGGCCCATCTATGCACGTAAACATAAACATATTCAAAGATGAATGAACCGGTGCTAGAATACGTCATGAAACCTTACTCCAGGAATTGTTTATTTATAGTTTTGTTACAATTAAACCAAATAGTGCTTTGAGATAAAGAGTAGAGAAATGACATGCCAGTTATAAGATAATGCACAGCTTTTTTGCATGGTATCACAAATACCTTGAATTGAACTTTTAAAGAATATTATTCTCATCCTCGGAGGCTTTGAATTATAGATAACATTAATTTATTTTTTTACAGATCGTGAGTTCATCCAAAGAAAGAGAAAGAAGCCATTGCCACACTTCCAAGATCATTTTGGTAGTGGACGTGGTTTTGGCACTAACAGTGGAGCGGGAAGTAGTAGTGGTTTCCGTGGCAACACTAGTGGTAGTCAACGTACGGCTTACATTTCCTTGTTTCATAGAATTGAATAGGATGTGCATATTTCATCATAAAATAGTGAATTGTATTCAAATATTATTTCAGAAATTGGCTTTTTTTTTATCTCACTTTAAAATATTTTAAAAGCGCTCGAGTAAACATTGAAAGTACTTGTTTCCAATCAGAATGTGTGTTTGCTCAGAGTCTAGTATGTATTTATAACACTAGGATCAATAAATGTAGCAAGAGAATATAGACTAATTTAGTGCATGCAATGTGGCAGAATCAGATTCAAGACAAACAAAATTTATATGTGCACAAATGGGGAAATTGTAGGTTTTTTCTTTGAATTTCAAAAATAGCAGAATATCAGATCAGCGATATGCATGCCATGAAGTACAAAGTAGGCTTGTTATGTTTAGAAGAATTAGTGTAATGGCTGGACGTATTTCCCATTTGGAGAAGATCAGTCAATTTCTTGTCTCAAAAATGTTTCCTCCCCTAGATATTAAAAGTGTTGTCTTTCCAAACAAACCAGCAACACCAAGTAGTTGGGAATGTACGACAGTCTACATCCCATCTGGGATTTTTTTTTGCTAAGGGTGCCTATTTTTTTTTTTGCTAAGGGTGCCTAAGGGTAGGGGGGTGATCTCTGAACCACTTTGTGAGGTATTTTTTCAAAACTTGTGGAAATAGTTGTAGTGGCATTGTGTTAGCGGGAAAATGCCTTTTGATTAATCCGATTCGGTTATTTTACCCCCTGGACATGGGGTCTGAAGATATCGAGCTTTTTTGCATGTTTCAGCATAGGCCATATATGGCCAATTACAACAAGGTAAACCATATTATTTCATTGTTATTTTTGTAACATTACTTGTCATTAAATTTTTTACAAAATGGTATCAATGTATATCGGAAAGTATTTTCATTCTTTTGATATCAAAAACAGAAAGATCCAACGTTCCCACTTGACATCACAATGACGTCATAATATAGATGTTATATTTGTGGGTTGCACCAATACGCATAAACGCATGGAAAGTGGTTTGCAATGCTTTTTTTGCACCACACGGAAAAAAGGGTGGTGCAATATTTATGTGTACCCCAGGGTCAATTGTGTGGGTTGGGGTGTGTGTGGGGGGGGGGCAATGAATTTTTTGGCAGGCCAAAACAAAAGGGAACATTTTTGGCAGGTTGAATGGGGGACAAGCAATTTTGGCAGGTCTAAGAAAGAGGTTGGAGCGGCAACCGATTTTGGTACAGATAATTTGGGCACCGTTTCTATATTATGTTCTCATGGTTCTAAAAGGTGTAGGAAAAATGTTCAAATATGCAAAAATTTCCTGCTCAATACAATCTAAGGTTTTAAACTTGGGTTCCCCAAAATCATGCATGTGTAGAAGGGGGGGGGGGGCAAAGATTTTTTTGTTTTGGGCAAGTCAAGTGGGGGAAGGATTTTTGTCACATCTAAGGGGGGAGCAAATATTTTTTGGCAAAAAGGGGGGTAGGCAAGTGATTTTTGGCAGACCATTCTGGGAATTGACCACCCAGGGGTACACATGATTGCACCATCCCTGATAAGGAACATTTTCGGCATCTTGGATCAAGTCTCCACCATAAATATTAGGATTGGGTATTTTATGTTCCACATTTGAAACAAACAATCTTAATTGCAATATTTCGAGCCCATTAACTAAAACTGGGTGCTATACTGTGACATTGGGCTACAAATATACAAGTTCCTAAGTTGGCAATAGGGATCTGCTTTAATTGCATATTCATGACTTTCTTGTGATGGCCTTTAAGAGATGTGGCTATTTTCAGAAAAAAGAGATGGGGTTGTTTATTCTGCTTGCATCCACCCCAGCCCCGCTGGACATTTTTTGTTTTATTTCTAATCTTTTTATTTGGGGGGGGGGGGAGGCAAAATCAGGACATATTTGCCGACTATCAATGATTCCCTACACTGATTTTCTTCAATTAGGAAATGTTAAATAATACTCTCGTGTAAGGAGTTGGATTAGGGAGTCAAAATGTTTTCCCGCCGCATTTTGGCTAAACTTATTGTGCTTATTATGCAACCAACCCCTACCATAAAAAAATATCTCTGAATATTCCATCAATAACATCAGTGATTCTTGCTATTTATTAGTATGAGAGCACTGAAAACAATTATCATTATTGATATTATATTAATTATTAAATATTAATTATTATTACAAGTTAAATCACATACTTTATAGGGAGAGCTTCAAAACACATCCGCCGGCTACTCGCCAGTCCAGCCCGGTTCTATATCCGGTTAGATCCGGTTTGTATTGTTCTAAACAATATGGAATGCGGTTCAACTGCTACTAACTGCCGGTCAACCAGCGGTTGAGTTTTGAAGCCACCCATAAACTTTTATTAGCTAACATGTAAGCCTAACAATACTAAGCCTATATATTACAATGCACTAAAATGGGCAAAAACGGGAAAACTTAAGAAGCCATGTCCAGGGGGTAAAATGCCCGAATTGAACGAAATAAAGGCCATTTTCCTACTCACACCAAGTCACTACAATGATTTTCACAAGTATTTTAAAACTTTGGTTCGAGATCACCCCCCTACTAAGGGTAAGAAAGAGTATTGTCTATTGCGAGTAACAGGTGGCTATATATGTGTACATCCATATTAAAAGAATTCACTTGATGGCTGCTACATAGTTATAAATACTAGACTCATCTCAAGTACGGAAAATTTGAGGTCATTTCAAATGATCCCCAAGTCACATATGGTTTAGGAATATAGAGAACATTCCTAAGCCACATAGTTATGATTTGAAGTGACCTCCACAAGTCTGTAATTTATTCCTAGCTATCATGTAAAAAGAGACACATAATACGTAGCAGCCGACAAGTGCGTCCTTTTGAAATGGATGTACACATATGCTACATCATTATACCATGCAGGGTGAGTTGAAGATTGAAGGGATGCAGGTCCAAGGGAGAAATTGTCACCCCACAGCAGCAGTTCCAACCCTCCCAAAGAATATGGCAGGGTAGACATGACAACCAAAGGGATGCTTGTAACCATGACTCATACTCCCATGCATAAAATGTTGAATTCCATTGCAAACCAACAATTCTTTGAATCTTCCACCTATACAGCATTCAGCTTCCCCAGTACCTCGGTGCCAGGAAGTTTTAACTTCCAACAAGCAGCAACCAGCTTCCAATCCTTACCAGTCACTGCTGGAAACGTGCCAGGAATTCACCCACAAGGAATTCAACCACAAGGAATTCAACCCCAGGTCCAAGTGCAAACAAATGCTTTAAGTAAGTATGGGCTAACTACAACTATACTATGATCAGCTCGTAGGGACTCATGAGGCACCACAAGCAAATTTTTGTTTGAATTAGCTGTTGATGCAGATTTCATACTTGTTATTAAAGAACTACCAACAAGCAGTGCTCCCATGCAACCCTTCTGGATCTGCCTTTGCATTAAGCTACAAGTTAAGTGATAAGGTGGATCTTATGTTGTAATTGGATGTGGCAGTCTTGTCCATAAGGCCAAAAAAAAAAGGTTTGTCTCAAAGCTTGCGCGCGCATTTGTAAAATCACCCGATTTGACAAAAAAGAAATGCGGACATTTTTTTTATTTCAATTTTTTTTTTTTAGTTTTTTCCAAAAAAATCGGCGAAAATCAGACTTTTTTCTCAAAATACCATGAAAAAAGTCGGGAATAAAAAAAAAAAAAAAAAAAAAATCTCATTTCGCATTTTTTTTAAATTTCTCGTGAGCTTTGAGACAAACCCTTTTTTTTTTTTTTGCCTAATCACTAGAAACTGATGGGTAACAGTGAGTTTGATGTAGCCTGTATAATATGTTGGCGAATGACCAAATTCTAACTAGTTTCGTTACTTGCTGTTATACAGGTCAAAGCCAGCAAATGCAGCAACAAATTCAACTTCAACAACAACAGATTCGTCACCAACTCCAACAGCGGCAACAAGCACCTCAACAGCTACAGCAGCAGCAACAACAACAACAACTACAGCAGCAGCAACAACAGCAACAGCAACAACTAAGTGCCAGTAGTCTCTACCAGCCAAGACCTGGCCCGAACCTGCAGCCTCGTGGTATTGGAGGAATGATGCCAAGTGCAACAGATGCTGGTAGTAAAGAGGATAGGGTGGTGCCACAGGTTACCAAGGTAGTAGGTGTGAAGGAGGAGGGAGAATTACAGGTGGATTCAGCACCGGTAGAGGAGGAGGAAGATGATTTGGAAACCGACTCTGCAGCTGTTGTTCAACAAGGAAGTTTGGAAATAGATTCAGCTCCAATTGGTGAGTTGAGTTCTGTTTGTGGTTGATTGTCTATCTGCGTATTTGTTATTTATTGAGTAAACAGTTGACTTGTGCTTAGTTATGCATATAATTAAGAAAGTCTTTATAGTACTTCAGACAATTGTCTTGAAATATTTACTGAGGTATTTGATGAAGATGCATTACATTGTCACCCTTTAAGTCAAGTCAAGTCAATTCAAGTCAATTCAAGTCAAGTCAATTCAAGTCAAGTCAAGTCAAGTCAAGTCAAGTCAAGTCAAGTCAATTCAAGTCAAGTCAATTCAAGTCAAGTCAAGTCAAGTCAAGTCAAGTCAAGTCAAGTCAATTCAAGTCAATTCAATTCAAGTCAAGTCAAGTCAAGTCAAGTCAAGTCAATTCAATTCAAGTCAAGTCAAGTCAAGTCAAGTCAAGTCAAGTCAAGTCAAGTCAAGTCAAGTCAAGTCAAGTCAAGTCAAGTCAATTCAATTCAAGTCAAGTCAAGTCAAGTCAATTCAATTCAAGTCAAGTCAAGTCAAGTCAATTCAAGTCAAGTCAAGTCAATTCAAGTCAATTCAAGTCAAGTCAAGTCAATTCAAGTCAATTCAAGTCAAGTCAAGTCAATTCAAGTCAAGTCAAGTCAAGTCAATTCAAGTCAAGTCAAGTCAATTCAAGTCAAGTCAAGTCAAGTCAAGTCAAGTAATACTTTATTAGATCCACAATGGATGAGTGCTCATACAGAAGTGTGTCTCGTCTCAAGCTGAGAGTAACACCATGTTGGATTTCGCAGTGGCAGATTCAAATTAGTGTGTTTATGCAGTCGCATCACCAGCACGTGTGTGCATACAGCCCACAGGATTAGGTTAGCGTGTGCGATTCAAATCTGCCACAGGGAAATCCAACATGGCGTTACTCTCAACTTGAGGCGAGACAGATTAGGAGACTGAATTGCTATCCCATTTTGATATACCAGATATCGATGTCTACATATGCGCAGTTGCGAGATCAGATCAGATTTTACGAGATCAGATCACTAAAAATGTATTCTATCCCTGGTGGTAATCCATGTGTCTGTATACAAAAGATTAAACCAAAGGTAATGATATTTCTTAACAGATTCAGATTCTGAAGAATATAAAGAAAGAGAGAAAAAGAGGCACTGGGCTAAGTTCATAGGACAAGAAACAGTGACCAACATAGGTGAGGAAGAGTTCAAGAAAGATTTGCCAAAGATAGAGCTGCAGGATTCTGGAAATCAAACAGGTAAGCTTGTATATATAGGTCAAATAAATCAATTTTGACTTGTTTCAAGACAAAAAAACTTTTCTAAAGGCGTGACCATCCCAGATTGTGTGTTTGGGATTTTTAGCAGTATGCAAGTTACAAGCATGTGTTTTGGGGATAAAGATGGATTTTGACTGAAATTTGTTGGAAAAAGCAGAAATATTTATGAAATTTTTCATAATTTTTCAGATTTTCAAGCTTGTTATCTGTGATATATTTCATAATTATCAGCATTATCAAAATTACTATATTTAACATAGATGCGTTTGATCTGGAGTATGACTCGTTGGCATGGCGACTGGCTGAAAGAACATCTAATGCAATGAGAGACTATGCTAAAACAGGTGATATCAAGATGTTACTTGCTGTACAGCGCCATCTCACTGCTGTCGAAGATGATAGTGGAGATACGTAAGTTGGAGTATTTGTTGCTTTTACTACATTTGAATCCGGTTTTATTTTCTGTTGCAAATAGAGTATATGGATGATTGCAGTGGAAAGTACTTTGATAAAGTGCAAAATACATCAAGTCCATGTGATGCACTTAATTAAAAATGTTTGAAAAACACGAAAAGTTATAGGTTTTGATTGGCTGTTTGAAAGGGGCATAATAGTTTAGCATTTGATAACTTTTTATTGAATATAATGGTAATTACTTGTGATCTTACCAGTTTTAAGTCTGTTTAATGTGTCCGATGTGGTGTGATCAAAGAGATTATACCCCAAGAGCCGTATGCATAATGCTATGGTAAATCAGCCATATTGGGTTGTCATGCATGGAGAGCAAATGAGCGCAAGAAGACCGTAAGTCCACTTGGCCCCTCAACATGTATACGCTCAAGTTGCGTATAGTTTTGTATAGTTTGGTAATGTTTTATACATGTTCAGGGGCCAAAAGAAATCTTTCACATGCACCTTTCATGATATTTTCACCCTGGAACATGTATTAAACATAAAACCCTTAGAAACTACACGTAACTTTAATTAGTATATACATGTTGAGGGGCCAAGTGGACTTACGGTCTTCTTGTGCTCAGGTCTATTAGTGTATCTTTTTCAGCAAAACCCAAAATCAAAAATCAATTGGCCTCTTTAAGCTTGTGCATTACAAAGGTTTGCATATAACACTTTTCCTGTGCTATAGGCACAATGCATTACACACAGATTGCAAACAAGCACACACTTTAAATCAGAGTTTACAAGGAGCCTGGCAAAATTACTATTTTGACCTTCATGCACGACATGCAAACATATGAATAGGAAGCTCTTTGGGTGGGCTAATCTAGTTGAAATCTATACACTCCATATGGAAGATGACCTTAATCTTCTACACAGGGAGTGTGAATTTCAAATGGGATTACCTGAATGGCTGACTTCATTTGAAATCTACACCCCCTGTGTGTCTAATTAAGACCATGGCTTCCATAGGAGTGTATGGAATTCCAACTGTAATATCCCGATCTCTTTAATTAGTTGTAATAGTTTCAGTGACAGAGTGTCAGAACACTTGTGTCTGAAACCTCATGATCAAGAGAGTCCATATGGTTCAATACAGACTAAAAGTAACTGTGAGACTTGGTCAAATAAATGTGTTTGATTTTATTTCTTCCTGTCACAGAGCTTTACACCTTGCCATCATCCACAAAAAGTATGATGTAGCATTTGCCTTACTTAGTGTCATTATCAGCATTCCAAAACAGAAGATTGTCAACCAGTACAACAAAATAAAACAGGTAAGCGAAAAGAATCAATGTTTTTGTTGTGAATTTAGTGTTTTCAAAATTATCAACTGAATGGTGTACATTCAGGTGTCCTTTTCATGAATGCAATATTGATAGCATGTTATGGTCTATAGTCTATATATCTACCTCGAGTCACCGGCACTAGCTTAGCGTTACTTGGTGCGTTTACATACTTTCACGCGCGCAATCAACATGCCGCATATGTACACGCAAGAAACCATGCTAAGCCAATACATGTCAGAATACAGTATTAGTTGTACAAGTTTCAATTTTGGACAAGTTCCTGTTATGTTTGAAACAAATGCCTATTTTCCGAGTGGATCTTAAGGATGGAAAAAGAATATATAGAGGGGTACATTATTGGCATGTAGTCTTGAATGCAATGAACAATAACATGACTCAAATATAAGTGAATTAATAATACTTGTGTTCATATGACATTTTCCCTTCTATTTTTGAAATCACTTCTTCCCATAGACTCCATTGCACCTTGCAGTGATCACAGACCAATCCAGAATGGTAGACCTGTTACTGCGATGTGGTGCAGACCCAAATATGATTGATGGCAATGGCAATATGCCGTTACATATCGCAGCAGAGGAAAGCTTAACAGAGATAACTCAAGTGTTGTGTCGTGGACCCATTGCTAAAGCAGCATGTGATATCATCAAAGCCGATCTGAATGCCAGAAACTTGGATGGTAAAGAAAATGCGTTCACTATGTAGAGGAGTGTGTGTATGTGGGTTGCATGTGTAGGGATGCATTAGACATATTCCTGTGGACCTTAAGTCATCTGTCTATCAGTGTATTTTCATTTCAAGTCCTCAAAAAATTAGTCCTGAACAAGTCTGCACAATGTTAACACATAGGATGTTAGGTATTCACTGTGATGGCACGGTCATCTCAAAATGAGATTCTACCCGCAAAGTGCATGTGCGTACAGCCGACACCTGTCAAACACGTGCTTTGATTGTCCCGCACACTTCGCAAAAAGCTTCCGGCGTGTTGCTAGAAAAGCGCGAGAAACAAAAATACACTTTTTTCCGCATGCATTTGCAGGGAGGACCTCGTTTTGGTAGCAAGATGGCGGATCCGTGCAAAGGGCGAATAGAGGATGAAGAAGGGTATAGATTATTTTTTCTGTTTTCTGAGGACTTGTGTTTCGAGAATGCATGGGTAGTGCTTGTTGTGCACAAGAAGGTCCTCCTTGTGTTGGTGTATTGTACTGTTGGAGTCTTTGGAAGTAGTGTAATGCTAATGTAAGAGAGTGTGGGGGTGTGCATGTATGTGTATGATGTGTTTGTATGTGAAGTATTATAGAGAGCTAAAGAGAGAAGAAGATAGAATAATATGCTGTCTGCTGAGTAGCTTATTTTTTAACCAAAAATGATAAATTTCATATGATTTTTTATTATGTTGTTTCCATTTGCAGGATTTACAGCAGCACACCTGTCAATCAAGAAAGATGACTTGAAAAATCTGAAGATGTTGGTCAAGTTTGGTGCAGATGTCAATGTCCCGGTAGGTAGCATCGGATTCATGACTATAAAGTGTGTGTCAGTCTGGAATTCAATAGAATTTTTCATCAGTTGATTTACAGTTGCTGGGTTCAGATCATGCAGTGATTAATTGAATCATTGTACATTTATACTCATGGTAAATTTTGTCTTCCACTTGATTGATAGGTTGATTGATCCATTCATTATTCATTTTCAGGATGGTAACAGTGGTCGCACCTGCCTCCACCATGCTGTACAGAGGTCCAACTTCTCCATCCTTGGTTACCTCATAACTGATGCTGAAGCTGACATTCATGCTATCAACTTTGCTGGTGACACCCCATTACACATTGCAAGCAGTTTGGACTATGTAGCTGTAGCATCATTACTCATAGCTGCTGGAGCTGACATTCACTGTGAGAATTATGACTTTGGTGATGTGACCTCTGAAGAGGAAGAAGGAGAAAAGAGTGAGGAAGGAGAAAAGCAGGAGGACAACGCGGATGAAGAGATGAAACAGGAGAAAGATGAGGAGGAGGAAGATCTTTCAGGCAAAACACCATTGGATCTTGCTAAGAGTGATAGGGTAAGATACTTTTGGGGGGAAATAATATTGAATTTGAGGAAGGACTTGTCAAGAAGATTCTACAAATAAATCTATACCCATTTCCCCATAAATGGGACCCATTTTTATACTTGAGGCCCAGACATGGACCATGTGCACTTAACACAAATATGACAATTGTTCTCACAATTTTTGTATGTTACAGGAAATTTCAGGTCAAAATTCACATAATTGGATAAATTTCAAGACAAATTTGATTATCTTTTGAAAAAAGTGACCCATCTATCTCTTCCAATTTTCACACAAAGAAAAGGTCATCATTATACTAGTGTGTACAGCAGTTTGTATACCAGAACCCCTTGGTCTGGACTCCAGATCACCTGGCTTATAATTATCTTTTATCAACTGGCCCAATGGCCAAGATTGGACCACTTCCTGTGGTTCATAACTGGCCCATCCAGCCAGCCTGGATATGTAAATATTTCCTTGTGGATTGTGCAATCGCACAACTATTTGTAAACCTGAATGAGGGACCAACAATAACTAGAAGGCTATATATTTGTACACAAATACGGGCTATACCCGCATGTTATCGGTGTACCCAAACTTACAGTCCTTATTTGCTGAGGACTTAAAATAAAGAAATTGTAAAAAGTTAAGCCCAATTGGGCAGAAAATGTGTAAAAAGTGAAAGTCCAAGTCACAAGCTTTAATTGAATGTAGGTTGCACTATCGTAGCACTTAAAATAAAGAAATTGTAAAAAGTCCCCTTTTCCAGAGGGAGTATGTAAATTAGATGGAACAGCCATTTCAGAGGGAGTATGTAAATTAAACGGAACAGCCTTATTTGGGGACATTTCAGAGGGAGTATGTAAATTAAATGGAACAATAGTCTCTCTTACTCACAGTGAGGCTATGCAATATGATTCAGGGAAACTATTCCAGAGGGAGTATGTAAATTAAATGGAACAGCCATTTCAGAGGGAGTATGTAAATTATACGGAACAGCCTTTTGGAGGCCATTTCAGAGGGAGTATGTAAATTAAATGGAACAGCCAATGGGTATGTAATTTAACTGGAACAGCCTTAACGCTTCACGCTGGTATTTCCAATTATGATAATACGATCTGTCTGTTTAGTCCTACGTGTGTGGGGTGGATGGGTGTGTGGGTGTTAGTAACAATATACTTCTCAGGTGCTATCTGTGTACATATTCTGAGCACGGAAGCTGCTTTCTTTGATGAGAAACGGCCGGCCCCTTTGTTTTAACATTTGGGGCCCTGGGGCCCAATATATATGACTTATGGGGCTCATGTACATATGTTAAAGTATGATTCTCAAGTGCTATCAGTAGACTCAAGCTGGGCATTGTAGCTGCTTTATTTACTGAGTAACGGCCGGCCCTATGTTTTAGCGTTTGGGGCCCTGGGGCCCATATTATGTGACATATGGGGATTATATGTACATATAACGTTATAATACTAAAGACCTATCTGTGTACCAAATCTGAACCATGTAGCTGCTTTATTTACTGAGTAATGGCTGGCCCTATGTTTTAGCATTTGGGGCCCTGGGGCCCATATTATGTGGTATATGGGGCTCATATGTACATATAACAATGTAATTCTCAGGTGCAATCTGTGTACAAACTCTGAGCCCTAAAGCTGCTTTAATTGATGAGAAACGGCCGGCCCTTTGTTTTAACATGTGGGGCCCTGGGGCCCATATTTTTTTACTTATGAGGCTCATGTACATAATGTTGAAGTATAATTCTCAAGTGCTATCAGTAAACTCAAGCTGAGCATTGTAGCTGCTTTATTTACTGAGTAACGGCCGGCCCTATGTTTGAGCGTTTGGGGCCTTGGGGCCCATATTATGTGACGTATGGGGGTTATACATACATTTGACAATATAATACTAAAGACCTACCTGTGTACCAAATCTGAACCCTGTAGCTACTTTATTTGCTGAGAAACGGCCGGCCCTTTGTTTTAACATTTTTGGCCCCTGGGGCCCCTAGCCTTGTAAATCTGGGGCCAAAACGGGCAAAAGGCACATCTACAACTTAGGGCCCATACATATGCCATGTATGAGCCCTAGTGATCTTGTACTTTTAGAGCTAGGCTTGTCAATCTGTTGCACCATATTGTAACATTTGGGCCCCTGGGGCCCATAATATATAACATATGGGGCTCTTGTATATTTGTAATATAGAGTGCCCCTAGGGCTATCAGTGTACCAACTGAGGGCCCTGAGGCTGCTTCATTTGATGAGAAACGGTGTGCTTTGTATTTTCACATTTGGGCCCCTGGGGCTCGTGACCTTGACCCCTGGGGCCAAGATGGGCAAAAGGCACTTTCTGGGTAGGGCCCATAAGTGTACCACATATGGGCCCCAGGGCCTTTGTAGTTTTAGCGCTAGCCTTGACAGAATGATGTGTTTGATGGAGAAGGAGAAGGAGGAGGAGAAGAAGAAGGAGAAGAAACCAAACTAGATGGCACTGTTGTGTTTGAGCAAACACGAATATATATGCCTGTGATTCCCACCCTAACCCCCAATGACCTTGACATGACCTTGACCATTATTGGCACTCGATGGTGATATCATCCACCAAGTTTGGTTACAATCCAACAATCTTTACTCTGTTGACCTTGACATGTTTAGGCATACGATGTTGATCCCATGCACCAAGTTTGGTGACAATCCAACAATCTATACTCGGATGACCTTGACATGACCTTGACAAATATTGGCACTTGACGATGATCTCATTCACCAAGTTTGGTTACAATCTAACAATCTTTACTCTGATGACCTTGGCATGACCTTGACCAATATTGGCGCCGATGGTGATCTCATTCACCAAGTTTGGTGATAATCCAGCAATCTATACTCGGATGACCTTGACATGACCTTGACAAATATTGGCGCTTGACGGTGATCTCATTCACCAAGTTTGGTTACAATCTAACAATCTTTACCCTGATGACCTTGACATGACCTTGACCATTTTTGGCATTCGATTATGATCCCATGCACCAAGTTTGGTAGCAATCCAATAATCTTTACTCTGATGACCTTGATATGACCTTGACCATTTTGGCATTCGATGGTGATCCCATGCACCAAGTTTGGTGCCAATCCAATAATCTATACTCGAATGACCTTGATATGACCTTGACCATTTTCGGCACTCGATGGTGATCTCATCCACCAAGTTTGATGATAATCCAAGCAACTATACTCGGATGACCTTGACATGACCTTGACCCTTTTCGGCATTCGATTGTGATCACATCCACCAAATATGATGACAATCCAACAATATCTACTTAGATGACCTTGACATGACCTTGACCCCTAAAAGGCACATCTTTGGGGTGGGGGCATTAAGTGTACCAAGTATGAGCCCTGGGGCCCTTGTAGTTTTGGAGCTAGCCCTGTTAATGTGAAGGGTGAGGAGGAAAAGGAGAAGAAGGAGAAGAAGGAGAAGACTAACTAGATGGCACTGTTGTGTTTGAGCAAACACGAATATATATGCCTGTGATTCCCACCCTAACCTCCAATGACCTTGACATCACCTTGACCATTATTGGCACTCGATGGTGATATCATCCACCAAGTTTGGTGGCAATTCAACAATCTATGCTCAGATGACCTTGACACGACCTTGACCATTATCGGCACTCGATTGTGATCACCTTCACCAGGTTTGGATACAATCTAACAATCTTTACTTTGATGACCTTGACATGACCTTGACCATTTTTCAGATTCGATTATGATCCCATGTACCAAGTTTGGTGGCAATCCAATAATCTTTACTCTGATGACCTTGATATGACCTTGACCATTTTTGGCATTCAATGGTGATCCCATGCACCAAGTTTGGTGGCAATCCAATAATCTATACTCGGATGACCTTGATATGACCTTGACCATTTTCGCACTCGATGGTGATCTCATCAACCAAGTTTGATGACAATCCAACAATTTTTGCCCTGATGACCTTGACATGACCTTGAACATAATTGGCACTCGATGGTGATCTCATCCACCAAGTTTGATGATAATCCAATAAACTATACTCGGATGACCTTGACATGACCTTGACCCTTTTCGGCATTCGATTGTGATCACATCCACCAAATATGATGACAATCCAACAATATATACTTAGATGACCTTGACATGACCTTGACCCCTAAAAGGCACATCTTTGGGGTGGGGCCATTAAGTGTGCCAAGTATGAACCCCAGGGCCCTTATAGTTTTGGAGATAGCCCTGTCATTATGAAGTGTGAGAAGGAGAAGAAGAAGAAGGAGAAGAAGAAGGAGAAGACTAACTAGATGACACTGTTGTGTTTGAGCAAACACGAATATCTATGTCTGTGATTTCCCCTACCCCCCCCCCCCCTTAACACATCATGGCACCCTTTACCCATCCTGACACCCCGTAATATGTTTAATACTAAAAGACCTATCAGTATACCAACGCAGGGCATTGTAGCTGCTTTATTTACCGAGTAACGACCGGCCCTTTGTTTTACCGTTTGGGGCCCTGGGGCCCTGGGGCCCATATTATATGATATATGGGGCTTTTATATTCATATAATAATATAATGCTAAAGACCTATTAGCGTTTCAAATCTGAGCCTTGTAGCTACTTTATTTGCTAAGAAACGACCGGCCCTTTGTTTTAACATTTGGGCCTCTGGGGCCCCTAGCCTTAAATATCTGGGGCCAAAATAAGCAAAGGCCAATCTACAAATTAGGGCCCACACTTGTGCCACATATGAGTCCTAGTGCCCTTGTAGTTTTAGAGCTAGCCTTGTCAATCTGTTGCCCCTTATTTTAACATTTGGGGCCCTGGGGCCCGTAATATAAGACATATGGGACCATGAACACTTGTAAATTTAGAGTACCCCTAGGGCTATCAGTCTACCAACTCAGTGCCAAGAGGCTGCTTTATTTGATGAGAAACGGCATGATTGGTATTTTTACATTTGGGCCCCTGGGGCCCGTGCCCTTTGACCTCTGGGGTCAAGATGGGCAAAAGGCACATCTACGAGGTGGGGCCATTAAGTGTACCAAATATAAGCCCTTGGGCCCTTGTAGTTTTTCAGATATGCTTGTCAATATAAAGGGTCTGGAAAAGGAGAAGAAGGAGATGACTAACTAGATGGCACAGTTGTGTTTGACCAAACACGAATATCTATGCCTGTGTTTCCCACCCTAACCCCCTTAACCCACCATGACACTCTTAATCCATCATGACACCCCATATTCTAAAAGGGCTATCAGTATACCAACGAAAAAAATTAAATTAATTAATTAAAAATCAAATAATACCCCTTTAATTGCATTTGCTGTGTAAACGCTTGAGGGCGCTCCTCCTTAAATAATGCAACAAACATGTTCCATACAAAAAAAAATCCAAAAAAAAAATCCAAAAATCTGAATATCCCTTTAATCCCAAAACGGAGTGTCCCTTTAATGGCTGTTCCGTCACCTAACACCCCCTGACACCCCATATTCTAAAAGGGCTATCAGTATACCAACGAAAAAAATTAAAATTAATTAATTAAAAATCAAATAATAGCCCTTTAATTGCATTTGCTGTGTAAACGCTTGAGGGCGCTCCTCCTTAAATAATGCAACAAACATGTTCCATACAAAAAAATCAAAAAAAAAAAAAAAAAAAAAAAAATCAAAAATTTGAATACCCCTTTAATCCCAAAATGGAGTGTCCCTTTAATGGCTGTTCCATCACCCTAACACCCACTGACACCCCATATTCTAAAAGGGCTATCAGTATACCAACAAAAAAAAAATTAAAATTAATTAATTAATTAAAAATCAAATAATACTCCTTTAATTGCATTTGCTGTGTAAACGCTTGAGGGCGCTCCTCCTTAAATAATGCAACAAACATGTTCCATACAAAAAAAATCAAAAAAAAATCAAAAAATCTGAATACTCCTTTAATCCCAAAACGGAGTGTCCCTTTAATGGCTGTTCCATCACCCTATACTGAAAACCTATCTGTGTACCAAATCTGAGCCCTGTAGCTACTTTATTTGCTGAGAAACGGCCGGCCCTTTGTTTTAACATTTGGGCCTCTGGGCCCCTAGCCTTAAAAATCTGGGGCCATAATTGGTAAAATGCATATCTACAAGTTCGGGCCCATACGCAGCCACATATGAGCCCTAGTGCCCTTGTTTCACAGCTAACCTTGTCAAACTGTTGCCCCTTTTTTTAACATTTGGGGCCCTGGGGCCCATAATATATGACATATGGGGCTCATGTATACATGTAAATATAGAGTACTCCTGGGGCTATCAGTGCACCAACTCAGGGCCCTGAGGCTGCTTCATTTGATGAGAAACGGCATGCTTTGTATTTTTACATTTGGGCCCCTGGGGCCCGTGACCTTTGACCTATGGGGCGAAATGGGCAAAAGGCACATCTACGGGTAGGGCCACTATGTGTGCCAAATATGAGCCCTGGGGTCCTTGTAGTTTTGGAGATAGCCCTGTTAATGTGAAGGGTCAGAAGGAGAAGGAGAAGAACTAGATGGCACAGTTGTGTTTGACCAAACACGAATAGTCTATGCCTGTGTTTCCCACCCTAACCCCCTTAACCCACCATGACACTCTTAATCCATTATGACACCCCATGTTCTAAAAGGGCTATCAGTATACCAACGAAAAAAATTGAAATAAATAAATTAATTAAAAATCAAATAATACCCCTTTAATTGCATTTGCTGTGTAAACGCTTGAGGGCGCTCCTCTTTAAATAATGCAACAAACATGTCCCATACAAAAAAAAATCAAAAAAAAAAAAAAAAAAAAATCTGAATACCCCTTTAATCCCAAAACGGAGTGTCCCTTTAATGGCTGTTCCATCACCCTAACACCCACTGACACCCCATATTCTAAAAGGGCTATCAGTATACCAAAAAAAAAAAAAAAAAAAATTAATTAATTAAAAATCAAATAATAGCCCTTAAATTGCATTTGCTGTGTAAACGCTTGAGGGCGCTCCTCCTTAAATAATGCAACAAACACGTTCCATACAAAAAAAAAAAAAAAAAAATCTGAATACCCCTTTAATCCCAAAACGGAGTGTCCCTTTAATGGCTGTTCCATCACCCTATACTGAAAACCTATCTGTGTACCAAGTCTGAGCCCTGTAGCTACTTTATTTGCTGAGAAACGGCCGGCCCTTTGTTTTAACATTTGGGCCTCTGGGCCCCTAGCCTTAAAAATCTGGGGCCATAATTGGTAAAATGCATATCTACAAGTTCGGGCCCATACGTGTGCCACATATGAGCCCTAGTGCCCTTGTAGTTTCACAGTTAACCTTGTCAAACTGTTGCCCCTTTTTTTAACATTTGGGGCCCTGGGGCCCATAATATATGACATATGGGGCTCATGTATACATGTAAATATAGAGTACTCCTGGGGCTATCAGTGCACCAACTCAGGGCCCTGAGACTGCTTTATTTGATGAGAAACGGCATGCTTTGTATTTTTACATTTGGGCCCCTGGGGCCTGTGACCTTTGACCTATAAATGAAATGGGCAAAAGGCACATCTACGGGTAGGGCCATTAAGTGTGCCAAATATGAGCCCTGGGGCCCTTGTAGTTTTGGAGATAGCCCTGTTAATATGAAGGGTGAGAAGGAGGAGAAGGAGAAGGAGAAGAAGGAAAAGGAGAAGACTAAAGAGCATAAGCAGAATATCTATGCCCTGTTCCACAGGCATAGATAACTAGAAGGCTATATATTTGTACACAAATACGGCTATACCCGCATGTTATCGGTGTACCCAAACTTACAGTCCTTATTTGCTGAGAACTTAAAACAAAGAAATTGTATGTGTAAAAAGTGAAAGTCCAAGTCACAAGCTTTAATTGAATGTAGGTTGCACTGTCGTAGCACTTAAAATAAAGAAATTGTAAAAAGTCCCTCCCAGGGGAGTCGCTCTCGTACTCTCCATAGGTTGCTGTTGTCAGTCTCTCTTACTCACAGTGAGGCTATGCAATTTGATTCAGGGGAAACTATTCCAGAGGGAGTATGTAAATTAAATGGAACAGCCATTTCAGAGGGAGTATGTAAATTAAACGGAACAGCCTTTTGTGGGATATTTCAGAGGGAGTATGTAAATTAAATGGAACAGCCAATGGGTATGTAATTTAACTGGAACAGCCTTAACGCTTCACGCTGTTATTTCCAATTATGATATAATACGATCTGTCTGTTTAGTCCTATGTGTGTGGGGTGGATGGGTGTGTGGGTGTTAGTAACAATATAATTCTCAGGTGCTATCTGTGTACAAATTCTGAGCCCGGAAGCTGCTTTCTTTGATGAGAAACGGCACGCCCTTTGTTTTAACATTTGGGGCCCTGGGGCCATAATATTTGACTTATGAGGCCCATGTACATAATTATATTGAAGTATAATTCTCAAGTGCTGTCAGTAGACTCAAGATGGGCACTGTAGCTGCTTTATTTACTGAGTAACGGCCGGCCCTATGTTTTAGCGTTTGGGGCCCTGGGCCCATATTATGTGACATATGGGGCTCATATGTACATATAACTATATAATTCTCAGTTGCAATCTGTGTACAAACTCTGAGCCCTGAAGCTGCTTTATTTGATGAGAAACGGCCGGCCCTTTGTTTTAACATTTGGGGCCCTGGGGCCCATAATATTTGACTTATGGGGCTCATGTATATATGTTGAAGTATACTTCTCAAGTACTATCAGAAAACTCAAGCTGGGCATTGTAGCTGCTTTATTTACTGAGTAACGGCCGGCCCTATGTTTTAGGTTTTGGGGCCCTGGGGCCCATATTATGTGACATATGGGGGTTATATATACATATGACAATATAATACTAAAGACCTATCTGTGTGCCAAATCTGAACCCTGTAGCTACTTTATTTGCTGAGAAACGGCCAGCCCTTTGTTTTAACATTTAGGCCCCTGGGGCCCCTGGCCTTGTACATATGGGGCCAAAATGGGCAAAAGGCACATCTACAACTTAGGGCCCATACATATGCCACATATGAGCCCTAGTCATCTTATACTTATAGAGCTAGGCTTGTCAATCTGTTGCACCATATTTTAACATTTGGGCCCCTGGGGCCCATAATATATAACATATGGGGCTGTTGTATATTTGTAAATATAGAGTATCCCTAGGGCTATCAGTGTACCAACTCAGGGCCCTGAGGCTGCTTCATTTGATGAGAAATGGCGTGCTTTGTATTTTCACATTTGGGCCCCTGGGGCCCGTGACCTTTGACCTCTGGGGCCAAGATGGGCAAAAGGCACTTCTACGGGTAGGGCCCATTAGTGTACCACATATGGGACCTGAGGCCCTTGTAGTTTTAGCGCTAGCCTTGACAGAATGTTGTGTTTGATGGGAGAAGGAGGAGGAGGAGGAGGAGAAGAAACCATAGAATGGCAATATACCCGTCCATGCTTCGCATGCGGGTATAAGAAGAAGGAAAAGGAGAAGACTAAAGAGCATAAGGAGTACTAGATGGCACGGTTGTGTTTGATCAAACACGAATATCTATGCCTGTGATTGCAACCCTAACCGTCCACCCACCCCGACACCCTAAACCCATCCTGCCACCCCGTAATATGTTTAATGCTAAAAGAGCTATCAGTATACCGACTTGGGGATCTGGTGTGTTCAACTGTTTTGGTTTGTTTCTTTATGTGAAACACAAGCAAAATTGGACTTCCTTCTTCATGTTTATATTTGTTTTATTTTGACACTTCCTTACAGAGCTGAAAATAAAACAATGATGAAAGTCATGCCATATTCACCATGTTTATTTATGTCATAAACGCTTGTCTTTGTAATATGTACCAGAGAAAATACAGTTAGCAATGAAGCATGAGTGCACAAAGACTAGTTATTAACAGTTTATTAGCAGTCACCTGTCTTTTGGGAAGACTTTGTGTTGTGTGGTAATATGGTGCCTTGACAAAAGACTAGCATTGCCTTACACCTGCCAATGCTAGTTTTTCCTAAAGGCTTTGGCCATGAATGCATGATGCACAGCCACAGCCTTCATAAAAGAAAGTGTTGTCTGCTGCCAATATTAACCAAACACTTCTGCATTTGCAAGTCGAGGATTTAGGACCAGAAAGCCCTATCTGCAATAGTTGCCAGGGGTCATATATAAGATATGTGATGCGATCAAGCAAAATCAGTCGGAACTCGCAAATATTGATTTTGAGATATAGCCAAACAAAGGAAATATTTCCTTTTGTTTCTTGTTGTTTTGGAAACTCTTTAATTGCTCATATCTTTGGTCCTGGTTGTTCAATTTCAATGGGGCTTTCTGCAAAAAGCAGCTTTGTGAATGCTTTTTTCTATCCTATAAAAAACTGAAAATTAAATTTGTCCGAGTTCCGACTGATTTTGCTTGATCGCATCACATATGTGCACTAGATAATGCCGAAATTATCAAGATGTCTTTGGGGCAGTTATTGCATTCTGGTTCTAAACCCCTTGAAGTGAAAACTCATCATTTTACGGTGTGCGCTTTTTAATTATTGGCATGCAGGTAGTCACCTTACACATCGACTCTCTTTGTGCCCCTGACACTATGGATCAGCCGGTAAACAATTTGGTCTACAATTACTCGACATCGTGCAGCTGCTAATCCTAAGGTGTGGATGTGGTAGTCATAAGTATCACTAGTCTGAGGAAAAACTAGTATGGGCCGTTAGTCCCAAGGGTTGGTAGTCCGAATAAAAAATAGGGTTCACTAACTAGTCTGAAACTGGAATAAGGCTTTCCATACCTAAGGTCTGGTGAACCTAATTTGTTTTTCGACTAATGAACCATTTTATTATTTTTGCGGACCTGCAACCTATATGTTGGATTAGTAACCTTGACTATACATTGATTGGTCAGTTTGGTAGTGATGTAGTGCGTACTTTGGTGGGCGCAGTATTGAGTCGTGTGCGTGAAGTAGTAGTTAGCGTGGCACAATCACCAAAAGACATTGACATCACTACCTAACTTGATGTGAACCACAGAATAGTGCTTGCACATTGAACATTTCCAATAATTCTACTTTTATAGTCTGCAAGGTATAATGCATTGCACTTGTAGGCATCAAATGTTAGTGTCACTTGTTGAGGTCCTTATTGTATTTATAATTGGCGCAAACATTTACTAGTTTATCATCCATGCAGTTGGTTAGTTTATGCACCACATAAATTACTAGTTGTCATAAAATGTTCATTGTCCACATAAAGATTTTTCTTCAAAATTGTTGCATGCGACAGATAACAGATGCCAGCTGTTGACTTCCAAATCATCATCCATAAAGCCAGTATCCTCTGTAGTACTGTTACACCTGGAAATTGGAATAAAACGATTAATTATGCAATATTATCAGGAGCAATAATAACATCCTAAACATTTTTAAGGAAGTATACTGCTTGCTGTGATTTTCGGATTGAGACTGAAGACGAAGTGAAAATCATGTGCCAGTTGAATGTGTCGTTTAGTTTGCAGAGTCGTGAAAATATACGAACAACATGCTACAACATACTTAGGTACACTACACACAGATATAGGATAAGTATACTGAATGACTATGGTTTACATAATAACCGTTAATGTTGGCGAGCAGGGTACATACCTAATAATGTGACTATCCACCAGAAATTGCTTGTGAGGTTGGCAAATTGTATTCGGAGTTACAGTGCAAGATTTGCATAAAGGTTGTATTCAAAAACACCTTTTAAACCAATGATTAATCCTATTGTTTAAGAGGATAACAAGCTCCTATGTCTATAGAATTCTTAAATAGTTCTAGTCTTCGTTTGCTTTGGCAAGTGGTGAGTTAACCAACAATTAATAATGAGAGGACATTCCTGAACCTCGTTGACTTGAGGATGATTTGAAGTGATTACCAATTATGACCGTTGGATCTTTATCACCAGCAATTTGTAAAAAGAGACATGCAGTACCAACATATGGTACCCTTTTGCTGAAGGAGCAAAGTTAAACAAAAAATAACTCCACTTCTAAATACCGTTTGAAGTGAAATGATATAATATTATTTTTTATAGCTTATGATATATATATATTTTCATAACACAAAATGAAACAAAATTGACTGGGGACCGACTTTACTAGCGTTTTGTGGGGGGGGGGGGGGTCCAGTCACAATTACCAGTGGGCAGCTTTCCCCAGCTTTGCTGGGAAATCCCTCATTCAATTAATTTTGGCTGCAGGAAGCTGCAGCTAGGCTGAAGAAGGCTGTGCACTAGTAAATATGTATGGGCCTTAAGGCTGAAGTGAAAGGGATACAAATATTGTAACCAGATATTTACTAACCTTGTGAAGACGAATAGTAGGTTTAAAACTGGTGAAAAAGTTGTGAAGTTGGTGCTCCAAAGTTGAATTTGGTCAGTCTGTGATTTGTAGAGATGTATAGGTGATACTGGTCAGATGTAATTGGGTTGGCATGAAGTTGGTATTGCTGGTACTCTTTGTCTGTCTTAGGTTGGTAGAGATGTAGTTGATACTGGCTACAGATGTAATTGGGTAGGCATGGTGCAAGTAGTGCATCTGCAATGCTCTTGTCCACCTCGGTATATATACTGACATTGATGAGTTGGGATTGATGCTTTCTTTAGCATACTAATGACAGCTGTGATGTCATGAATTGAGTTTGGAAATTTTTGATTGCTTAAGGTGATACTTCATAAATTGTATTCAATAATAGAGTTAGCTTTTAAGTTTGTAGTGAAAACTGAAGATGATTTCCCTTGCAAGACTACATTGTACCTGTAAAAAATATGGAAATAGGAAAATGGAGACATTAGAAATTTAGTCCTACATAAAACGGGACTGAAATAGTCTTGGCGAGCAAATCCAATGTAATTTTGTCTCACCATTATAAATATAAAAACAGGGAAAAGTCCTTTATGAGGATGAACCCAAGAGGATACAACTCTGTCACATTAGCAATGGACAAAGTAAAAATGTGAAACAACATCCAATGGGGGGATATACATGTAAAATACAAATGGTATACATGAAGTTAAAAACGTTTTGAAAAGACAATACTATAATTACCTTTCTTTTTCAATGGATACAAAATTGAGGCCCGCTATCAGCATACAACTTGGCATAGAGTCCAGCTCTAATTATTAACAAAAATCATGTACATGGGGCAAGCATATTAAGCCTTGGGATTTCTTTTATAGAACTAATATCATTCCTGTGTGTCAACATGCCTTAAGCTGAAACGAAAGGCATATAAATATGGTAACCAGATGCTTACTTACCTTGTGAACAAGATCAATAGATTTGAAACTGGTTGAAAAGTTGTGAAGTTGGTACTCCAAAGTTGAATTTGGTCAGTCAGATTTGTAGAGATGTAGTTGATACTGGTCAGATGTAACTGGGTTGGCATGAAGTTGGTATTGCAAGAACATGCAGTGCACCTGCAATGCTGTAGTTCATCTTAATGTATAGTGACATTGACAACTTGGAATCAATGCTGTGACATTGTGCATTGAATTTGGATCTTTTGACTGCTCATGGTGACGTTGTGTTGTGCAACATTAGTCGGGATTTTGTTTAAAAAAGACATTCACATGTTCAGATTCTGCCATCTGTTCAGATTCTGTCATCTGTTCACATTCTGTCAGCTGTTCACATTCTGTCATCTGTTTGCATTCTGTCATCTGTTCACATTCAGTCATCTGTTAACATTCTGTCATCTGTTCACATTCTGTCATCTGTTCACATTCGGTCATCTGTTCACATTCTGTTCACATTCTGTCATCTGTTCACATTCGGTCATCTGTTCACATTCTGTCATCTGTTCACATTCTGTCATCTGTTTGCATTCTGTCATCTGTTCACATTCTGTCATCTGTTCACATTCTGTCATCTGTTTGCATTCTGTCATCTGTTTGCATTCTGTCATCTGTTCACATTCTGTCATCTGTTCATTCTGTCATCTGTTCACATTCTGTCATCTGTTTGCATTCTGTCATCTGTTCACATTCTGTCATCTGTTCACATTCTGTCATCTGTTCACATTCTGTCATCTGTTCACATTCTGTTCACATTCTGTCATCTGTTCACATTCTGTTCACATTCTGTCATCTGTTCACATTCTGTCATCTGTTCACATTCTGTCATCTGTTCACATTCTGTTCACATTCTGTCATCTGTTCACATTCTGTCATCTGTTCACATTCTGTCATCTGTTCACATTCTGTCATCTGTTCACATTCTGTCATCTGTTCACATTCTGTCATCTGTTCACATTCTGTCATCTGTTCACATTCTGTCATCTGTTCACATTCTGTCATCTGTTCACATTCTGTAAAGAAATGAAGTTTGATCTTGTCAACATTCGACATTATATGGAGAAATATGCTCAACATTCTGCTATCATTGTGTTGATGTTCTGTAAATAAGCTTGACATTCTGTTAAAATTCTATTCACATTATGCATCAACAGGTTTGACATTCTGTAGATATAAAGGCAATTACAATATGTTAATAGTTTGGATAAAAAATGCTTGACATTCTGTAATGTAATAATCGTCCACATTCTGTACAGATAGGTTTGACATGCACAGAATAAGAATTGGCATTCCGAGATTATGCATAGAAATATGTTTGACATTCTGTTAACATTCTAGAAATATGTTTAACAATCGGCATATAAATGGGGTTTACATTCTGTTAACATTTTACAGAAAATTAGGCTTAACATTCTGTTGACATCATAGAAACAGAGTTGGCATTCTGTATAATTATAATAATTATATAAATAACATGTATGTTAGATATTATGTTTGTATTCTGCATAGTAAACTGCTTGGCATTTTGTTTACAATTTACAAAATAAGTTTGAGATTAGAGTATGCTCATATTCTGTTCACATTCTGTACATAAATAGCCATTATAGTCATACATACAAATAGGCTTGACATTTAAAAAAAACTTGTGTTCACATTCTGTTTTCCGTTAACATTCTAAAGAAAATAAACATAGAAATAGGTCTGGTATTTTGTCAACATTGTGGTCACATTTTGCATAGAAAAATCCTGACATTCTGTGTACAAAAATTGAGATTCTGTTAATACCCTTTTCGCATATCAACATTCTGCATGAAACTGGGCTTGGTATTGTGCTAGACATTCTCTTAAACACATCGTCTTTCTATATGAAAGTGATTGGGCATGTGATTTACCATGATGTTACTAACTGTAATTAAAATCAGCTTGTAATTTCTGGTCAGAACTGAAGATGACATACAACTCAGAAGACTGTGTGTTAGGTATGTTTGCTATGAACACTTGTTTGTTACACTGATTGTGGAAGTGGTTTCTATGATTTCATACAAAGAGCAACTGGTTCATGGTAGCTGAAATGTGATGCTAATACTGATGCGTTATATTCTATAGGCATTGGCTTAATGTACACATGATCCAGCAGAGTTCCTTTAGCAGTGGTAGGAGAGGTTATCAGTTGGTGATATGTCTGTAATGCATTAATTGGTGGTTTCTTCAGTAGATCATGATTGAAATCGCCCAAAATAACAACATTATCAACATCTAACATCTCTATCTGGGTGCACAAGTTGTTTAGCACATCGGAAAGAATTGTAATGCTGGTACTGACTGGCTTGTAGACTGTCATGATAACAATAGATGGTTTGGCATTGGTTCTTATAGCAAGAATATCACATTCATCTACTTCAAGTGATAATGCAGTAAATGGAACACTCTCATGAATATACATTGCAGTACCTCTGCCTCTTGCTTGTTCAGGTTGTTTTCTCATGGCAACAAGTTGATATCCAGGTATTTCATAGTTACTTATGTTATGATCAGTACTCAACCATGTTTCTGATAGGGCTATGACATGAGCTTTCCTGATTTCAAAGTCACATTTGATATCATCAATGTGTTTGGGAAGACTTTGTACATTGTGATGAACTATTATAAAATGTTCTCTGTGATTAGTGTGCAGAATCGGGTTAGCAACTGAAAGGTCACATGGTAACATATTTGATAAGTGCTGCTGAAGTGTTTCATTACAGAAAATTCTCTTTGGATCATAGTCTGAGAGATAGAGACCAGTGAGGCGTGTGACACGACTAATTGCTACATAGGCCATGCATGCTCTTATTCCTTTCAACGAGATAACTGCTTGATCAGTTGACTGTCCTTGTACCTTGTGCATAGTGATTGCCCAGGCTAGTTTCAGTGGATATTGTTTACGTATTCTAGTTTGATGGCCATATTCATCATGTATTTCAATGCTTTCTTTATGCGGTTTTATGACAACACAGCTGGCATATTCATTCGGTAGAGGGCTTTTTTGCCTTGCATTTGCACCACACTTTGCATTATCAAATTGTACATAGACAGCACTTGGTTGATTGTTTGTATCATCAGGTAGGATAGATTTGACTGTGCCAGTGACTCCATTGCAAAGACCGTCAGGTACATCTAGATTTGTTGTAAGCATTACTCTAGCTTCCACTGCTAAGCATAGTTGAGATTGTAGCACTGTTTTGCCAATTTCTTCAGACTTGTATGGTACTTTTCTGGTTTGACTTTGTCCTGCACGTTCTTTGATATCAAGAGCAAGGATGGTGGTTTTTTGACTTGGAAGAGATTCTAGCATTGTTTGGTTATGTTTGTCAACATCTTTATTGTATGCATAGATATGAAGTGCTTCCTTTGGTGGAGTCAAATTTGTTTCAGATCCAAGTGTTCGTGACAGAAGCTTTCTATGATCATCTGGATTTATAGGATCACCTTTTTTTTCTTACACGTAAGCGATTAAGTAGTTGTGCAAATTCAAGATCATCTTGTTGACGCATGATTTGTGTGAGTTCACAGACTTGGAAATTGTCAGTCCACATGTCATTCAATGGATTATCATCAGGTACACATAATGAAGTAGAATTGATGGGTGGTATTTGATAGAAATCTCCAACAGCTAGTACTGGAATATTGCCAAAGAATGCACGATCTGAAGCTCGCTTAATTTGCTGTAGTCTACCGTGAATGTATTGTAACTGTTTCTTGCTAACCATTGAGATCTCATCTATGATCAGTAACTGTAAATGTTGCAACTTTGTACGCATAGTATTGAGTGACTCTTCTCTAAGTGGTTTGTAATCTTTAGTCGCATGTATACTGATATTCAGAGCAGAACAAATTGTTTCTCCTTCAACATTGAAAGCAGCTGTGCCAAGGTGTGCAACAACCAGTACTGTCTTTTCTTGTTGTGTTTCACGTAAGGTGTCAAAGATTTTCTCTGCATGATATCTGATACATCTTGTTACATGAGATTTGCCTGTGCCAGCTCCACCAGTGAGAAATATTCTGAAAGGTTCTGGGTTTTCACCATTCATTTTTTCATACACCATTGGTGGATATACTTGAAAAGCTGTAACTGTTTATCATTGAGAGCTCTGATCATTGATGCAACTTGGTCATCTGAGGAACTGATCTTATTGTTTCAACTGGTGATCGATATAGGTTATCATTGCATTTGTTGGATGGATTTGCTTGCAATTCAGGAATTTCAATGTCATTGAAATCATCATCAGATTCATTGTTTAACATGATTTTGTCTTCAAGATCATCAAGACGTTGCTGTTCAGCTTGTGGTGCTAATGCAGCCCATGCATCTTCAAGATTTGCATTTGCATTTTGCAATTCATTCCATGCAGTATCTATTTTGTCATTGATAGGTTCATACTTCTTCATGTTGTCTTTGATTACTTCTTTCACAGATTTCACACCTTCAGGTGTTCTGACACAACCAGTATGATAGTACAATGCAAAGCTTTCAAAATCTTCTGGCTTGAGCTCAATGTTACGATGTGGCAAGTACATGCGTATGATGTTCATATAGTACTTTTCAGGATCTTTTTCAAGCTTTATCTTTGGATAGCGTACAATTGCAGGTTTGCCTACACGTTCTATTGCAAGTCCAAGATCTCTGCCTAAATACTCAAGATCATACTTTCTGCTTGTATTTCTTGAACTATCTTCCTCTTCATCTGATTCATCATTACTAGCTCTGTTTCCAGTTTTTGATGATGCAAAGCGAAACTTGGATGCAAATGTTGCCAAGCACATGTCATTGAAATTGGGCATGTCAGGTCTGCCGTAATACTTTTCAAGCAAATTTGTCATCCATACTGGTTCTGTGGGGTCTTTATTTTGCATCAGAGATAGTGGCAGTGATATTCTTTGACCATCTGGATCTGTCTGTACAAAAATGACTTCTCTAGTACAATCTTTCAAGTGCATGCTACATACTCTGTATATACTTTCCATAACACTTAACTCTCGACTGTGTAGATATACATTTCCAATTTTTCTCAGCTCAGTAATAGCATCACTATTGTCTTGTCTGGCTTCTTTCTGTGCATTTTTCAACAGATCACCTACTTGACGTTCAGATTTGGTTAAATACGACATAATATATTTGATACAACTGTAAGCATCAAGTACAAGTTGAATGTCCATATTGCCATTCCAAGCACGTATCAGGTGAGGATTGTAGTTATTGATCAAAACTTCTGCAGGTTTTCTTTTCAGATAGATGGTAGATCGTGATGCGAGTGTTTCAAGTGCCATTTCAAGTTCTGCTTGAGAAACATTTGCAGCATCAAAGATTTCTGTAACACGTGTCTTTTCTGTGATTTCTGTTTCTGGGTCAGTCAGAGTATCATGTATTTTCTGGATCAATTCTTTAGCTTCAATTTGTGCATCAGCCTCTCCTTGATCATCAAGTACATGTACATGTAATTCATCAGGAATGTCATCATGAATTTCATCTTCATCATCATCTGAATCATCATCATATGTATCTAGGTTTCTTGCAATGAAAGTTTGTTCTGAAGGTGGTTTTGGAAAGTTGAAGCGACATGTTTTACCTGTTTTGCGACAAGACTTGGTATGATTCTTGCTATGCATTTGGCATGATTTCACAATTTCATGGAGTTCTGGATCAGCATCTTCAGATGGTAGTTCACATGATACATATTTATCAACAAATTCAACAATGTCACAATCTGATACATCATATACATCAGGAGCATCTTCTACCCAAACTAGCATATGAATGTGTGGCCAACCTCTCTGCTGAAATTCTGTACGATAAAAATAGTCAACAACTTTGCCAATAGGTTCAGCAGGCGATTTAAGAATATCTTTGATGTACTTCTTCACTCTGTGCTCAAACATTCTAGCTGGGGTTACTGTGTTTGAATATATGTGTTCACAATGTGTGTTCCAATCCATATCTTTGTGCTCTTCTGGTGTAAGAGGTTCTTTGCCTTGCTGTTCAAGAATTGCATTGTCAATTTCAATCCATCTACGGTCAGCAGCACTAAAGGTTAGAAACCATGTGGGAATGCCAATTTGACGAATCATTGCAAATAAATCTTTGAGAGTTGCGTCCCAATAAGATGGTGTTCCTCTTATTTGTCTCAAATATCGAAATGCTGAGTCTCTTTCAATCATTTGTTTGACTTGATCTTTGTCTGCAAGCATGTCAGGTGTGATCGCTTTTCCATCAGGAGTTTTGGTATGGCCTTGTCTCATAGCAATTGAAATCTGAGATGTTATCATGTTCAATTCAGTGGCATATTGAGCAAAGAAAATATACTGTGGATCACTAGCAAAGCGAGTATCTGACGAAAATAGATG
The DNA here is from genome assembly GCF_039555335.1 of Amphiura filiformis. NCBI lineage: Eukaryota > Metazoa > Echinodermata > Ophiuroidea > Amphilepidida > Amphiuridae > Amphiura > Amphiura filiformis. The sequence continues at coordinate 10,180,033 of NC_092642.1, read as the reverse complement.
TGCATTGAAATATCTGCTTGGAGAAACCTTTGGATTTCTTTGTTCTTTGTACGTATTCTTGCCATCAGGAAATTGAACTGGGAATGCTTCTGCTTCTACATTGAGAACACTGATAGGTCTGTTGCCTTCTGCAGGTGCAAGACTAAGTATGGAATCATCAAGGTGATCTGCAACATATTGTGTAAAGTCAACTGGCTGCAAACATGATATGAGTGGAACCGATGTGTGAGTGATATCATCATCATTGTCACCGTCATTCTGATTTGTTTCACTGTTTTCCCTATTGACATTGGCATCATCATTTTCACTGTCATTATGATCTGTTTCACAGTTTTCCTCATGGACATCGTCATCATTGTGATCATCATTTTCACTATCATTATGATTTGTTTCACAGTTTTTCTTATTGACATCTTCATTGTGATCATTTTCACTGTCATTCTCATTTGTTTCAGAGATTTCTCCATTAACATTATCATTATCACTGGCATGATTTGTTTAGCACTTTTCCTCATCGACATCTTCATGATCATTTTCACTGTTATTCTGATTAGTTCCACAGACTTCCTCATTTGCATTTTCAGGCTGATTTTGATATCTTGTATTATCAATCTCTGGTTCATGCGTTTCTGTGGATGCAGTTTCTGGTGAATCTTCATCTTTGTTATCATCATTTCTATTATGCACTGATTCAGCAATGTCATCTTCAAGTTCAGAGTCACTTATATCCATATCAAAAGGTTCTTCAATTTCTGAGTCACTGATTTCCATATCAACAGGTTCTTCAAGTTCATTTGTTATGGTTGATGCAGTCGTACTAATAGTATCATTGATCTCATCATGGATGTTTTCTATTGCTATTTCTGACGGTTCTTGCTGATTTGTTAGGTCTGCAATCTGATCTGGTTCCAAGTTAATAATATTGTCATTTTCTGATTCCAAGTTTTCAGTAGCTATGATTGGATCATCGTCAATTGAATCCAATTGATTAGCATCTATATCAATGTCTTCAAACACTGGATTTATTTGCTTCAGTACATTGAGAGCTGTTCTGATCTTACTGGGAGAAACTTGCTTGTACATAACATGGCCTTTGTATTGCAATTTACGTTTCAGTTTGACTCGAACAATACTGTCATCATTGGGAAGACGTGGCAATGCTTTTGCTGTACTATCTACATCAGATTTCACACAAACAACTTGACCATGAATACCTTTCTGACAACCTTTGTATAGAGGAACTAATTTCATAAAAGGAATTACTGGTGCAATCAAGTGCCTTTCAAGGATGTTAAGTTCTGACAGTTCTGCAGGCTGCGGACACAGTTCTAGGCTATTGGCTTGTGACAATCGTGGCACTATATTCTGTTTGATGTTATTGTGACATGTTTTACAAATCCATGCATCAGTTGGGAGTGTTTCATAATTGATATTGGTTGGCATTGCTGATAACAAGCTAGATTTACTGTACTTCACTTTGTTGAATGGTACAACTTGATTTCTGAATAATGAGCGATTGCAAACAAGGCAGGTAAAGATTGGCTTCTCTCTCTGGATTTCTGTCTTAAATTTCATAACAACTTTTGCAATGTCACTTCTAGAAGATTCATGAGAGGTTTTAGTCTGTTGGATCTGTTTAGCTCTTCTTTCAGGATCTTGATAGGCTTCTCTCTTTAGGTTCAAAATTGCATCTCTATTTCTCAAGTAGTATATGCTCCTTTTAATCAACATCAAAGCTTTGTTTCTGATGTAATTAATCCTTTTCTTTTGCAGTATTGTATCATTGTTTTTTGTATAGTTCTCTTTTCTGATTTTCAGTATGGATGACCTGTTTGATTTGTAGTGGTCTTTTCTATTTTTCAGTAATGACGGTCTGTTTGAGCTGTAGTGGTCTTTTTTATTTTTTAGTACAGATGGTCTGTTTAAGCTGTAGTGGTCTTTTCTATTTTTCAATACAGATCTTCTGTTTGATTTGTAGTAGTCTTTCTTGCTGTTCAGTATCAATGACTTTTTCGTTTTGTAGCTGTCTTTCCTATTTTTTAGTACAGATGGTCTGTTTGAGCTGTAGCGGTCTTTTCTATTTTTCAGTACAGATGGTCTGTTTGATTTGTAGCTGTCTTTTCTATTTTTCAGTACAGATGGTTTGTTGGATTTGTAGTAGTCTTTCTTGCTGTTCAGTATCAATGACTTGTTTGTTTTATAGCTGTCTTTTGAATTCTTCAATATGGATGATCTGTTTGCCATGTAGTGTGCTCTTTTCTTTTCTAGTATTCTCTCTCTGTGTTTGGCATAGTAACTTTTACTCTTGGCTTGACGTTTTGCTTTCTTAGTATCATTTTCTGTCCAAAAAGAACAACCTGGCTGATCATTATCACTGGAATTATTTAACTCATTTGTGGACTTGCATTGCAGACCTGCAGTAGAACTCGTAATTTCTACACTTTGACCAGAATTGTCATGATCTGTACATGGGTTATGATCTGTACATGGGTTTGAATCTGAACATGAAGGATCTGTAGCATTTTGAGTCAAATGAAGGCATATATTAGAAATTACACTTGGTACTGACCTTTCAACTGAACCAATTGATATAGCATGTAATGAGGTTGTCTCATCTCTGTTTGCATCTCTGATAGCAGGTGTAGATGGCAGATCTGTCGATTCAATTACAGAAAGAACATTCATTGATGTTTGATTTGCAGATTCATTGCATTCATTATTTGATTGACATTCTGTATCACTCTCCTGACCCAAGGTGACAGGAAGAATCACTTCACATTCATTCTTTGCTTGACATTCTGTAAGACATTCTCTAGGAATTTCTGAACCATGCACATGACCCGAAGGTACCGGAGGTATCACTTCATATTCATTCTTTGCTTGAGATTCTGTATGCAATTCTGTATCATCCTCCTGAACCGAGGTTACAGGAGGTTATAGAGGAAAGTGGTGAAGAACACCAAGCAAGTTGGAAAAGAAATGTGGTGAAAGAACACCAGGTAAGTTATGAATAGAAAGTGGTAAAAGAAAACCAGGCAAGATAGGAATAGAAAGTGGTGAAATAACACCAGATAAGTTAGGAAAAGAAAGTGGTGAAAGAACATTAGGTAAGTTATGAAAAGAGTGGTGAAACAACACCAGGAAAATTATGGAAATAAAGTGATGAAAGACAACCAGGCAAGTTAAAATAAAGTGGTGAAATAACACCATGTAGGTTAAGAAAATTAGACAGTTGTGAAAGAACACCAGATAGGTATATAAATAGTTCATAGTGTAGTTGCCAGTTGGTGAGTAGACAGATATATTGTAGGAAACACAGACAATAGATAGTTATTTTAATAGTGGATCAATTAATGAATTATGTATGGGGAGGAAGGGCATTGAAGTCAGGGATGGTAGGTTATTAATATGACAAATAAGCGAGTGAGTCATAAATGGGATTCAACCCCAGATAGGACAATGAGAACAAAATCAAGTACATGGGTGGTTGGATGTGAAATGAGTTACGGATTGGTTAGTTACCAGGTGCATCATCAAGGCAGTGTGAAATGTTTAATTGACATTGACAAATGTTTGAGCACATGTGGATAGACGAATGAATTTAACGGATTACAAGTGGTGTAAGGGATAGAGGGAGTAAGAAGGTTAACCAGGGGGTAAAATGGAATAAGGTGGTAAGATAGTGTTGGATGGGTTGATTTTGTAGGTATACATACCATTTATTGGTTTACAAAAACCATAGTGCATTTGTATAATGCATAATGTCCCAATTTCATCAACAATTACGGATACGTCAGATATTATTTGGTAGGTAAGGTAGTGATGAAGAATGATAACCAGAAACCAGGGTTGGTCGCATATAAAACATCAAATTGACATGAAAAAAAACCACCAAAATAAACAAGTAGATTAGTACATTATCCTGTGCGTTAAATATGTAACAAATTACATGATCAGAAAATAGGCAAGAGTATAAAAGAACATAGTTTTTGGTAGGAAATGTGACCATGCACAGAAGGTTGTGGAAATATTTTAAGCAGGCTCCAGGTTTCCTCTGTTAACTCTGTTTCCATTAAGTCAATCATCACAAGAGTTGTGGCATGTGAAAGCATAATGGTGTGAGATTCAAAAAACAAATGGGGGAGGGGAATTGGGCAGAGCCTTGCCGTATGCAGGGGTTTGAGAAAAGCACCCATGGAAACTTAGGGCGCGTTCTCACTATGCCTGTTTGATACCAGGACGTGGACTCGATCCTACATCGAGTCCACTTCCAAGCATCTGCATAGTGAGAACGCGAAATAAGTGGTCTCGATCCTACATCGAGGATGTAGCATCGAGACCACCTCATTGAGGTAGTCTCGTACCTAGGACGTGGTATCAAACAGTATAGTGAGAACGCGTTTACAGATCCACTTATACCGGAAATGCTCTATGCACGACCTTGATGGTCGTCATTGTACTATAGGCAGGCCTATACAATATACAGTCTACATTATATAATTTCCATTATAAAATTTAAACATATGCATTTTCTTAAAAAATTCATAGCTGGTATTATAGAACAAATTTCTACAGGCTTTATTTCATGTAGTAATTTACAACATTTATTTTTTATGTGGAAAAAGCTCGGGAAAGTGGCTATACACGGAAATTTTCGTTTGAGATGCTTGCAGTAGTTTGATGGGCAGCATGGTTTTCGTGCAGTGTGAAAACAACGGCATCGCGGCAAGATACAGATTTTATCCAGTTTCAGAATAGTTTTTAGAGCGTTTTATTTCAGATCTGTCCAAATTATACATAATAATTATCATAAAATAACATATCCATAGATTGCAGAAATATATCAGGGGGCCTGGAAATAAAAAATGATCTTTCAAAATTGATAGTCAAGTCAAGGTTGATTTGTGCTGTGAGTTCTGTTCAAAACATGCATGGCAACAGAATTCGTGACGTCATGCATCAATTGATATTATAACATCCGGGTAAGTGGAGTTGATCCTACATCAGCATTTTGGTGTTAGTGAGAACGCGAAATCAATGTGGACTGAGTCCACTTGTATGTGGACTCGGACCTAGGTACGAGACCATATGTTTGTAGTGAGAACACAACCTTATTCTACAACTTAAAAGTGCCCCCTACACTGCATGTAGATGACTTTTAAAATTAGCTACTTGATTTCCATAATATGAACTGAAAATAATATTTAAGATGATACCCTCTGGTCATGCTCTCCCAACCAAGTTCCGTCAGCATCGGTTCTCAACATAACTTGCTCATAATAATAAGCTTTTAACCCGGACTTATAACATACACGTCCACACCAATGGACATGCAAACAGCCGAGTCACATAGTGACCTGTAAGTCTCCCTCTGAACATACACTGTAGTTCAACTTCAATCAAGCAATGCAAAAACCAAAAAAAAAAAAAAAAAATAGATTACAAGAGTAAAACAGTTACATATACTAACCTCACGTTTCTTGGCTTCTCTCTTCCTTCTTCTTTCCTCTCTTCTCTTTCTATCTTTTGAAGGCATACTGAAAACTTCAGAAATTATTGATACAGTATAAATAACAGAAAGTAATTAGTTTTCAGATAAAATTAGAAGAGGTATGGTACCAGTACTGAAACTTGGTACATGGGTAGTACACATGAAATGCATCAAACCTACGGATGCGTTTGGCAAATTTCCATAATTAATTAGGGCCCTAATCAACTTTTCTAATTAGTGGCCTAATTAATTATGCAACTTGAAATTTTGCCAAATGCAACCGCAATTTTGTTGCACCTTGTGTGTACTATCCATGTACCATGCCTCAGTACCATAGCTTTTAATTTTATCTGAAAACTTTACTTTGCATAATTCATGCATATAATGAGAAAATTACCTGGCAACTGGACTCAAAAATATAGAAAATCCCCACAGGGGGTGACACTCCTTATAAGACTTGGGTCAATGTTCCTATTTTGGGTCCTGGTCATATATGCCAAGAAGGTTTGAAGTACTTTGAACCACTGGGTGACAATGGTATACCACAATATACTGCAGAAGCCCCATGGTTCAGCTATGGTGCGGTAATTGCTCTAGTTTTTTAAAGTTTGGTTGTGATTCCAAGTGTAACCATTTTTTAAATTTTACAAGTTGACCTCAAATGACCATTGACCTCACTATGTGACCCTGCACTATGACTCAAGTATGATATAAAATTGGATGGTTTGAACCCACTACCGTGCACGTCAAATGTACTGGTCGAGCTAAGAGTTTTAAAATATTGACGAGCCGTAGTAGAGTTCAATATTTTTAAACTCATAGCGAGGCCAATAAATTTGTAATAGTGGGTGAAAAAAAAACATCAAATTTTATCATTGTTTTCAGAATCTTACATCAATTTTTTAATTTTCTTTGTTTGAGTCAAAATCAAGTACCGTACAGCCAGTGAAAAAAAAATAGAGAAAAAAAAAATTAAAAAAATAGGCCTACGTTTCCGGATTTTATTTTGTGAAATTGTGCCCCAGTGAAAAAAAAATAAAAATAGGCCTACGTTTCTGGATTTTATTGTGTGAAATTGTGCCCCATTTCCAGAATTACAGAAATTTCCGTCACATTTATCAAACTTGTCTACTAGAATGTCATTTACATCTACTCAATGGGTTCATTCACCATTCCCAACATTTACGTTTCGTAGCTCTTCGTAACTTCCTAAGTCTAAGAAATCCATCGTAACTTTCAATGCATTGTCACATACATTTAATAAAGTGAAATGATTTACAATTGATAGGTCTGCCTACACTACTGAACAAGGACCCTTCGTAAAGTTATTCAGTGGTTCGGGGATGTCTCCCGCATTGACAGTGAGTCAGGGTGTTACTCTCGAGACTAGGGAGATCCTGTGCGACTGGCGTGCCTGGTCACTGACCTTCCTTGGTCTCAGAGAGTAGAGTTTCAATACCTAGAGTACAAGTGATCTTGGCTCTACAAATGATTGGAAATTACACACTTGTAATTCATTTTTAGCACAAAATAATGATATGAACACATACCAATATTATTTTTTACTAGTCCAGATTATACTAATTATGTATACAAGGCGGTTACTGTATTTGGCGGTTCTCGGCTGAGCGCGATTACCTGGCTGATGGTGACTGTACCCACCAAGTTTCATGCCCATCAGACAGTTTTGACTAATTTGACCTCGGATGACCCTGGTGACCCCAAAATGACCTTCCAAAAATTTGACTCGAAATAATGACTACCCACCAAGTTTCATAAGAGTTTTTACTAATTTGACCTCGGATGACCCCGAAATGACCTTCCAAAAATTTGGCTCTAAATGTTGACTGTACCCACCAAGTTTCATGCCCATAAGACAGTTTTTACTTATTTGACCTCGGATGACCCCGAAATGACCTTCCAAATATGTGGCTCTAAATGTTGACTGTACCCACCAAGTTTCATGCCCATAAAACAGTTTTTACTCATTTGACCTCAGATGACCCCTTGATGACCTTCAAAAAATTTGGATCTAAATGTTGACTGTAGGCCTACCCACCAAGTTTCATGCCCATTGCCCATACGACAGTTTTTGCTCAGATGACCTCGGGTGCATTTTTACTAATTTATCCTCAGATGACCCCTGGATGACCCCGAAATGATCTTCCAAAAATTTGTCTCTACATGTTGACTGTAGGCCTACTGACCAAGTTTCATGCTTATACAACACTTTTTACCAATTTGATCTGATGACCCCTGAATGACCCTGAAATGACCTTCCAAAAATTTGGCTCTAAATGTTGAATGTACATACCCACCAAGTTTCATGCCCATACAACAGTTTTTAGTAATTTGACCTCAGAAGACCCCTGGATGACCCTGATTAATAATAGGCATTGTCTATGTGTCTATATATCTGTCTGTGTGTCTGTCCGCCTATTTTTTCAGAGATTTGGGGTCGCACATTCCTCAAAATTGGTGGGTGGGTGGGTGCATCTTGACCCGAGACAGAACGAGGTTGTATTGGTTAGTGGGTCCAGGTCACGCAGGGGTCATCTGAGGTCAAATTAGTAAAAACTGTCGTACAAGCATGAAACTTGGTGGGTACAGTCAACATTTAGAGCCTAATTTTTGGAAGGTCATTTCGGTGTCATCCGAGGTCAAATTAGTTAAAACTGTCGTTTGGGCATGAAACTTGGTGGCTACATTTTGTACAGTCAACATTTAAAGCCAAATTTTTGAAAGGTCATTTTGGGGTCACCAGGGGTCATCTGAGGTCAAATTAGTAAAAACTGTTGGATGGGCATGAAACTTGGTGGATGCAGTCACCATTTAGAGCCAAAATTTCGGGACGGTCAATTAGTAAAAACTGTTGTATGGGAATGAAACTTGGTGGGGATAGTCACCATCAGCCAGGTAATTGCGACCGTTGAGAACAGCCAAATACGGGTGACCGCCTAGTGCAATAATAAAACCCTAACCATGACCTCCTCTAATCCTAACCATGACCTCCTTTTCATCACCCGATCCAGCGTTTGCCGCGTTGTGTAGTATTACATGTTAACTACAAAGTGGTCAGGCATGCATGATTAGTATTTGATTACAATGCATGAAAGGGCTGTGCAATAATTATGAGCCCCCTCTGGGGTTAAAATTTTCATATGGCATGCCAAAAATTGCTCCCCCCCCCCCCGCCCTGCCATAAACCACTTGCCCTCCCCACCTCAGGCTGCCAAAAAATCTTAGTACCTCCCCTTTGAACATGCCAACAATGTTTTGTTCCCAATTTTGGGCCTCTAAGCCCTATAATACATGGTACATGCGAGTGTAGTGAGCACAAAATTTTGCTTTGAATATTTTGAGTGTTTTTCTAAAGCCTTTTTAGAGCGTGATATGCAAAAGATGCCCTGTAAATGTGTGCTAAAAATGTCTTTCCCCCTTCCTCTTGGCATGTCAAAATTGCTCCCCCCTGGCCCGGCCCTTGGCCTGCCAAAATTATTTGTACAATCCTCTCGGCAACCCTCCGGGGGGGGGGGGGGGGGTACTGAAATTTGGTTTTGGTAGGGACGTGCCACTGAGATTTTGGAAGTGGACCCATAAATATACCAAGTTTTCAAGAAATTTATTTGTACCCATTGATATACCAAAAGTCAATATTTTCGGCCGAATTTAACCAAAATTGTCTTAGTTTTTACAAATTTTCCCAAAATTTTGGCTACGGTACATTAAGGAAAAATTGGGCTGTTCAAAATTTCGGGACGGTCAATTAGTAAAAACTGTTGTATGGGCATGAAACTTGGTGGGGATAGTCACCATCAGCCAGGTAATTGCGACCGTTGAGAACAGCCAAATACGGGTGACCGCCTAGTGCAATAATAAAACCCTAACCATGACCTCCTCTAATCCTAACCATGACCTCCTTCTCATCACCCGATCCAGCGTTTGCCGCGTTGTGTAGTATTACATGTTAACCATGTTAACTACAAAGTGGTCAGGCATGCATGATTAGTATTTGATTACAATGCATGAAAGGGCTGTGCAATAATTATGAGCCCCCCTGGGGGTTAAAATTTTCATATGGCATGCCAAAAATTGCTCCCCCCCGCCCCCCGGCCTGCCATAAACCACTTGCCCTCCCCCACCTCAGGCTGCCAAAAAATCTTAGTACCTCCCCTTTGAACATGCCAACAATGTTTTGTTCCCAATTTTGGGCCTCTAAGCCCTATAATACATGGTACATGCGAGCGTAGTGAGCACAAAATTTTGCTTTGAATATTTTGAGTGTTTTTCTAAAGCCTTTTTAGAGCGTGATATGCAAAAGATGCCCTGTAAATGTGTGCTAAAAATTTCTTTCCCCCTTCCTCTTGGCATGTCAAAATTGCTCCCCCTGGCCCGGCCCTTGGCCTGCCAAAATTATTTGTACAATCCTCTCGGCAACCCTCCGGGGGGGGGGGGGGGTACTGAAATTTGGTTTTGGTAGGGACGTGCCACTGAGATTTTGGAAGTGGACCCATAAATATACCAAGTTTTCAAGAAATTTATTTGTACCCATTGATATACCAAAAGTCAATATTTTCGGCCGAATTTAACCAAAATTGTCTTAGTTTTTACAAATTTTCCCAAAATTTTGGCTACGGTACATTAAGGACAAATTGGGCTGTTTTCCGAAAAAATAGAGAAAATTTTGAAAAAAGGACCCATTCATATACCAAAATAGGCTTTAAAAAGGGGTCATTGATATACCAGAAGGCCGAAAATGCTACCCATGTTTGCGGCACGTCCCCGTATGGTCATTTGTACTGAGTACCCCCCCCCCCCAGGCAACCCTCCCCCTGCTGGCATAGCTCACCCATGTAAACATGGCTCAAAATTACGTTGGACAGATACTACCAGATTTATGAGGACAACATATAAGTTCCTTGTATTCCCCCCATGCCTCATAATTATTGCACAGCCCCTTATCCGGGAATAGTGAATACACGGATCAACACCCCCTTCGCGTGCCTCATAATTATTGCACAGCCCCTAATCCAAGAATACACGGATCAACACCCACCCCCAATAATTATTGCACAGCCCCTAAAATCCGGGAACACACGGATCAACACCCCAATAATTATTGCACAGCCCCTAAAATCTGGGAATACACGGATCAACACCCCCAATAATTATTGCACAGCCCCTAAAATCCGGGAATACACAGATCAACAGTCACCCCCAATAATTATTGCACAGCCCTAAAATCCGGAAATACATGAATCAACACCCCAATAATTATTGCACAGCCCCTAAAATCTGGAAATACACGGATCAAGTCAACACCCCCAATAATTATTGCACAGCCCCTAAAATCCGGGAATACACGGATCAACACCCCCCGCCTCATAATTATTGCACAGCCCCTAAACTCCGGGAATACATGGATCAACACCCCAATAATTATTGCACAGCCCTAAAATCTGATTCTGGGAATACACGGATCACCCCCCAATAATTATTGCACAGCCTCTAAAATCCGGGAATACACGGATCAACTCAACCCAATTTGATGCTAAAACTAAAATCACAGAAATCATAAAAATAATATATAAAAAAAAGATTCATGGAAGATTTACTCTCGCATATCCCTGCTATAGATACCACGTATACGTGAGGCTACCAGACAATGGCAATTGCAGCCCTCAGCACTTGGAATACATAATCGTCTTAAATTTTGACTCTTCTCTCTCACCATATTAAATAAAATATCAAAGTGCGAGTGCTCACAATTACCCTAACATATGCTACAACTTATCCCCGAGTAATATTGTTTAAAAAATGCATCTACGAGGATTTCTAGTGACATTGCAAATATTAAAAGCCAACGAAAAAATAACTTACCTGCTATGGCGACAGATGAATTCAATGTAGCTGCATATACAGCTCGTATGATCATATCACCCCGGCTCGCATGGTGCCAAATATGTGGATTTCTGTTCCAAATATGGATCTGCATAATTAGTGATGCCCAAATAAAGGTCGCGTCAGTCAGAAGCGAGCTGATTTCGTAGTACTATGAATATTTAGTATTCCAAATATGGGTTGAAGAATTTGCGGTCATATGCATAATTATTATTAGTAACGCCCTTTTAGGGTACAAACCAAAAGATTGATGACGTGCCGTCCCACGAAACACCTTCTTTGAGCTGGATCTGAGCTGGGTTTACCGGGTTAGGCCCTACGGGCCGGGTTACTTTTCGATCGGGGATGATGTCCCAGTGCGATGCAAGAGCCGCAATATGTTTCAAGTTGATATTCGGATCGGGATCAAGTTTCAACATTTCACACCTGTTTCAGGGAAAGAAAGGGTGTGGTGACTGTGGTCAGCCGGCTCAACCAGTTGCGATAGGCCCTACCTGCTGAGCTCTGCTGCTACCAGGAATTCAAAGTGCATTTGAGGGGACGGGGGGTCAACTAATGTTGGCCAAAATTGCCCCAAAAAGTGGAAATTTTTGTAATTTTTGGGGTTTACCTTGAAAGTGGGAGGAGGGGGAAGAAAAATATTTGGGGGAACGCCCCCTGACCGTAGTGCCGCCACTGTGTTCAGCCCCCTACTGCGAAAAGCACTATCGTTTAGTACGTCACCGGGGACGCCATCGGACTTGTGGTTTGTTCCTTAGGATGCAACACAACGATGAATTTCCCACGGTACGAAATGCATGTATACACATGTACATTTTTACGATACTGAATTTGATGTTATTAATGCAATGGTCGACTCCCTCAAGTATCAACGCGAATGCAATTTGCTTTTATAGGCAAACCCAAGGTTGGGTGATTTTTGGGTGTTTATTTTAGCTCTTTTTGTGTTGAAAATTGGTAGGGCCTATAGATGGCCGGGTAGCAAAATCAACAGAATACCGTAGCCTACAGAAAAAGCTAGAGAAGTCAGCATCCGAAAGTCTGTGTGGCACATCCACGTACAAAACTGTTTCAAGACCCCCCACCACCAGTAGGCATACTGGTTTTATTTAGGCCTACTGAAAAACGGCCGGCCCTTTGTTTCATGGAGCCCACAATTATAGGGCCTAGTGCTCATGTACCTCATGTAAAGAAAATCAGATGCTAAGGCAATAATTATGAACCCCCCAGGGGTTAAAATTTCGAACGGCCCGCCAAAAATCGCTTGCCCCCTCTCGCCCGCCAAAAAAATTTGTCCCCCCTTTTGGAGATAATCCGCCTACCCCCCCCACCAACTAGGGGGCTAAGGAGCTGTGCAACACTATGAGCCCCGAGGGGGTAAAATTTCGAACGGCCCGCCAAAATCACTTGCCCCCCGCAAAAAATGTGACATATGGGGCTCTTATAGGCCTATGCATATAACAATATAATGCTAACGACCTATTACTGTTTCAAATCTGAACCTTTTATAAGCTACCGGTACTGTATTTGCTGAGAAACAGCCGGCCCTTTGTTTTAACAGTCGGGCCTCTGGGGCCCCTAGCCTTGATCATCTGGAGCTAAAATGGGCAAAAAAGTCACTGCAAGTTAAGGCCCATACGTGTTCTACATATGAGCCCTAGTGCCTCTGTAATTTTTGAGCTAGCCATACCAATCTCATTGGCCTTTATTTTAACATTTGGGGCCCTGGGGCTCATAATATAAGATACATGGGCCTAGTGCTCATGTACCTCATGTAAAGAAAATCAGATGCTAAGGCAATAATTATGAACCCCCCAGGGGGTTAAAATTTCGAACGGCCCGCCAAAAATCGCTTGCCCCCCCTCTCGGCCCGCCAAAAATTTGTCCCCCTTTTGGAGATAATCCGCCTACCCCCCACCAACTAGGGGGCTAAGGAGCTGTGCAACACTATGAGCCCCCGAGGGGTAAAATTTCGAACGGCCCGCCAAAAATCACTTGCCCCCCCCAAAAAATGTGACATATGGGGCTCTTATAGGCCTATGCATATAACAATATAATGCTAACGACCTATTACTGTTTCAAATCTGAACCTTTTATAAGCTACCGGTACTGTATTTGCTGAGAAACAGCCGGCCCTTTGTTTTAACAGTCGGGCCTCTGGGGCCCCTAGCCTTGATCATCTGGAGCTAAAATGGGCAAAAAAGTCACTGCAAGTTAAGGCCCATACGTGTTCTACATATGAGCCCTAGTGCCTCTGTAATTTTTGAGCTAGCCATACCAATCTCATTGGCCTTTATTTTAACATTTGGGGCCCTGGGGCTCATAATATAAGATACATGGGGCTCATTTATACCTGCAAATATAGAGTACCCCTTGGGCTATCAGTGTGCAAACTCAGGGCCCTGAGGCTGTTTTATTTGATGAGAAACAACATGATTAGTATTTTTACATTTGAGCCCCTGGGGCCCGTGACCTTTGACCTCTGGGGCCAAGATGGGCAAAAGGCAAGTCTACAGGGTATGGCCGTTACATGCGCCAAATATGAGCCCTAGGAGCCTTGTAATTTTGGAGATAGCCCTGTCAATATGAAGGGTCAGGAGAAGGAGAAGAAGAAGGAGAAGGAGAAGAAGGAGAAGACTAAAGAGCATAAGGAGAATATCTATGCCCTGTTCCACAGGCATAGATAAAGAGCATAAGCAGAACTAGATGGCACAGTTGTGTTTGACCAAACACGAATATCTATGCCTGTGTTTCCCACCCTAACCCCCTAAACCCACCATGACACTCTTAATCCATCATGACACTGCATATTCTAAAAGGGCTATCAGTATACCAACGAAAATTGAAATAAATAAATTAAAAATCAAATAATACCCCTTTAATTGCATTTGCTGTGTAAACGCTTGAGGGCGCTCCTCCTTAAATAATGCAACAAACATGTTCCATATAAAAAAAATAAAAATAAAAAAATAAAAAATCTGAATACCCTTTAATCCCAAAACGGAGTGTCCTTTAATGGCTGTTCCATCACCCTAACACCCACTGACACCCCATATTCTAAAAGGGCTATCAGTATACCAACAAAAAAAAAAAAAAATTAATTAATTAATTAAAAATCAAATAATAGCCCTTTAATTGCATTTGCTGTGTAAACGCTTGAGGGCGCTCCTCCTTAAATAATGCAACAAACATGTTCCATACAAAAAAAAAAAAAAATAAAAAAATAAAAAATCTGAATACCCCTTTAATCCCAAAACGGAGTGTCCCTTTAATGGCTGTTCCATCACCCTAACACCCACTGACACCCCATATTCTAAAAGGGCTATCAGTATACCAACAAAAAAAATAAAAATTAATTAATTAATTAAAATCAAATAATAGCCCTTTAATTGAATTTTGTGTAAACGCTTCAGAGAGAACATACAAAAATAATGCAACAAACATGTACCATACAAAAAAAAAAAAAAAAAAAAAAATCAAAAAATCTGAATACCCCTTTAATCCCAAAACGGAGTGTCCCTTTAATGGCTGTTCCATCACCCTAACACCCACTGACACCCCATATTCTAAAAGGGCTATCAGTATACCAACAAAAAAAATAAAAATTAATTAATTAATTAAAAATCAAATAATAGCCCTTTAATTGCATTTGCTGTGTAAACGCTTGAGGGCGCCTCCTTAAATAATGCAACAAACACGCTCCATACAAAAAAAATTTAAAAAAAAAAAAAAAAAAAAAAAAAAAAAATCAAAAAATCTGAATACCCCTTTAATCCCAAAACGGAGTGTCCCTTTAATGGCTGTTCCATCACCCTAACACCCACTGACACCCCATATTCTAAAAGGGCTATCAGTATACCAACAAAAAAAATTAAAATTAATTAATTAATTAAAAATCAAATAATAGCCCTTTAATTGCATTTGTGGTGTAAACGCTTGAGGGCGCTCCTCCTTAAATAATGCAACAAACATGTTCCATACAAAAAAATCAAAAAAAAAAAAAAAAAATCAAAAAATCTGAATACCCCTTTAATCCCAAAACGGAGTGTCCTTTAATGGCTGTTCCATCACCCTATACTGAAAACCTATCTGTGTACCAAATCTGAGCCCTGTAGCTACTTTATTTGCTGAGAAACGGCCGGCCCTTTGTTTTAACATTTGGGCCTCTGGGCCCCTAGCCTTAAAAATCTGGGGCCATAATTGGTAAAATGCATATCTACAAGTTTGGGCCCATACGCATATGAGCCCTAGTGCCCTTGTAGTTTCACAGCTAACCTTGTCAAACTGTTGCCCCTTTTTTAAACATTTGGGGCCCTGGGGCCCATAATATATGACATATGGGGCTCATGTATACATGTAAATATAGAGTACTCCTGGGGCTACCAGTGCACCAACTCAGGGCCCTGAGGCTGCTTTATTTGATGAGAAACGGCATGCTTTGTATTTTTACATTTGGGCCCCTGGGGCCTGTGACCTTTGACCTATGGGGCCAAAATGGGCAAAAGGCACATCTATGGGTAGGGCCATTAAAGTGTGCCAAATATGAGCCATGGGGCCCTTGTAGTTTTGGAGATAGTCCTGTTAATATGAAGCGTGAGAAGAAGGAGAAGGAGAACTAGATGGCACAGTTGTGTTTGACCAAACACGAATATCTATGCCTGTGTTTCCCACCCTAATCCCCTTAACCCACCATGACACTCTTAATCCATCATGACACCCCATATTCTAAAAGGGCTATCAGTATACCAACGAAAAAAAATTAAATTAAATTAATTAATTAAAATCAAATAATACCCCTTTAATTGCATTTGCTGTGTAAACGCTTGAGGGCGCTCCTCCTTAAATAATGCAACAAACATGTTCCATACAAAAAAAATCCAAAAAAAAATCCAAAAATCTGAATATCCCTTTAATCCCAAAACGGAGTGTCCCTTTAATGGCTGTTCCATCACCCTATACTGAAAACCTATCTGTGTACCAAATCTGAGCCCTGTAGCTACTTTATTTGCTGAGAAACGGCCGGCCCTTTGTTTTAACATTTGGGCCTCTGGGCCCCTAGCCTTAAAAAAAATCTGGGGCCATAATTGGTAAAATGCATATCTACAAGTTCAGGCCCATACGTGTGCCACGTATGAGCCCTAGTGCCCTTGTAGTTTCACAGCTAACCTTGTCAATCTTTTGCCCCTTCTTTTAACATTGGGGCCCTGGGGCCCATAATATATGACATACTGGGCTCATGTATATCTGTAAATATAGAGTACCCCTGGGGCTATCAGTGCACCAACTCAGGGCACCGAGGCTGCTTTATTTGATGAGAAACGGCATGCTTTGTATTTTTACATTTGGGCCCCTGGGGCCCGTGACCTGTTACCTATGGGCCCAAAATGGGCAAAAGGCACATCTATGGGTAGGGCCATTAATGTGCCAAATATGAGCCCTGGGGCCCTTGTAGTTTTGGAGATAGCCCTGTTAATATGAAGCGTAAGAAGGAGAAGGAGAAGAAGAAGAAGAAGGAAAAGGAGAAGACTAAAGAGCATAAGCAGAATATCTATGCCCTGTTGCACAGGCATAGATAAGGAAAAGGAGAAGACTAAAGAGCATAAGCAGAATATCTATGCCCTGTTGCACAGGCATAGATAACTAGATGGCACAGTTGTGTTTGACCAAACACAAATATCTATGCCTGTGTTTCCCACCCTAACCCCCTTAACCCACCATGACACTCTTAATCCATCATGACACCCCATGTTCTAAAAGGGCTATCAGTATACCACCAAAAAAAATTGAAATAAATTAATAAATTAAAAATCAAATAATACCCCTTTAATTGCATTTGCTGTGTAAACGCTTGTGGGCGCTCCTCCTTAAATAATGCAACAAACATGTTCCATACAAAAAAAAATCAAAAAAAAAAAAAAAATCTGAATACCCCTTTAATCCCAAAACGGAGTGTCCTTTAATGGCTGTTCCATCACCCTAACACCCACTGACACCCCATATTCTAAAAGGGCTATCAGTATACCAAAATAAAAATAAAAATTAATTAATTAATTAAAAATCAAATAATAGCCCTTTAATTGCATTTGCTGTGTAAACGCTTGAGGGCGCTCCTCCTTAAATAATGCAACAAACATGTTCCATACAAAAAAAAAATCAAAAAAAAAAAAATCAAAAAATCTGAATACCCTTTAATCCCAAAACGGAGTGTCCTTTAATGGCTGTTCCATCACCCTACACTGAAAACCTATCTGTGTACCAAATCTGAGCCCTGTAGCTACTTTTATTTGTTGAGAAACGGCCGGCCCTTTGTTTTAACATTTGGGCCTCTGGGCCCCTAGCCTTAAAAAATCTGGGGCCATAATTGGTAAAATGCATATCTACAAGTTCGGGCCCATACGTGTGCCACATATGAGCCCTAGTGCCCTTGTAGTTTCACAGCTAACCTTGTCAAACTGTTGCCCCTTTTTTTTTAACATTTGGGGCCCTGGGGCCCATAATATATGACATATGGGGCTCATGTATACATGTAAATATAGAGTACTCCTGGGGCTATCAGTGCACCAACTCAGGGCCCTGAGGCTGCTTTATTTGATGAGAAACGGCATGCTTTGTATTTTTACATTTGGGCCCCTGGGGCCCGTGACCTTTGACCTATGGGGCCAAAATGGGCAAAAGGCACATCTATGGGGTAGGGCCATTAAGTGTGCCCAGGCATAGATAACTAGATGGCACAGTTGTGTTTGACCAAACACAAATATCTATGCCTGTGTTTCCCACCCTAACCCCCTTAACCCACCATGACACTCTTAATCCATCATGACACCCCATGTTCTAAAAGGGCTATCAGTATACCAACGAAAAAAATTGAAATAAATTAATAAATTAAAAATCAAATAATACCCCTTTAATTGCATTTGCTGTGTAAACGCTTGAAGGCGCTCCTCCTTAAATAATGCAACAAACATGTTCCATACAAAAAAAAAAATCAAAAAAAAAATATCAAAAAAATCTGAATACCCCTTTAATCCCAAAACGGAGTGTCCCTTTAATGGCTGTTCCATCACCCTAACACCCACTGACACCCCATATTCTAAAAGGGCTATCAGTATACCAAAAATAAAAATAAAAATTAATTAATTAATTAAAAATCAAATAATAGCCCTTTAATTGCATTTGCTGTGTAAACGCTTGAGGGCGCTCCTCCTTAAATAATGCAACAAACATGTTCCATACAAAAAAAATCAAAAAAAAAAAAAATCAAAAATCTGAATACCCTTTAATCCCAAAACGGAGTGTCCCTTTAATGGCTGTTCCATCACCCTACACTGAAAACCTATCTGTGTACCAAATCTGAGCCCTGTAGCTACTTTATTTGCTGAGAAACGGCCGGCCCTTTGTTTTAACATTTGGGCCTCTGGGCCCCTAGCCTTAAAAATCTGGGGCCATAATTGGTAAAATGCATATCTACAAGTTCGGGCCCATACGTGTGCCACATATGAGCCCTAGTGCCCTTGTAGTTTCACAGCTAACCTTGTCAAACTGTTGCCCCTTTTTTTAACATTTGGGGCCCTGGGGCCCATAATATATGACATATGGGGCTCATGTATACATGTAAATATAGAGTACTCCTGGGGCTATCAGTGCACCAACTCAGGGCCCTGAGGCTGCTTTATTTGATGAGAAACGGCATGCTTTGTATTTTTACATTTGGGCCCCTGGGGCCTGTGACCTTTGACCTATGGGGCCAAAATGGGCAAAAGGCACATCTATGGGGTAGGGCCATTAAGTGTGCCAAATATGAGCCATGGGGCCCTTGTAGTTTTGGAGATAGTCCTGTTAATATGAAGCGTGAGAAGAAGGAGGAGAAGGACTAGATGGCACAGTTGTGTTTGACCAAACACGAATATCTATGCCTGTGTTTCCCACCCTAACCCCCTTAACCCACCATGACACTCTTAATCTATCATGACACCCCATATTCTAAAAGGGCTATCAGTATACCAACGAAAAAAATTAAATTAAATTAATTAATTAAAAATCAAATAATACCCCTTTAATTGCATTTGCTGTGTAAACGCTTGAGGGTGCTCCTCCTTAAATAATGCAACAAACATGTTCCATACAAAAAAAAATCCAAAAAAAAAATCCAAAAATCTGAATATCCCTTTAATCCCAAAACGGAGTGTCCCTTTAATGGCTGTTCCATCACCCTATACTGAAAACATATCTGTGTACCAAATCTGAGCCCTGTAGCTACTTTATTTGCTGAGAAACGGCCGGCCCTTTGTTTTAACATTTGGGCCTCTGGGCCCCTAGCCTTAAAAATCTGGGGCCATAATTGGTAAAATGCATATCTACAAGTTCAGGCCCATACGTGTGCCACGTATGAACCCTAGTGCCCTTGTAGTTTCACAGCTAACCTCGTCAATCTGTTGCCCCTTCTTTTAACATTTGGGGCCCTGGGGCCCATAATATATGACATACGGGGCTCATGTATATCTGTAAATATAGAGTACCCCTGGGGCTATCAGTGCACCAACTCAGGGCACCGAGGCTGCTTTATTTGATGAGAAACGGCATGCTTTGTATTTTTACATTTGGGCCCCTGGGGCCCGTGACCTTTGACCTATGGGCCCAAAATGGGCAAAAGGCACATCTATGGGGTAGGGCCATTAAGTGTGCCAAATATGAGCCCTGGGGCCCTTGTAGTTTTGGAGATAGCCCTGTTAATATGAAGCGTAAGAAGGAGAAGGAGAAGAAGAAGAAGAAGGAAAAGGAGAAGACTAAAGAGCATAAGCAGAATATCTATGCCCTGTTGCACAGGCATAGATAAAAAGGAGAAGACTAAAGAGCATAAGCAGAATATCTATGCCCTGTTGCACAGGCATAGATAAAGAGCATAAGGAGAATATATATGCCCTGTTACACAGGCATATATAAAGAGCATAAGGAGAATATATATGCCCTGTTGCACAGGCATATATAAGGATAACAATATACCCGTTCATGCTTCGCATGCGGGTATAAAAAGTAAAAGAGATACTCCCAGGGGGCCACTCATATAAATGGTCTGTATGCATGTGTGACCAAGTAAAAAGGGGTGTTTTTCTTAGGCAAGGCAAGTTACGTTTGTGACGCATTTAGGGTCTAAAAAACACTGATTTTCAAGAATAAGGGTAGTTTTCTGAATCTGAACAGCTTGTTTAGGGTACCTTTTCAAATTTTTGGTAAATTAAGAGTCCAAAAAGGGTACATTTGTTGCATTTTTGGAAAAAAAATTTGGTCACGCATGCATACACTGTGATATTTGAGTGGCCCCCGGGGAGAGACTATAGCTCTAAAAATACCAAGCAATGTTCGGTTGGAGAAAGCTACTTAACAACACCCAAATGCACGCAGAAGTGAAAATCCTTAAAATCATCTAAAATTGGACTAGCCCAATGTAATGAAAAGCACAGGAAGTGGTCTGGGGCTGCCTGCTATAGGTGCTGGCAAAGATCAGTATCATTGGTTTTAGGTGTGTAGTTTTTTTGATGGTATTTAATTGAAATTACACAACACATTTTCTCACACAGATGAAAAGTGTCCTGGAAGGTACTCCATACAGTCCTGCTGAAGGAATGGGTGTAGAGGTAGAACCATTGAAAGGCAAGAGGAACTTGGAATTCTTGGAGTCTGGTTACAAGTCTCACACACCTAGTGCTGAAGAAGGCTACACACAGTCTATCAAAGGAGTCACTTACTCCTTCTATGGTAAGTTAGTCTTGCTACAAGTCTCACACACATAATGCTGAAGAAGGCTACACACAGTCAAAGGAGTCATTTACTCTTTCAATGGTAAGTTAGTCTGGCTACAAATCTCACACACCAAGTGCTGAAGAAGGCTACACACAGTCTATCAAAGGAGTCACCCCTTCTATGGTAAGTTATTGTGGTTACAAGCCTCACACACCTAGTGCTGAAGAAGGCTACACACAGTCTATCAAAGGAGTCACAAGGGGTTTGAAAACAAGTGTGAAATGCAATTTTTACGGAATTTTTTTTTCTTTTTTTTTCAAATTGCTTTATTTTTTTTGGCCTTACTCCTTCTATTGTAAGTTAGTCTTGCTACAAGTCTCACACACCTAGTGCTGAAGTATATCAAAGGATTCACTTACTCCTTCTATGGTTAGTTAATCTGGTTACAAATCTTATACATGACCTAGTGCTGATTGAAATGAAATGCTTTAAAATGTGAGTTTCCATCACCTGCCAAGTTTTGATAGGATGGGTCACAAATTATTGTAATTTTGCCATTTGCAGGTGACCTTCACAGAGTCGATGTTGTTACCAGACAGAAGCTTGCTGGTCTCCTGGATGGCTACTCACCATATGGACTAGACTGGACAGGGGTAGCTGAGAAGGTTGGACTTGGTAACATGGTCAACAACCTACGACTGATGAGCAATCCAACGTTAGAATTGCTCAAATACTACGAGGTAAGTCAATGGCTTGGCTTGTAATCAGTTTTGTTATTTTGTATTTCGACTGCTCATTGCCAGAAGTGGGTAAGTGCAATAGCTGCCATGTGTAGATGAGTACAATATACTGTGTGTAAATTGCCAAAAGTTCTCAGGGCAGCTATTGCACTTCCCCACTTCTGGAACTGAGCAGTCAATAATTTTGTCTGCTATAACTTTGAAACAAATCTTCTTTCATATCGACATAATGTAAGCAGCTATAACTTATGGCCAAATGTTACCAGGTTTGTGTTCAGTAATCATTGATTGATTGTTGAATTGCATCACTTTGTAAAGCATCATGGAAACATCATATTTATAGGTTAATGAACGCGTATTACTTGTTGGAAGAGAAATTAGACAAAATAATGCACGCGCGCTGATGTTGATGCGTCTAATGCATGAGCCCCAAAGGGGGGAGTGCATTAGACGCATCAACATCAGCGCAAGTGCATTATTTTGTCTAATTCTCTCCCAACAAGTAATACCCGTTTATTAACCTATTTCATACACGAGTAGAAGAAAAACAAACATTATTTTTTCTGTTTTTATAACGTATTATCACTAAAAATGTTGGAAAATAGAAGCAAATATAAATGCATCAACCCGCCCGAAAAATGAATCAATCCTACGAAAAAATACTCCTGAAAAGAAATAGGCACTCCCAAATAGTAGGGTCAATTTTGGACCTCCAGTGACCATCATTTCTAAACAGCAATTTTTTGATGGATTCTTGTACTTTGGGGTATTTTAAACAAAATAAGCTCCTATGTCCCTCACCAAAGTGTGGGCATTAGCTGGGAGAAGCCAAAATCCAAAATGGCCGCTTGTAAATCCATTTTGAAAAAGTGAATTTTCGGTATCTTCTGAACGCTTTGGTAACGTTTGAAGTCATTAAGGTGTCATTTTGACTAATTTTGTGGTGAGAAATCCATTAAAGGCATTATTTTACCCATTTTTGGCCATCTTTGTCATCAAATCCAAGATGGCCGCCTTAAAGCTGTACTAGAAATACATTAAATTATACAGTACATTGAGAAACAACTCATAAATGTATTACAAGTGCACTTAATTCATCGTTTGTATTATAAATTGAACACCGATTCAATGTTTGTAACATTTATTCACAAATGAGATCGTCTGCTACTGAAAACAATCCAAAATGGCGCCCATAGCAACCAAAATCCTCATAAGCAACGCATTAAAATAACAAAAAAATCAATGTTTTTTGACATGTATGTGGAATTATTATACCTATTCTTAGTATATCAAGGTTGACTGATTGTAAGAAAGTGAAAGAGTGGTCATAGTGGGTAGAGGTAAACAAAAAGTTCAAAATGGCTGCCCTTAGCAACCATTTTGGATGAAAAACATCACAGTAATGCAGTAAAACTACTATAAAATAAGTGATTTTTGACCTTAATGTGTATGTAATTAGTCTTATCCTAGCAAATCGAGGCCTATTAATTAAATGAAGATACCAGTTTGATCAAAGGAAACAAGTCCAAAATGTTCAAAATGGCCGACCAAAGGAGACCATAGCAACCACATTTTACCTAACAATTAGCAATAAAATGTCTATAAATCATGCACTTTTTGACCAGGTTGAGTATTCAATGTGTCTTTTTTTAAGTAAATCATATCCTATTGATGGAATGAAGATAACAATTTGGTCAAAGGTGGTCAAACTACTGATAAAATATCCAAAATGGCTGACTAAAGGCGGCCATAGCAACCAAATTCACATAGTAACACAGTAAAATTACTATAAATCATGTACTTTTTGACCTGGTTGAGTATCAAATGTGTCTTTCCTAATACATGAAAGCACATTGATGGAATGAAGATAACAATTTGATCAAAGAAGGCCAAACATATCCAAAATATTCAAAATGGTATGTGGAATAAAGGTGACCATAGCAACCAAAATTCAAATAGTCAGCGCTGTAAAATTAATTAATGAGATTGTCTGCTATACCTCGTAAAATTTAGAAAATGTATATTTTTTATATTTTAAAAGTCATTAGCCGATTTTTTGAACCATAAGGGGTTGTTTCTGACTAATTTAGTGATAAAAAATCCATTCCAGGTACTATTGTTAGGTTTTCTGGCCATCTTCATCATTAAATCTAAGATGGCCGCCATCGGCTGCACTACTAGAAATCCACTGAATTTTGCAGTATGCATTTATTTAAATGAAACCGATAAAACCATGTTATTCACTGTTTTCACTATTAATTCAAAAGCTATTCAATTCTTGCAATATTTATCCACAAATAAGACGTCTGCTACCATGTTAAGGTCATCCAAAAAATGTAGCTGCCGAAGTGAGCAATTTTGAAACTTTTGAAATTGTAAACAATTTTGTATCCTTTGAGCATGATGACAATTGTCCCAAAATTAGTTTTTACCAAATGAATACTAGAATTTCTAATAAATGCACACTTAAGTCAGAAAAATCTTGATTTTTTTAGTTATTTTATGAAGATTCTGGCCAAAAGTGTGTTTTTTTATTTTTTAATGTATGCATTAACGTTTTCAGTGAATTTTGATACTAAAAATAGATTATTTTTATTCTCCTCCTTTTGAGAAATATACTTTTACACACACTACATTTATAATTAAAATGATCAGCCTTAAAGTTTTACCTTTTAGTGGGTTAAGTACTGTATAACCTAAGTGGATGAAATATAAATCAAAACTTCAGGCACTGATTGGATTTCCGTAGTTGAAATATGGAATCTGAGCATTTTTGTAAAACCTGGAATGCAAGCTTTAATGGATTAAATTACCATTTAAAAAGTGTAAAAAACACACTTTAATGACTTCAAATCTTCATAATGGGCTACAGATTTATTCTTAATTGAACTCTTTTTTTTCTCAAAAATTTTCAAAAATATTTTGAACTTTTGTACAATTGCCATACCAAAAAGACGGATTTTGTTATTTTTTCAAAAAGTTCCCAGCCATTTTGATTTTAATGCCCACACTTTGGTGAGGGACATATGAATTAAGTAATACATTTTATTTGTTTAAATACAGCCCTTTGAAAGGCGGCCATCTTGGATTTGTTGATGACAAAGTACCTTTAATGGAATCCATCAAAAATTGCTGTTTAGGGAAGGATGATGGTTACATTTCAAAGTACAACTGGAGGTCTGTTTAGAAATGATTGACCCTACTAAAACTATACCACATGTTTATTAAAAAGTTCATTGTTACATCCTGTTATATCTTCTGATACACCCTGAAAAGTGACTTTAGGTTTGGGTCATTGTAATCTTTATTTTGAGTGTACAATCAAATAAAAATACAATCAAAACACCACATCAGGTGCTCAATAGTTATGTGGTTTCACTTTCCATATTATGTGCAAATAGGTGGAAATGCCCATGGGAAAAAAGTTGTTTCTTATGGGCAAACAAAACACTTTTTTTTTACCTAATGAATATTTAAGGGTATTTGTCGTGCTATACTAATGATTGATCATCATATATTCAATTTGCAGGAAATGGATGGTACAGTGGAAGAATTACTGTCAGTTTTGAAGGAATTAAAACGTCAAGATGCCGTGCAGCTCTTACACTATTGTGCACCACCAGTCAAATCTGGTAAGTCCAGAGGTGTAACCGGGTGGACATAAGATGAGAAGACATTGGGTTCTTGCCACCATAAATATCATGCTTTTATACAGTGACCCAAAATGATTAGTAAAGGGCGGGTCAACAGCTATCTTCATAAAAGTCAGATCCTGCTTGTATTTTTATACCAAATAAACTAGCCAAGCCTTATCAGGGCCTAATTTCCTATGACCCTGATTTTTTTGCCTGGAAGGTATCAGGAGATTCCTTTTTACAGGTGTGCACTCACAATATTGTAACAGTTAAAATTAGGTAGAAGGAATAACAAAGAAATGCAAAACGTAAATTTGTTAACATGTAATCTATACATTCTAAAGACCTGATAACAAAAAATTCCCAAACATATGTGTTATACATTCAAAATTCTAAAATGCTATACAAGTCCCAAACATATATTTCACACATTATAAAGACCTGATAACACAAAATGCTTTTCAGGTCCCTTGCATATATTTTATACATGCTAAAGACCTGATAACATAAAACACTTTTCAAATCCCAAGCACATATATATCTGAGCACACAAAATGCTTTTCAAAGTGCATGCTGTATACATTACATGTTAAAGACCTGATAATTCAAAGTGATTTTCAAGTCCCAAGCACATTATAAAGACCTAAGCTTCCTTCCTTCCTTCCTATATACGTGCTTACCTCAACTGTTTGAGTATCAGTATCAACGCACAGGCTTTAATTTACATGCACAGTTTATATGTGCATGATCCTGGAACCTAGGATTGATTGCAGATATCAGAAGCGGGAATGGCCCCCCTCTTTTCAAATAGCTGTGACAAGTAACCTGCACAGGGTTTGACTCTTCCAAACTTGCAACTTCCAAACCACAAGATGTCGTACACCCCCACACACCACCTATAAAATATCTGCATGTGCTAAGCAGTGTATGGGGGTGAGAAGAAGTTCTGCCATTTTATTCTGTAAAGTAACTGAACACAGTTGTAGGATTCCGACCTTATAGGAATATTTTGGGAGAGGAAGAGAATTCTCACCTATATGCAGCCAGGCTTGAACCCTCACTGATTGTATTCTCCAGGCTGATTAGGGCAGTGCTTTAACTGCTCAGCCATCTCTCCCTCCTACATGTAGACCTGATAAAATTTAAAGCCCCAAACAAATATTATATAAATTATTAAGGCATGATAACATCCTGTTAACAAAAACTAAAAACGGAGGCCCTGAAAATTTTGCGTTAACAAGGTTCCACTATGTATAAAACTATGAAGTGTGCATTAGTTGTTGATATTTTAATGCCTTACTCAATTTAAGTTGTTCTGAGAAATATATCACTATAATGACGCACAGAACTTTAATTGTATTGTACCTGAAACATGCCTGTTTCTTCGAGTACTATCCATTTTTAAAGATTTATGTACAGAAATTGTATCCATCTTGCGGGCGATGTGAGCATCAAATATCACATGTCAATGTACGTACATCCTGTGTTATTCTTTCAATTTCTATGAAAAATTGAGTGATTTTGACATGTTTACAGGAAATCTGTCAGAAAATGAAAAACTACTTCTCACCTTTTTTTAGAACATTCATCAATATCAAGTTGGTTATTGTATATATTTCCTGTGTCTTTGTCAATTTTGTTTCTCTCTGCCTGTTTAGAAATAATTTGTGAACCCCATACATATAATAGCACTAGCAATACTTTGTATAATTAATTAAATTTTTTTCTTCCAATTTTCACGAAAAATTAAGTGATTTTGGTATATTTACAGGAAATTTCAGACTATGAAAAGCTATACTTCTCACCTTTTCTTTTACATCAAGTTTGTTGTTGTATATATTTTCTGTTTCATTCTCTCTCGCTCTCTCTTCTTTTCAAAGAGGCGGTGCCCTTTTACAAATTTGTTGCTCCTTGCATAGCACTCTAGCAAATACTTTGAGTATATTGTATTTTTGTATAATAAACATCATATCATGTGATTTAAAGCAGTGGGGTGGGGTTCTTCATGGTTGAAGGTATACGGGGATGTGCTACAGTTTTGGCGTACCTTTTCAGCGATTTCAGAATATTGATGGGTGGGTTTTCAATGGAGACCAGTGGATGCAATTGGGAGCATTGCTTTTGACCAAAAGCGCCTAATTTGGGTGGTTTTTGGGTGTTTTTTTGTGAAAAATTGGTGTGGGGGGCAAAAACAACAAAAAGTATGTATATAGAGAAAGTCAGCATCTGAAAGTCTGCATGGACATCACCATACAAAAAGTTTTGAAGAAACCCCAGGCTTTTAAAGTATTATCATTTTGTACAACTTACTTCTTAATTCTAAAAGCTAACTAAATTTGAAAAAGCTGTATTAGGTTGTGTTAACCTAAGGACAAACAAAATAAATATACAACCCCAAGTTATGAATGGATGTTTAATTAATTGATGTTATGCACATGATCAAACTAATTACCAGGATGTAAAAGTGGACCTTTTTTTATTTATTTTCAGGGCTGATTTCAATTTTTACCTAAAAAAGCGGATCTTTTTATTGGGATTGGCATGGGGGTCCGTCCCTGGCTATGGCTCTGCACATAGCCAGTAAAAATAAGCCTCACATATTACAAAAGCATGCTATTTGGCAGTCAGTAATAGTGAGTACAGAAGTCATTCAAATCCACTGTTTATCAAATATAATCAACTCAATGTTCTTGACTTTATGTAAACTAAATACTGAGACACTTGTGTATAAATATTGCAATAACTTGTTGCTATCAGCATTTAATAATGTTTACAAATAATGCAAAAAATCATAATTATAACACTAGATATGCTTCTGACTGTGAATATCTAAATAATAAGCTTAACTTTGGCAAAGATCTTACCTTTATTTGGCACTAAGACGCCAGACAGAAATTTAACAAGCCCAAATTTTTCCCCGAAAATAATGATACAATAAATGCGAAAAAGAAGATGATAGACGATATAGTCTATAATTATACAAGTGTGAGCCCTGCTTGTGACTTCTTTTTATTAACAGTGTCATAGATTCTTTATGACATTGCCATGGGGGTGGGGTTGGAAACAATTTTGAAGTATAGTGAATCCAGCACCTTTTGCCGACAGAATAAGTTACAAATCCGCACAAAGATCACAAACATTTTTGCCATATTGAAGCTAAAATTAAGAAGGGGACCTAATCCGCCCTGTGGTGCAAAAGTAGAACAAATTCATGCGAAGAGGTTAAAAATTGGTATTTTTGAGGCTGAAACTGCCAAATAGAGTGTCCTGTGAGCGTCATAATGCCACACACCAGTTGTGCGTGTACTTCTAACAATAAATGTCTTTAAAAAGGACAATGCCATGGATGAAGTTCATGTTTCATAAAATGCATCTAACGAGGCCCAGCACGCTACAGCTTATATTACTGATTCCCCTATTCATAAACAAATATCCTTTGTCGATCATAATCGATTGGAATGATTCGGCAATAGCCGTGTGTGAAAGGAATCGGAATCCTAAATCGTGAATTTCCCAACAAGAATGTCTTACAAAAAAGTAAGACTCCCGCATCAACATTCTGCACTGTTACATGCATATGGTCGAATCCAACCAAAAGTGTCCACGGGCCAAAAATAAAAGTCCGAAATAAAAATGTCTCCACAATTTTTTCCTTTTTCCCATTGATTGATGACATATTGGCCTTATAGGAACCAAAAGTGCCATTACTAATCTTGAAAAATAAATCCAGGACGTGTGATAGTAAATGTGATATTAAAACCCAATGTTACCTACGAATACCACTAGGATGCTTTCACTATCGCAATACTAATCAACCTAAAACAAATGGAATATTCCCATTAACGCTTTTTTTCGTGTAATGTAGACCACAGGGTGTCAGGAAAATGCTAGCTCAACCAGAAAATATTTGTTTTTATTTTTATAACGCGATCAATATGATCTTAGTCAATTTATGCTAGTTTATTTTTGAAAATGAAGTTTAGGTCAGTTTCTGTATTTTATTTATCAAATGAGTATGAATCAATTTACACATTGTATAAAACGAGTAGGATATATGTTTTCAAGAATATTAGGAATTATAAGCATACACCTAACGCTTTATACAATGAAAAGGTGAACAAACCCGGTATTAAGTAGGTAACACGAGCGATTTAACAATATCTATATTGAGTTTAGAGGTTTAAAGTTTGCTATTATGGTAATGAATTAATACATTGGTAGTTTTTAGATCTATTTCAGCTGGTACGTCCAAATGAATAAATGCTATTACCTTAGATCAAAACTTTTTTGATGCTTTTAGCAAGATTTTGACCACTTCATTTTAATATACAAGTAGTTAATCAGCAATTTTACATAATAAATAATTGTTGAATGAATCCGTATATGGGTAATAATAGTGTCCTGGGGTACCGCTTAAAGTTTTTGACATTTAATTTCCATTGGTAGCGACACTTCATTACACATGTCATGTATTATGCTGTATTCGTAAGTAACATTTCAGTATTTGTAGGTAAGAATTAGACTTTTGTTGGATATCCCAATCAAAACTTCATTTTATAAAGCACTTTGAATGTATCATTTTTTCTTTATGTGCGTTTATTGATACTTTAGACCCTATCATGTATTAATAATGTCGGTTCACAGCGGTTGAAAGAGTATTGAAGTAAGAAACAAAGGCACTAAAGTGACTTTAATTTGCTTAATTGCACACAACTCGCTTAAAACCGTTATTGCAGACTTGTGAAGTCCATCTTGGAGTCAGTTACGTCTTGTGGCCTTTCGTTTGAGGGCAACTACAATTAGCTTTATACCAGGGTCCATCATTATGTTGTCTAGATCATGAGACAATGAGAACAGTAGTTTTTTCCATGGTATTCGTAGGTAACCTTAGCGAAAACGTCAAAAGTTACCTTCGAATAAATCAATTTAGACACAAATTACTCGACACCAGAAGGTCGGTAAACATTTAAAATGAAGCACACATGACAGTTGACAAATCCAAGTATTTATCCCTTCTAATCTTCTTTGAATCTGATTTTTCTTTCAAATGAGCAGACCGTCGTCTGTTTCAGTACATATTTTTCAACAATTAAGCCGTATTCAATTTTGCATGGTGGGCATGTATGTGAATTCGCAACTTTCATTGACATATGATTTGAAAGCAAACATACAGGCCTTCGTTATGTACCAATATGGGCATTGGCATGAATGGCGGTGTTTCACAATACTGTCATGATGTCAAATTGTAT
This sequence comes from Amphiura filiformis, assembly GCF_039555335.1. Classification (NCBI taxonomy): domain Eukaryota; kingdom Metazoa; phylum Echinodermata; class Ophiuroidea; order Amphilepidida; family Amphiuridae; genus Amphiura; species Amphiura filiformis. The sequence continues at coordinate 10,149,279 of NC_092642.1, read as the reverse complement.
TCAGAGGTAACATTCGGTTACCGAAATTTACCTCTGAATACTTGCTTTTATTGTTGACATCTCAGAAATATTTAAACGCAGGCTATTGAAACTTGGTAGAAATAAAGAGTGTATTACCCTGCACCTATTGCTTAACTATTGTTTACTATTATTCTCTCACTTTGTGGAAATGACACAGCTTTTAACATGTATTCTGAGGTAATGCATATTTTTTACCAAACCTACCTTTGTGCCATTTAGAATTTCTGGCAGCTAAACACAATAATAAAGATGCCTGAATGCAATGCATTTCAGTATTGGACATATCAAAGCTTGTATCAATTATGCATTTATTAGTGATTTCCATTTTTAAAGATATATCTAGTGCTATGAAAAATTGTATTCAGTAGGTAATGTAAAAAATACCACTCAAAAAATGATCACAAAAAATTCATAATTATGTACAAATATGTGAAAAATTGAACAGGCAATCTTTGAATACACGCCTTTCAGGAAATCAATTTAGATTCAATCCAATGACTTCTTTTCATAACTGATTTAGACGTTTTTTAAAAATACTTTAAGAAATATTTTGAAAAATGGGTAAAAATAGCATGTTTTGGGGTCTCTGTGTCTAAGTTTTTCACAGAAGGGGTCTTATTATATATGGATGAAGCGTATGATCAAGGCGAATAAACACAATACAAAAATGAATGCCAATTGATTAATACTTTTAAGTTATGGCCCTGAACATGCCGTGTACACTTTTCGTTGGATTCGACCATATACTCGTAGCCCAATCATAGCACCCAGTTTGGGTTTGGTTTCGAAATATTGCAATTTTAGATTTGGGTATTAGCATTTCATATTTGAAAGAACTAATGTTTTTAAACATTAGTTCTTTCAAATATGAAATGCTAATACCCAAATCTAGAACAAATAATCATTATATTTATAAAGATATAGCAAACTTTTCATGGTAGAGATTGGACCCAAGACAAAGTACACCTAAATTAAGTGTCAATTCAGAGTTAACCCGCCCATGGCAAAAAAAAGTTACAAGCCCAACAGCAAAAGTACATGTCATTGGCGTGTGGGCATGTGTAATAGACCAACCCTGTAATTGTAATTAAACATCCATTGTTTAGGCATGACTAACATGAAATTAACGCAGACTGGCACTGATTGATGCTGCCTATGGGAAGTATCATTATGACAGTTTAATTCATATTTATTCAGACGATGGTGGCCGACAGTCATTTAATGCGGCAACAGCCAATAGCGTAAACAAAACAGACAATATGACGGCAACACTGCCTGGACGTTGGACGCCCCGTGCCGAGGTGCGTTTTTAGCACTATTGGCCCGTTACAGAAAAAAAAAAATGCACAAAATATATTTCCCAGTGCAATGTATACATTTTCACATGATTGAAAATAAATAATTTTGGAATCAAAATGAATGAAGAAAAAAATTATTATAGTCGGGAGTGGGAATTGAACTCGGGACCCTTTGCGTGGCAGGCGAATTCAGTTACTAACCGTTACACCACGTATACATTGGTACACGTGGGGGAAAATTTTCAGTATATATCATAACATATCGTGCGTTATTCATGCAAAAAATTCAAAAATAAAGTTCTTACAATGAGGTTCACTGTCGAACCTCAACGGATTTAGACTGATAAAATATAGTGCTTGATATCATGCATACACTTTTGAGACATTTTTGTGTTAACGTGTAAAACCAATGACGACGTCAAAATTCAGTCAATCTTGGCCGGCCCCCTGTATTTATTACTGGCAAATTACATGATAATCATCATATTAGTGATATTTTCGTGCCGGTTGTCATTCAGTACTGCCTTATTAAATTGTGATGAATAGCTTTAATGAAATAGCCCAAAAGCTGTCAGCATGTGGACTAATTAGTTTTGGAAATTACTTCATTAGTAATTACATTATGCGGAATATGTGACCCATCTTACAGAAGCATGGCAGTTGTCGTCAAAAATTAACTTGTAGGTTTCTTTACCAGACTAAAGGACTGCCTTTAAGCTTTAAAATGACACATCTTCCATTGATGTCGTATGTAGAATGGTGATTTTATCTGACAAATAGAATTCAAAATCCTTATTATTTTCTTCATTTTTGGGGATACATTTTCTTCAGTATCTTTTAAATGTGGGTTTCCGACAACTGCCGTGTTTCGATGTGATGGGTCACATACACATTTTTTAAAGCTATTAATAATAATAGCCCCAATTTGAGTAAATCAGTGTTACTGTTAGGAGCAATTATTGTCTTTGGGCTTCATTAGGAGCAATAATTGTCTTTGTGCTATTCCAGTTGAAATCTATACAATGAAAGACACAAGGGGAAAGAAAAAGGGCAAGGTACACCAACTTGATGTGGGAAAACAAGTAAAATACAGACTAGACAGTATGCAGGGAGGGGGGCAAAAACAGCAAATGTAGGCATTAGAAGTAGGTAAAGTTTGATAGCCAAAAAATCCCAGTTCTGGGGCCCAACAGAAGTGTAAACCTGCAAAAACAACATGGATCAATAGGGATATAAAAGTACACTAGAACAAGTGATGAAAATCACTGCATATAAACAGACATGATAAACCAAACAACCAATGTAGGCACAAAAACAGGCACAGTTTGATGGCCAAAAATTGCCAAGCCCGCAGAAGTGTCAGGAAAACAGTACTGGAAGTGATGAAAATTACTGTGATACTGCTCTTCTTCAGGGACACAACAAAATATAAAAACAATCATGCTGTAGTTTCAAAATAAATTCAAGTCAAAAACTGAAGGCAAGTTAAAATAGTAAAATAGTAGCAAACAAGACAACAGAGCAAAATAAGCTGTGTCTTAACTCAATGAAAGCAAAGAAATACACAACCTTAATCTTCCACACAGGTGGTGTAGATTTCAAATGGAGTCACTCATTTAGGTAAGGTAACCTCATTTGAAATGCACACTCTTTGTGTGGAAAAATAAGGTCATGTCTTTATTAGGGGGTGTATGGATTTCAGCTGGAATAGCCCATTTGCATTGGCATCACTGCATTAATTAACAGTAATTATAACTAATGGAATTAGATTATTAATTTCCAATTGGACACCTAGAAAAAAGGACAAGGTCGCTTTTCATTATTTATTATTTGGTAACAGTTCATATTGCACCAGTTGAAGGTAATGCATTTGCTTTGAAGTCCATGGTCCGATTGCTAATAACCTCATCCCCAGGATACCAGATTTGACTAGAAGTCAAATTTTTGGTATCAAATTTATGGTAAATGAACATGAATATATCTTCCATGATTTTAATATTAGAAGCAATATGCTCTTGGAATATAAATGCAATACACACTATTGGGTTGGTACACCACCATGCAGACCTGGGGCCACTTAAAAGCCATATTATAACATTTGCTGAGGAGAATGCCCTCAAATTTTTTGAATTCTGGTTTTTACACGATTGTAATGTACTTTAGTAAACAAAGATGATCTGCAAAAATGAAGACTTTAGGTGCTGTAGTTTTGAAATATTTTTGAATAAAATGCAGGAACCGTTGTTTTATTATTAGGATGGAAATATTAGTCGCACACGTATGCGATGTTCATAACACGCATAACACAGTACGTATAGGGCGTATGTGCACACATATCAGAGGGTCGTATCCGTATTACAACTGCTGGAGTAACATGCATTGGTGCTAGTAGTAAATTCCAATTTTATTTGCTTTACCTCACTTGTTCGGCTCAAAATTAAAAGGGGACATATCTAACAGTAAAAGCTATTAGTATTTTATGGAAAATAAATACTAACCTATTTTTACAGAAATGTTATAATATGGCTTTAACACAAATTACCATACAGGTATGTTTCCACAACGGCAAAAGAACCCTGTTTTAGGACTGTGCAGCTCCAAAAGACCCATAAATTTGATCAAAACAGATTTCAACAAAATTAAAAAAAAAAAAAAATGGCATTTTTGCCCAAATTGACCATGCAGATGGATTTGTTAAGTCTTTACCATTCTAAATATGTATACTTTGAGATCAACTGAAATTTTGAGAACAATTTTTTTCTTGGATGTCCACTGACAAATGTCATAAAAAGAGGATGCTGGGATCACATGATTCTCCTTTAAGTCATGGCCAACTAAAAACTCAAATTTTCTTGTTTTCTTTCTCAGCAGGTAAGCAAGACACAAGATGGGATTCAGCTTTTGGAACATTAGAAGAGTCCATGCAAGATATGGGTCTAACTAACAGATTGGTAGAGATTGATTGAAGATCTACCAGGGAAATTAAGACTACCAGTGGCACATAGGCCATCATGCAAAATCAGCTTATTTTTAGAATTTCAGCCACTTAGCCCCTGGGTGCATCTGAGCCCCAGTAGCCAGTTTCTGGATTACAGCTAGGTAAAGCTTCTAAGATGAGTGCCTTGTCAGGACCATGATTGAATATTGTAGAAGGCTATATGAATATGAAAATTAGCTGTGTGAGAATTGATCACACTGTTGCAGATGTACACTGTCGTCAGTACTACAGTAGCATAGCCAGCAAAAAAAAAAAAAAAAAGGTGGGGTGGGCGCAGAGTGCCCTCTGACAAAAAATGAAAGATTAAAGTGCCCCTGACAAAAAAAAAGGGAAAATAGGGAAGGCAAATGAATAGAAGTGGGACAAGGAGCCTGTTTTCCACCAAAATTCACCCCAATCAAGGTTCAATATGATGCAACTGGCAAATTTGTTTGTATCTTTGGCCCTGATTGTTTTATTTTGGGCCCCCATCAAGAAAGCTGGCTGTGCCACTGACTAGTGTTATTCAAATATAGCTAGTGATATACTACAGGGCAGGCGTTAAGGGATTTGGAAACTAGTGCGTTTTTTTTCTCACTCGGAAGGAATGGTTAATTTGGTTGGTGATGGTCTTAAAAGCATGTTCCAAGTTGTATTATGTGTACATTAACAAGCTAATTAGCTCACACAGAAATACATTTAATGAAAGAGCATAAAGATGTAAATAAGCCATACAACTCAAGAGAACATTTTGTTTATAATTTAATGTGTACGCCTAGGTTCAACAAAATGTGTTTGTCTACTGTAACTCAACCGACCCTAAAAATCTGTTGACCTAAAATTACTGATTCTAATTTGTCAATCTTTGGTAAATTTCAATTATTATTATTCATATTTTGTATAATTCTGGTCATTTTCTTCAGAGAAATGTCCAGTACAACTGTTTCACTGATTAGTGCTTTTTGGAACTAGGCAGTTAAGAAGGAGAAAACCCCAACATTTAGTGTGCTGTTACAAACAATTCTTTTTTTGTGGCTTGCATCTTGATGGACCTTTAATTTCAATTGTGAAAATAGACATGTACATAGTGTATTTTAAATAATCTGTTGCTGTGATATATTGTTTTTATTGTACACAGTGATATTCACATAGTTTGTGCTAAGGGTACGAGGGCAGGTTCTTCTTTGTGGTGAGATGTATCCCTCGGTGGCCGAGTTGAAGGGGTATGGGTTATGTTGCAAATACTAGATTACCTCCTGTGATGGGGGTGTTGCTGATATTAGAGCACATCATCAATCAGATGCTTTTTGTGGATAAATAAGTTTGTTCAGCTCTAAATTGTATAAAAGGGGTGAAAAAAGAGGCACACTTTGTTGACTCGTTTAAAAGGTAGAGATTTTTTATATTAAATTATTCAGTATTCACTATATGATACACTGTGTTTGGGATATTATTTTTCTACAGTAATGAAGATAATCTTTTTGCTTTTTCCTTAAATAATAAAACTAGAATTAGTTGAATTTTTCTATATGCCCCCTATGATTTCTACAAGGGGTTGAAGGTCATAATGGACGCTAAATCTCAAAAATGGTCCTATCATGTTGTAATGTGTCGCAAATTGTTTCTCATTGCTAGGAATAAAATACTAGTAGGTCATTTGTCATATTGTTCTACGGTGCTTGGTTAAAGGGATCTAACTTCGAAAAAGTCATATGTTAAATATTTCGCACACAGGTCAAATTATTAAAATGGTCAGATTTTATCGAAATTGATCTTTACCATAAGAAATCTCAAACATACTTAATTTCACAATTTTGGTGCAATAATTGTCATGTCCCCCTTCAGAGTTAATGCTGCCAAAGTTCATAGAAATATGTACATGAATAACCTTTGACCCATGATTTCATCCATTCTGAGGTTATTCATTTCTCAAACAAATTATTTTCCTATTTTGTTTGACAAGAGGAGTAATTCAAGACAAGTTATGAGTTGAAAATTGAATCGATATAGTAGTTTTGCTTCAGGTTATTAACCAGAAATAAACCCAGTTCTGATATCAAGGACAATTTGTTGTCTTATGTGATAACAATAGCATCGCTTTTCAAAAATAAATGACTGTGTAGCAGGGAATGTTTGCGAGGTATTTTATTAAAGTCGATGGAAATATTTCTAACCCATAGGCTTTAATGTGTGGCTGTTTGAAACTGCAAATAAAAGTAACAGCTGATCTGCAAGTTAAAATTGCAAAATAATTAATACTGCTAAAATATTCCTATATATACAGTAAACCAAAAGTGAGGTAGTTAAAGCCATATTATAACATTTGCTGAGGATGACACCGCAATATTTTCCAAAATTCTGTTTTTTACATGATTGTTATGTACTTTAGTAAACTAACATACCTGAAAACTAACATTTTATACCAAACAAATTACAATTCCTTTTCTTATGGAAATGTTATATGGCTTTAAGTGCTTCCTAGTGAACAAAGAGTTCAAATAGATATCATGTGAGTTATGGCAGAGCAGCTAATAATCTAAAGACCAATGCAGTGTGCACAGGTATATATTTCTCAGCAGTCCTGAGAGTATGCTTTCATTGTTCTAATTGAACAGATTTATCATCTCTATAGAGATGTAGCTAAAGTCGTACAGGAAGATTTATCATCTCTATAGAGATGTAGCTAAAGGCGTACAGGAACACGATATGAATAACAACCCAAAGAGCAGCTTTGTAAATGTGTATATATGTAAATACTCATAAATTAAATGTCTTTGGCAAAGCCAGAACTGTATTACTTATGCTGTGGTATCTAAAAACTGAAATTGAAATAGGAATATATATTTGCATCATGTAGTAGCAACTTGATTAAACATGTTGGCTTGTATCTCATGAAAAGGTAACGTGTAATATAATTATCACATTATATAATTATAGTCAAATTGTCATGTTTACTGCTGCTATCAGCAACATTTGCCCATTGCTGTAATTTAATGCATTCATTATAGTCCAGGGGTGTGATTCAGAGCTTGTGAAATATTCTGATAGTAATAGAAAATCATGAAAAACGGTGTGAAAATACCTCAAAACATACGCTATCCTGTGAGCTCGTGGAATTTCGTCATCAAAGTCAGCGAGAATGATTGTTGATTTGCGAGTCTGAAGTGTATTAATGTCACAAATTGTGGACCAATGTAACATTAGAAGGGTATAATTTGAGTTTGGGTCATGTGAGATTGACAAGGGCCTGTAGATATCAAACCCATTGCTTTTGAAGGTTTTGGCTTTTTTGGAACACTGGTGGTACCAGGTGTCACCAATTTAGCAAGTTTGTGACATGTAAATTCATGAAGCATGCATTGGGCTATTCCAGTTGAAATCCATACACCCCTTATGGAGGACATGACCTTAATACAATACAGGAGTGAGTGTGATTTTCAATTGTGGTTACTTGAATTAGCGACTCCATTTGACATCATGTCTTCCATAGGGGGTGTATGGATATCAACTGGAATGGCCCATTTTGATATAGCTGTGTACAAAATAAGCTTTAAAACTGACACTAAATTTCTTTTGGTACCATCACAGTGATCATACCATGTATATTTTTGAAAATATGGTACAATTAGTTACGGGGGTTTTCCAAATTTATTCACAGCACTGAATGAGGATTAACAAAGTCAATGTCCAATAATAATTAGTGATTAACTTAACAATTTAATTTGCTTTAGTATTCAGCAAGGTCCTTTAGGAGTCTGAAGATTAGGTGCTGTAATAAGTGGGATTTTGATTGGCTAATTGCACCACATCATCATCACATTGGCACCTCATTCACTGAACGAGCTGTGTAGCATTGTATGACCCAAGCATGACCGAATTCTTTTCACAAGTTAATCAGGGAGAGGGCAGTGCTGAATACTAAGATAGGAGCTTGCAATTAAGATTAATTTACATTCGTTTGTTGTTGCTTCTGAAAGAGTGATGGATCACTTTTTGCAATATTACCCAATTTTATAATTGCCCAAAACATGGTGTTTTTCAGGGTAAAAAGTAAGATCCACACAGCAATTTTGGAGGCCCTGGGCCTAGGCCCATCTGGCCCAATGGTAATTATAAATCCAGCCCTGCTGACGGTACAAGAACTACAAATAAGATTTTCAATGTGTATTTCGCTAAAATAGTGTGGCTTTAAGAGAATTGAGACATGTGTCTAGCATGCACATGAGGAAATTGTGTGAAAACTAACACTCTGAAGTCTTTTGTAAGGTGTACTAATGATTTGTATTGTACTATTCCGTACACACCTTTTTCATTTTACAAGACAAGAGTGACAAGACACGTAAAACAAGCAAATAGAATTGGAACACAGATTATTCCATAGATATGGAACACAGTTGCTTCCTGGAGAATAAAAACAATAGGGCCAGGGTAGCAAGTTGGCTCATGCAGTATGCAGGCATTTTGGCCCCCACACATGTGTGGGGCTTATGTTATATCACCCAGATGGTTCTTAGTTTGGTTGGTTGTTTAGCTGTCTGGTTGTTTGGCTGTCCGGTTTGTCCAGGCAGAAGCAAATAACCGATCAACTTCATTATTATGTTTTCAGGGTTATTAGGAGTTAAGAAAACCTAATAATGATAATATTGGATGGCTTATTTCGCATGATACCATAACATATCGGATTCGTCATACAAATATCGAACTCGCCGTTGGCTCGTCCGATATTTTTATGACTCATCCGATATGTTATGGTATCATGCTCAGCCATCCAATATTATATCAAATTTGGTATGGTGATAGTATATGGTGGCCTGATGTGCTGTATAGTTTTTGGGTCATGTTATTTGCATAATTATGAATGTTAATGAGCTTAATGAGCTTATATACATATTTTGCTTACATTTTCATTAATATACTCTGCAGCTTAAACACAATAACCAATCAACTTCACAGTTGGTATTGTGATGGCCTGATGTGCTGTATAGTTTTGTGTCATGGTATTTGCATATTAATGAATTATTAATGAGCTTATTTGCATCTTGCATATCATTTATATTAACAAACCTTCATTATTTACATTTCTGTGTGTGGTGGGGCCACCTTAATTACGAACCGCGTAATTCTATAGTTAGCTATACATACAGCTTACAATATCATTTTGGGAAAATAAAGTATACTCAAGAGTCGATATCTGTAGAATGTAGCTATAATTGTACATATTCTAACCAATTGTACATAATACATATACACAGTGAAAAATAATAAAAATACAAAAGACTTAATTTTCTTGTTGTGTAATGGAATATTGAATATTCATGTGACATGTATTTTCCACAGCGCATCAAATATAAAGGTTTACCATAAACCCTGAACTTTTCTAGGGTTTTTACTCAATTTACATAATATGATCGGACCCGTCAAAGAGCCGGCCATCATTTCTTGAAGTCAAGTCACAATGATTTCCAGGTAACGATTAATTTATCTATAAACAGTCCCTATATAACCCGTTCAATGCATAGCAAAATGAGAGTGTACAGGTTGTAACAAAAAAAATTATACAATTACTTAGAAAATAATATTAGGCAAAGACATAACTTGCTGATTGTTTTGGTCGTCGAAGTAATTTCTTGAGCTACTACATAAGCTTTGTTTCAATAAAAATAGGTGGTCTACAAGCGAAGATATGGCCAATTGACGGTGTAAAGTAGTCCTGAAGAGCTTGGGCCACTTTCGAGTCTGTGTGTAGCAAAAGTGACAGAATTGAGTTGAATCATGAACCATGGTCGGTGCTCTTAAGATGGGTATAAATTTTAAAACAATTGGGCATTCAAGTGGTAGGTTAATTTATGATTTTGAAATAAATATCATTATTTATTTACTAATGTCAATTAAATGATTATTTAGTGATCCTAGCATCATCTTTTTACGACATATTTTGGACATAATATAGTATTGATGTTGCACTTGAGTTGTACTTTTGATTGACTTTGTAGGTTGCAATAGGGAAGGAAAACATTATGTTTGGTATCGAAATAATTGTATGAATTTATCCTTTCCACATATGTATTTTGATTTCCCCTCAGCTAATCCTTATGAAAGATATGACTGTTCAAAACGGTATCGAGACTTTTGGGACGTCCTGTAATTGGATCACAACGATATAAAAATGAGATAACCACATTTTCCAAAACAAGCAATCTTGATTTTCGATTAATAATTAGTCATTCAATTGTAATCAATTAGTAATGCATGTAAATGACTGATTAAATCACAAAGTCATAACTTCACCATTATAGGCGACGAAAACCCCTGTTCTACAAGCCCTACCGCGGGGACCGGCGCCCCAGAATGATTTGCGTTTTGGAGGATTTATTTACTTCTGTCGACCTTTACATTTGCTGTAGCCCTCACATGCTTACATCGATTTTGACCTAACTTGGTCACAACCATCAATGGCCATGCCCACAAATGTCACATGAAACTCGTGTGGTCAAAGGTTACGTAGGGGACATAGGGGTCAAAAACGTCATTTCAACTCAAAATGCTACTTCTCCCACAAATTTCGTAGGGCAGTAACACCACTTGCACACAGTCATGCGTTGTTATTACCATGTGTCTGTAAATCATACACAGATATGGGGTCAAAGGTCATTAAGGGATTACTTCCGGTGTAAAATCAAATACCTTCACGAATTTTTATAGCTAAGAAAAACATAGGAGAGTGAATGAATTGTGGCTATCCAATGCATATGTGGTATTTTTTTATTTGGGTTAAAGGTCATTAAGGGGTCACTTCCGACCGACCCTACTTGAAAGGTCCGTTCGCCCGTAGAACAGGGGTTTTTCGTCTTCTTAGTCATGTAATTTCGTATTCTTTACCAAAGAAGTCATGAAAATATGTTGAAATTATGCAAATTATTGTGAATGCTATTACTGTTCTTTTAGCATTACAAATACTTCATTTCAGTATTATTTTTCTTGAATGACAAAAATATATCTTGTATGACTAATATTTAATTAGTCGAATTAGACCATGTTTTGACTAAATAAATTTTAACAGTGCTTGTCCAGGGGAATTTCAATAGCTTAATATTTATTATTCTACGAGAATAAGCAGCACCGGGCTTGAAATCGCATCGCTAAACATCATAGATTTGGATACTTCAAAGAACAAAAATTACACAATAATGATAATTAATAAATAAATAAATATTAGTTATTGACAATAATACAAAATTGTAACAATACATAGTAATAACAGTGGTAACATGTAGAGTATCAGTGATTTTGCGTATTCGTTAATCTGCCGTATTCATATTAACGATATACACAATTATGGCCACCGTAGGATAAGTTCAACTGACAACTGAAATACAATGTTTTACATGACAACATCGTTTGAAATCTGAAAACAAATACAACAGGACCCTCTTTTCAAGTCATACGTTAGTATACGTTATTAACGAGCCTTGACACTACCCGGTGAACAATTCTGTAAGATGTCCTGATCTTACTTGTCTCCTCGAGGGCAAGCATATCGTCAGTTTTAATTTTCTCTAATAGATCAAATATCTATAGCCAATAGCAGCATTCTCTGGAATAGCCTTCGCTATCAGGTTCTTTGTAATGAGAAGAAAATGTTGATGTTCCTCTAACCACACATCTTAATTAAATCAAGCCGTATACATTGTGGTAGAGGTCTTTGCGGGGGTGGGAGGTGTTAAACCGTACCCCCAAATGAGATGGTTTGTAAACTCAGTCCTCCCCCCCCCCAAAACAAAACAAAAACAAAACACAAAGTGCGTATCATCCTTGATCGCCATGGTCATGGATGAAAAAAAAACCACCCCAAATAGTGTACAGTTGAAATTTGGCCCGGTTAAAAGACAACTTTAACCTTTATTTTGGCCAAATGATCATCATGCAGTTATTGTTAACTACATTTATGCACACAACAAAGGGCACTCACAATAGGCAATTGAACCCTACTGGTAGCGCTGTGTTGTAGCTATAGAGGATGAACTAGTTAGCATCATATATCAAAAAGTACAAAAGCTATGATTTTAGTACGTGCTCTATGTTTCAATTATTTATTCTTTTCCAAATATCTGAATCTTCAACCCGGTACAAGCTTTAATAACGGGGGAACATACATTTTTATTAAAAAGAAATCCTACCATCTATCCAAACTCGCCGTGTTATTCCAATGCACATTTTGCTTCACCGGGCAGCCATGGCTTGGTCGTATTTTGAAGATTGGTGTCATAAAACCGTCAAAGGTACAAATGTATTACTTTCTGTCAATCAAGTATGGCTTATTCTCTACATGTCAATCTTTAAATAATTGGCATAGTCCTTATAATAACGGTGGTCCGCCTTGATGAGTAAATGACAGCAAACAGCTGCAAACCAGTGAAAAATACCCCAAAACTCGGTCAGTGGAGCTCCGCTCGTACATATCAATAGCGTCATTATCGATTGGATTAGTCGTCTGTAGCAGACAATTCGGTCGCTCATTGGATTAATATTATGATGGTAATAAATTTGCATTGGACAATAGATTACTATATAATGGTTTAGTACTGAATATATCGGTTTAATCTTCAATAAGCGGGTTTATGGCTGGAAAGGCCACGGTGAATTTGCTGTGGACGTAACTGCACTATGTAGTGTAAAATTGAAAGTGTAAAATTAAATATTTCACCTTAATTTTGGGCTTAGATGGTGTAGATTTGAAAACAATTCGCGCTTTGCACGCAGGATAGTATCACCATGTACACAGACCCAATAACATCAATCCTGGTCTACTCCTCTAAAAATTGCGATTTATTCCGTATTCATCACGTGATAAAGATTTAGGGAGTAGACCGACATTTACGTTGCTGCAATGCCGATGAACATGTAAAATACTTGGACCCCCTTCCCCCCTCAAGAAAAAAGATTTTTACAAAGGCCACTATCCATGATCGGGCGCACCTCAAGGGTTTATAATATGTCGGGAGTATTTAGGAGCATGACGATCAAGGATGATACGCACAGCTACAGCCATTCGTGATATCGCTAACTTGATCAGTTGATTATATAAGGCCCTATGTCACATGGGGAAAATGGTGAATCACACATATTTACAAGCCGACGTCAAACGTCGGCTTGTGCTGTCTCTTTCCAATTCTTCTTCTTCTTTCTTCTTCTTCTGGCAACCGCAATCAACTGCATCTAGCTCCGCAAGGGAGTGACAGATTTCAACCAAACTTGACCTAAAAGACCACTGGGCTAGGCCAAACCTTCCATTTGACTTTGACCTTGCTGTGACCTTTGACCTAGCTATAATGGTCAAAATGTGATTTCACAAAAATGCTACTCCTTCCACAAATTTCATGCAATGATCATGTGACTCATGCATATGAATCAACATGTGGCAGTGCTTAAAACTTCCTAAAAAGAATTGAGGTCAAAGGTCATTAAGGGGGTCATTTCCGGTCTGAAAGCTAAAAATATTCAAAAAATCACTGTCTTTACAAATTATATAGCAGAGAGTCGCCATTAGCACACATGCATTGCTACTAGCCAGGGTCTTTAGGATGCCTACAGTTTTGGGGTCAAAGGTCATTAAGGGGTTACTTCCGGTCAAAAACCAAAAAGTTCAAAAAATTTTTATCTCAAAATGTAAACAGACCAGAGTAATATAACCATCATACATAAATCAGTGTTACCTGATGTATGCATAGTATTTTTATTTTGGGGGTCAAAGGTCATTAAGGGGTCACTTCCTGTTTTTAACTAAATAACTTCAAGAATTTTTATCTCGACAACTGAACATAGTAGAATTTTTAAATTAAAATTAGAACAATGCATTTTGTCTGTGTACATAGGTTTTTTTTTTTTTCATTGAAGTCAAAGGTCATTAAGGGGTTAAAAGGTCAATCAAAAATTTAAAAAAATCAAAATCCATGTTTAAGTTCCGATTAAGCTGAAATTCACCAGGAATATTTCTTATGACATCCTAAAATAAGCACAATGTAAGAGCAGTTGACCCCATCCGTAACCCAGGGGTCAAGTTATAGGGTCAAATTGCGGCTTGTATTCAGCGTCTGTTGACTCTAGTTAGCAGCATTTCTCCTCATTTTTCACAATTTTGCAGAATTCAGCAGCCTGTTTTAACATATTTTGTCGTTATTTTAGGAAATCTGGCTGTTTTTGTGTGATCTCCCATACATCTCCCCGGCTTATATACACGCTAGTAACGTCTTCATCTGAAGATCCTGTGGCCATTCGAGTTGGCTAATCAGATGAGTGCATGCCAATATGCTACCGCATTACGCGGGGCAGCCATCATTTCATTCCAATGTGCGGAAGCTTTACCGTTGCAGATGATGTCTCCACCCACCACGCATCTCCCTAAAATCCTGTGACATTTGAGTTGATTGACACGAAGGCATACGGCAATTACCAAGCAGGTGTGGTCGAGTTCATCTGTCTGATGAGAAATAAGAGAAAAATCATATGCTAAATATCAAGATTAATATTATTCAAAGCGCAGTACATACAGGAGATGAAATAGAGACTGGTCATAACAAGCCTATATAAATTTCGTTTTTTAAATAACAGACATTTGAACCAGAATTCCTGCTTGAGGTTAAAACACTTCAGTGTCCCTAGACTATGCCATAGTCGAATTTTATTAAAAATATGTTATTATTAGTCATGATGAACCCATTTCGTTTAACTCAAAATTATACTGATGTTTATTAAAATTAAAGTATTCAATAGTAAAATGGTCATAAAGAGTTAAAAATATCAGACGAATAGTGACAATAAAAGTAATTGAATGCAACATTATCTTGCATAATTATAACGGCTCACTTTAATACTGAACAATTCTGATTTGGAATCTACCAGTTTATTAATAGCGAACCCCGTAAATTCTTGGGAAGCTAACAAACAGAGGGAGTAGGGTGACTGATCAGATGTGAAAATCTATCAATTGTGCACACATTAATTAAATCAGAGTTTTAAGCTTAAATACAATAGCCAGAGTATGCACAATGGGCAAGTGGACTACGGGGTAGTCTACAGTGTCCCCAATTCGGCATCAAACATCTAAGTCAAGAGGAAACCTAACATATCAATTTCAGTCAGGAGAGTATGTCTTGAGTCAGTAGAGTGTGCATATGAGCTATGAACTGATGGGATAGTAAAGGAGTAGGTGATGAGATAATGTAACTATATAAGGAGAGGTTTCAACAGTGGGTCAAACACGCATCTAACAGAATCGGTCACTTTCTGTAAATACACCTATCATGATCATTCATTATTGTCCAATTATAGGCGGTTGATTCTTAGACCCCCTGGAGCTAAGGATGCACGAACAATTGTCATTTCTTTTTCTACTTCATCTGACCAGATGGCACGTCCACCCCTTTTTAAATAAGGACTTGGACACGTACGGTCATCATTGCATGTTCGACTAAGATTAACCTATTATTTTAATCGTGCGGACGGGGTGGGTTACTCCTTATACTTTATAGCCTCATTACGTTAGCCCTCGACAAAAAAAATCTAGTTTCATTTTTCTCGTAAGGTGTATGATTTGGTGAGGTATTGATATCCTAGCTAAAATGAAGCTTGAAGAAAGGTGACACGGTTGTAATTTGATGGCATGTAAAGCTGAGTCACTTTTAAGAAAAGTTGAACAATGATGGCGCTATTATCTAAAATCTTGTTTGCATCTTTACAAGGGGTAGAGACTTGTAAAATGGTATTACAACATCAGCAAAGGGGCTAACAAATGACAAGGGGATTTTCAATAAACTTTTTATCATGAAATGTAAGGTATAACTCATAGTATTTGGCTAATTTGAATTTAAAATATATGTAAATAGCGCCCTCAATTTGCCACAAATGTACAGTTAATAGAATTAAAATTACCACAAGAAAGCATAAAAAAATGAATAATTTGTTGTAGAAACGAAAATGTTAAAAATTGCTACAAAGTATGCGTGTATGTATAGTTTATTTGTGTGATAGCTGTTGGTATTATCCAGGTCAAGAATTGAACATTATGTTTTGTTAGAAAAATTAACAAATGATCACATCAAACAACCGTGGTGAGACTGTGTACCTTGAGTTCCATTGCAAAAGATTGATTAAACACTGGGTTGAGATCCTTCCGTACGACTGCCGTCTGTTTACATTTCACTTGCTTCCCGCCTTTCACTATGCTTACTTTTGCGTAGATTCCCTGTGCTGAATATACAAAATGAAAATGATAACGACCTTTGGTCAATTTTATGATTTAAAAATATTTCAAAGCAATATTCATAGTTACTTCTATAGCTTTTCTGGCAGTTTATTTCCCGGGAGGTTTGATTCTGTGGCATCTTTTCTGGTTGATGCTAGCAATTTGATTAAGAAAGGTTTAATATTACACATATACGTGAGATTCTACGGGTAATCTTATGCTCCATATAGTAGAATAAACGGTTGAATCAATTGGTCTTTATTAAAGCCTGATTAAAGTTCCTTTAACGTGTTTTAATCCACCGTTACTATAATAATGTTCTTCGAGAGATCAATGGATATGAGTATTTTGATTAAGACACCCAACTCAGAGAAAGCAATATACACTATGCTGACTGGGTAATCAATTGAATGAAGACATATTAGAATTTAGATCCCTAACGAAATCAACTCTTAATTCACCCGTACCATATCTCACCGGCAGAGATAAACTCGGAATACACAAAGTAGAAACGTGCTATGATTGGCTGTTTTGCTGAATGGGTTACCCCGGGGGTCACCATATAGCCTGGCATTTGTTGAGCCGTGTTCTGAACTTGCCACGGTCCTCCTCACGGACGACAAGGGATTGGCATAATACGTTATCGATCTCCTTAAAAAAATTGAACATTTATTTCCCTTCACGGCTTAGATTAGGATCATTGATCTGACACTGATGTGACTGGAAGATCAGTTTATGCATGAGGTATGAGACACAAACATTAACTTTGTTCAGTTCAGATTACCAGAAAAGTGACATTTGCCTGACGTGATAGGTAGTCATATTTCGATATAATACAAGTGTTTTGCAAGGGGCACATAAATTTGACCACAATAGTGGAGTGACCTTTACCCCTCCTTTTCGGCATAAAGGGAGGTAAGAAATGGCATATTTTAGAGGGGACATGTAACATAATGTACTTGGCCATGTTGGCGGAGTGGACAAGACCATGGACACTCGTAGGGTGCGTGGTTACTCTGGGATGGTTATCATGTCACTACCCAATACCCTCGGCATACTTAGTCAAATGATAGGCCATATATTCAAGACGTGTCTAATGATCTCAAATTTCTTGCCTCGATATAATCCTAGGGATAGTCACAGATCGTCACTTTATATTTTGGTGTATACTGTTAGATAAGACAACTCTTGGTAAGACGTACCAGTTTTGTCAGCCGGTAATGGACATGCAGGTGGTGGTCTTTCTGCAGCAGACAGAAGGGATTGGGTGCAAGGTGGATCGGCAATGATTGATGTACGGATATTCCTAGCCTTCAGGACTGTAATGTTGATGCGCTCAGCATTGGGAAGGTAGTTCAATGAGAAGAGAATTTCTCCACGATTGGTATCTACAGGTGGAAGCTGAAAATATATAATTAAATTATTATAATTATTTACTAAACAGGAAGGCATTGCAAATATTTAGAACATGTTTATACAACATGTTTGAAAGCATTGTTTAGAAAAATACTGCTATTTGGTTGGGCATTACCACACACATTACATGACGACAACATTTCCATAGTAGGATCAAAATATGACACAGCTACCCCAAACTCCAAAAAAAATGCAACAGAAGTTTTTTTGGTATTTTCTTGCAGCATGAGGTCTAATAAATAACATATCAAAAGTATACAAACATTGAACTTGGGCGAGGGGTCCAACTGTGACGTAATCAAAATGGCCGCCAAAAAATGGAAAAATACCCATTAATCTACTGATTTCATCCATTTTTCACTCAAAAGTTTACCAATCGATACGACGTTTATGTCACTGGGATGCACTCTTCCGGATTATGCTCCGATGACATTAACACACATACAGCATGTACAGTAGGCAGTCGTCAGCTAACTAAAGGTATTATATCATACTGGCATGCATCCCAGGCATGGATCCAATATAATTCATATAAAAAAGTTACAACCGGACATAATGAAAAGGTGGATCTAAGGGTCCTTCCCAAACAGGATATCATGATGGTGTAAAACTTGCTGTTTACCTTTAAGGAAGCCACACAACAAGCGTATATCCATGAGTGACTATCAAATAAATGGTATCAGTCCCGGGTATCAGTCACTGTATTTACCGTCTTTATTCTGTAAATGGTCACTTTCGGCATACCTTGCACTATAATAGAATCGAATCCCTCCAATCAAGACCCCACAAAATCCAACCAACATTTCCTCCGGATATCTTACCTCGTCTTCCCAAGGGTGCTCTATCAAGTCTCTCCAGATGGCATCCCGTGATCCAAGAACATCGAAATCGTGATTCTGCAACTCATACACGGCTTTGCCGATGACCTGTGGATGCGAGTAACGATCATAATGGAACACCACAAAACGTAAAACTGTCTCTGGGAGGATGGAATCCGCAAGCTGAAACACAAAGGTCTGATTGTATCTCGGGTTCAACGATCTGCGACAGATTTTTGACGTTGCGGCTCGCTTATTTTCTCTGTCGGGCATCAGCGTTATTTTCACGAATGTATCGATGTTTTTCTGCAACAATCGTGGAAGCTGCGCTGCTTGGATGAGGTTTACCGTCAATAGATTGGTGTCTTTCTGGTATGACAAGGAAAATGACATCTTTCCCAAGCCATATTTGGACGGTTTGAACTCCTGGAGATCATCATTGTCAATTGCGTACAATGCCGGATCGATTGTACCAATATTAGACTCGATCTTTTTCTTCAATCGTGAAGGCTTACATGGATCTGAGTAAGAACGTGCCAACAGAGCCCATCGTCCACTTGCGCTATTGCTATAAGACGTGTTATCACTCTTGGATCTGCCAATGATTCCTAATTTGGGAGCTCTGCCATTACTGACATCTTTCTTCTTGGTGTAGGGTGCCGAAGAGCGAATATGATGGATATAACCTCTCGGCATTTCATGTGGCATCTGTGGTGCTGTTGGGATTGTGAATTCCACTGGTTCCAACAAGGCTTGCGGAATGTTTAGCTCAGAAGCTGACCTCGCTTTGCGCTTTTTTTGATCCATAACCTTCTTTGCATGTCGATAAGCGTAGCAGACCACTGCTAGAGTGATAATAAGAAAGATAATGAAGCTGATTACAACAGCAGCTACAACGCCCGGGTTTAACTCATCTGGTTCAGGGTAGCGTCTGACGGTTTGTGTTGGCTGATGATCTGAGATGACCCTGGAAATTATATCTCTCTGTAGATGTGGTAGAAAGGGCTGGTTTAGCATTGTCATGTTCACTCTGTGTAGAAAGCAAACAAGACTCATAATTGCTTATCAGACTCAAATCGTCACCAGTTTGAACTGCCATTTTGAACAAAACACACTATAATTATTGAAGACCGAATTAAAAGACTAGTTTGTGTCTGACGTCAGGGCAAATGCGCGGCGTGATTGGTTGCTGACCTGCGCAGTATAGTCCTACGGCATTTTTGGTCTGGTTGACAGGACGTCATACGGAAACTAGTCTTTTTAAGCTTTTTTAATTCGATCTTTCAGTATTTTTTTACACAATGTTTATATGGCTGGTTCAATTCCCATTTATGTATGCTGCCAGATCTAGGCTCTCTTCACATATGGCGGAATCGTGTGATGGGCGAACGAATATTCCCACCAACTTTTATATTATTAACCTAGCACAGGAGCCATTTTATTATAGATATCACAGAATAACATACAAGCATCCAGTTAAACAGGCAAGTCGCTGAATATGATATTTATACCATTGAATCAAGGCAATACATTATATTACCCAAGAAATTTGGGTACTACCCAACGAATTTCTTAACCCTAATTCTGGGTTAACTTTTACCCAACTTTATTCAATTAAAATCGTGCGATTAGTTAATTACATAATTACTCCTGATTCCAGAAAAATACAGCACTAATTTTTGGAATTAAAAAATATGATCTTGTTTTGCAAAAGAAACAAATTCAAATCCTAAATTGGCACAAGCCTAATCATTCAGAATATCGAGTATATGCTAAGAGTTAGCTCACAAGTTTCATATTTTATGTTACTTTTAATAATTGGATATGTTTTCCACAGTATGCATAAATGTGAAATAAGTCTTTGTACAAGTCTAAAGTCTTTGGACTTGATTGTCACAGCATACGAAAATACACTAAAACTGTTTAAAAATGTTTTTGTCCCTTAATTCCAAAACATGACCAAATATTAGAATTTGAATTTGACTTTCATTGCCAGTTAGGCAAAACAGGATAATATTGTTTTAATAATGAACCCCTAGTGCTGTATTTTTTTTTTGAATAGGGAGTAGTCCCTGTAAGAAATATGAAACTGCGTTGATATTCATGTTGGTATGCATATTGATATTGATGTACTTGAAAATAATAAATGTTAATTAATCCAGTTATCCCTTTAGATGCTGACCACATTGTTTTTAATTTTTAACCTGTGGTCATCTTTAAACTCCCGTTTAGGCGGCGTTTAGGCCGAAATACACCCCAGGTACCCCTGAAAATAATGATTTAATCTATATAGGTCAAAGGAGTGTGAATTTGAAATAGGGTTCTGAATCATCCTGATCGGGAATCCATTTGAAATGTACATTCCCTGTGTGGGAGATTAAGGTCATGTCTTTCATATGGGGTGTATGGATTTCAATTGGAATAGCATATACTGATAGCGGGTGAAATAATTCACAGGATTTTGGTTCGTGTAATAAATGATTCAAATTTCCGTTCCAAATGTCATGTTAAATGGGTCAGTAGGAAAAAATGTCAATCTTGTTGTTACAGGAATGTCCTTACGTACAGAAAATCCTATTTAAGGATTATAAAATGTGGAGTAATTCCACGGTTTCTGGACAAAGGTATGGTAACGTGAGTTAACAACCAATGGCGGCGCAAGCATTCAAATTTAGGGGCTGTGCAATAATTATGAGCCTCCCGGGGGTATAATTTCCGAACGGCCCGCCAAAAATCGCTTGCCCCCATCTCGTCCTGCCAAAAATCGCTTCCCCCCTCTCGGCCTGCCAAAAATCTTTGCCCCTCACCCTTTACACGTGCCAAATTTTTGGGATCCCAATTTGTAAACCTAAAAATGGTCTAGATATATGTTGTGAGCGTAGTGATCAGGAACATTTGCATATTAAAGCGTTTCCGTACTGTTTTCCTCAGCCTTTCAGCGTTTTATTTAAAAGGCGCCCCATGAATGTGTGCCAAAAATCGCTTTCCCCCCTCTCGGCTCACCAAAAATTGCTTGCCCCCCCCCCTTTCGGCTCGCCAAATATATCTCCCCCCAATTTTACCCTCCCTAGGGCTCATAATTATTACACAGCCCCTAAGGGAGGGAGGAGCATATTCTAACCCAAAATGAAGGTGAATTAATTAGCCCGGAATTTAAGTATTATTTTACTTGTTTTAGTGACGTCACTGAACTAAAGTGTTAACATAATAATTGTCACCCAAGAAAAAATAATATTTGTTTATTAACCCTGGATTTAGAATGGTAACATAAAAACAACTGTTTTCCATGCAAAACAATTTTATTTTATTTTTCCACGAAAACTATTTTGCCATCATTATCATTTATAATTGAGAAAGACAACATGTAAATCTCTTAGAATAAGCGTTATAACGGAAAATTGATTGCAAAACTGAAAGCTTTTTAAACACACTTGTAACATTGCAGATTATGAAATCAATCTTTGTTGAGTTGACGATCAATCAATCAATCAATCGATCGATAAATCAATCAATCAATTGTTTTTGTAAAATAATACATCTTCCACCAGATTCGCTCCATATTGAGCGTTTCTAAAATTCTTCGATTCCTTCTTTTTAACAAAATGCCTTAAGGGATCTAGAATGAGCGTTTATGGCGTTTCGACAGTATTTTTTGTGGGACATGAGAGCACCTTAGACGTATCGAATTGCATTCTGAATACGAAGCATGTCTTTCTGATATCAAATAATTTTCATTTTTTGAAATTTACGATATAATACAAATTTTATGGACAAATTATTAAAATTTTATATTTTTCATATTTTTGATATATAACAGTCCTCGAAATAAATTTTATAAATCTAATGATATCTATACTAATAAAATAATGAGCTCTGTCTGTCTGTCTATCCGACTATGCGTTTCGCCGGGCTTCGACGCATCGTTCCGATATTTCGGATATAGATAGGTATCGGGCATTCCACGTTTATGGGGTAGTTTTAAAGGTCATCGGAGGTCAAGGTCAAAGGTCAAAACTTCAAACTTTGTCCGATCGGGCCCAAACTTGGTGGGTGGATTCCTTGATACGAGGCGAATATATGCCCAAAATAAAATCGAGGTCAACAGAGGTCAAAGGTCATTATGGAGGGGTCAAATTTCAAACTTTGTCCGATCGGGCTCAAATTTGGTGGGTGGAATCCGTGATACGAGGGGAATATATGCCCGAAATAAAATCGAGGTCAACCGAGGTCAAAGGTCATTACGGAGGGGTCAAATTTCAAACGTTGTCCGATCGGGCTCAAACTTGGTGGGTGGAATCCTTGATACGAGGGGAATACATGCCGGGATACAATTGAGGTCAACCGAGGTCAAAGGTCATTACGGAGGGGGTCAAATTTCCAACTTTGTCCGATCGGGCCCAAACTTGGTGGGTGGAATCCTTGATACGAGGGGAATACATGCCCAAAATAAAATTGAGGTCAAGCGAGGTGAAAGGTCATTACGGAGGGGGTCAAATTTCAAACTTTGTCCGATCGGGCACAGACTTGGTGGGTGGAATCCTTGATACGAGGGCTTAAACATGGTATAACGAATTCTCAATATGACAGGAACAGGAAGATTTCACCACTCCCTGCGAGGACTGCAATGTCTTCCCAGCATTCATAGCTGAAAATGATTTCTAAATTTCAAACGGATGTATCAAATAAAACTCAAACTGAGGTCATCACAGTTCAAAGGGGATCAAGTCAAGGTCATCTAGGGTCAAACAGCATCACTATCTGATGCTGGTGGTGCTCTCACATACAGCTACAGTGCCCTCACAGCTGCAGGTACTCTAGTATTCTTAAAGTGTATGTAGCTGGGAGGAAAAGCCGACGATCAATTGAAAAATTTGACCTTTTATATTGAAGATATGGATTTTTTTCCCAAAAAGACCTATTTTTTTTTGGTGTTTTGGAAAAAAAAATCCATATCTTCAATACGAAAGGTCAAAATTTTCAATTGATCGTCGGCTTTTCATCCCACCTACATACACTTTAAGTATAAATCATCAGATTTATAAAGTTTACTTCAAGTACTGTTGAATATCAAAAATATCAATTTTTAATGATTTGCCATAAAATGTGTATTAGGCCTACATTGCGAATTTCAAAAAATCAAAATTATTTGATATCAGAAGGACATTCTTCGTATCCAGAATGCAATTCGATATGTCTGATGTGCTCTAATGACCCACAATAAATACTGTCCAATCGTTCATACCTTTAAGGCCAAGAAAGCAATATTATATTAAATGTAAAATAAAACTGTTTTCATTTCTGCCAATGTACTAGTATATTCACACTGCAAAAATTGTATGGTTGCCCTGTTTTGATTTGAATTATTGATAATATTGTCGGAGGCTTTCCAACTAATCGTACTCGTAATAATGAAGTAAACAAAAAGGCCTTCTGTCGCTAGAAATTTATGTCCTTCTGACCGTCAAGTGTAAAATTATGTATTATTTTATTCAAATTATGACATCGATCTGCCGGTCATCGATGATTAAATGTGATAACTTTATGCAACGAGCTATAATTGCATAGTAACACCTATATTAGGACCGCTATAGACTCCGCCGGAGTATTCGACGTTAAGAATTGTCGATGTATTAGTACTATTACCATGTCTTTGCTATTTAAAAGGGCATTTCGTGATCCACAGCCTCATCCCCCACTTTTTTCCAAAATTTGTTATACCACTGGATTCCTGTGGCTACATAATGTTTATGTACCAAACAATTGTTGCAGATTAATTCGTTAAGCAAAAATATCGTCAAATTTGAATTTCGTTACAACAGTGGCCTATGGAGCAGTGTAAATAAAAATACACATAATCATGAATCGACTGAAAATTTGGGAAAAGGTTTTTTTTTTCATGGATATCTACTAAAAATATTTTATAAAAAGAGGATGCTAGGATCACGAAATGTTAACGAATGTTTAAAGACGTAAAATCGATAATGTTATGTCTAGTGAAAACATATTATCCATTTTATGTCCTCAAACATTCGTTAGAAGTTAAACATAACTGGAAATAGAATGGGAACAGATTAAATAACGAAGGCACGTTACATCGAATATTCTACGTCCACTAAAAGTCTGTAGCGGCCTTAACACTTAGTTTTGGCCTAGTATTAAGTTCGTCATCAGGTTTGTAAGTGTCATATATTTTTCAAGTCACATTGATTCAAAGACAAGAACATTGACTAGTATAAATGCTGTCTAAGGATGTCAGATCATAGAGAGTGAAGGAGAGATGAATGAAGCATAAATAAAGGTATGTTTTACTCTTGCGTGCTTAATAAAGTTGTTCGTTGTGTATGTCGGGGTCACGGGGTGGGGGTGGAGGGTATCATCCACGTAGGTGAGGGTACGTGGAGGGGGGGGGGGGAGTTCTTCAGATATTTGTCTTATTGCACCATTCCCCTTTACCTTTTGGGTCATATCAGTTTCGGCCAAAAAAATTGTTTCGGAAGGGAATGGAAAAATCGAATCGCTTTTTTTCCTGCTTTTTTTGGCAAAAAAATGCTATGCACTGACTTTAATATGTATATAGGGTCCGGGGGGGGCACTCCCACTTTGGAGGTGACGCGTATGTAGGGCTGTTAAGACCCCCCTTTTCAGCGTCGGACCAACCTTTTGATTTGGCCTTATTGGCCTTTTTTAAATCACCCGTTTTATATGAAATTGTGTTTATAGCATACAGGGTGTCCCAGAAAAAATTACCGAGCGAATATAATTGAACGTAAGTCGAGATATAGACATCAGAATCGCAAAATTTAAAATGTAGCGCATAGCATAGAATATTTGATTCGGTTGACTGGTTGCGAAGAAATGAACGATTACATAAGGCGTGCATCAATTCAGTTCATTCCAAGTTTGATCAACAGGCACTTTTTTCATACTCGCTCACCGCTTCCTAAAAGCTCCTGAAGTTTGTGTATATCATTAAATTTAGTCCATATTATCTATTTTATAATCGGACGGTGTTATGTCATTCATGCTTTCACTGAAGATGAATAACATTTTGTCCGAGAAAACTTTGGTTTCTGCAATTGGAAGCTTTCCAACGTCAATTCTTTATGTTCTGCAAATATGTTATTGTTATATTTTAACTTTCCAAAGAACATTTGACCCAAGAATAACAATGATCAAGTGCTTTAACACCTTTACGTGTCATTTTTGATACCATACAATATTAATGTTGAAGTTTTAAAAGATTTAAACTTTGCATTACAATTTCTTGGAAATATTCCAAAAACATTAAGGGCTGGGGTATGAACGTTTGGACAGTATTTATTGTGGGATATTAGAGCACATCAGACATATCGAATTGCATTCTGAATACGAAGAATGTCATTCTGATATCAAATAATTTTGATTTTTTGAAATTTGCAATTTAATACACATTTTATGACAAATCATTAAAATTGATATTTTGATATTTAACAGTACTTGAAGTAAACTTTATAAATCTGATGATTTATACTTAAAGTGTATGTAGGTGGGATGAAAAGCCGACGATCAATTGAAAATTTTGACCTTTCGTATTGAAGATATGGATTTTTTCCCAAAACACCAAAAAAAATTAGGTCTTTTTGGGAAAAAAATCCATATCTTCAATATGAAAGGTTAAAATTTTCAATTGACCGTCGGCTTTTCCTCCCTGCTACATACACTTTAAGAATATGTCGTTAGATTTATATAATTTACTTCGAGGACTGTTATATATCAAAAATTTGAAAATATCAAATTTTTATAATTTGTCATAAAATTTGTATTATATTGTGATTTTCAAAAATGAAAATTATTTGATATCAGAAAGACATGCTTCGTATTCAGAATGCAATTCGATAGGTCTGAGGTGCTCTCATGTCCCACAAAAAATACTGTCGAAACGCAATAAACGCTCATTTTAGATCCCTTAATGTGTGTGAGAAATTTTTTAAGCCAGCTGGAATTCTTTATGCAATAATTCTTTATGTAACATTTATATCAACATTAACCAAAAAATATATTTACAAGTACAGAGCATTATCTTACATGCAAGCTTTCATTTTCAATATCGTGCAGGTTTTCAAATTTGAACAAAACCTAATTAAATGTTTTGCAAGAAACAGATTGTTTAAAAAAGAACAAAAAGGGTTTCACAGAACAAAATATGAAGCACATACAGTTTAAACCACTAGTGCGCATTGTGTTGTGAATGATCTTTCTTTCAAACTTGGAATGAAGTGAATTGACGCATGCCTTGTGTAATCGCTCATTTCTTCGCGATTAGTCAAACGATTCCAGTAAAATTGGCGTATAATATGCAGAATAAGATGGGCTACACGCTGATGTTTAGATGTTTGGATTCTGATGTCTATTTCTCGACTTACGTCCAAATTCATTCGCCCGGTAATTTTTTCTGGGACACCCTGTATTTGCTGAAAATGAAGTGTGCAAGTTTATTGCGCTGCTACGCATGCTAAGGAAGGGTATACTATTACATAATACGTATTAAGGGTCAAGTTAATATCTTTCCGTTCTCTGACTCTTGTATTTAAACCCCGGGATTTAACCATTTTTAAATGTAATTTAACTTCACGTATAGATCTACATACAAAACATTTGTAGCTCTATGCATCAATAATTATGGGTCTGCCTTTTACGTATTTTATGTTATTAGTGAATAAAGCAGTATACAGACTTTTTATTGTACGTACAATATTGTATGTACAATATACACGTTATTTAATCTATTGCCATTCTATTTCCAGTAATGTTTAAGTTCTAACGAATGTTTGATGACGTAAAATCGATAATATATTTCTGCTAGATATTGTATGTAACATATTATCGATTTTTCGTCATCAAACATTCGTTAGAACTTAAACATTACTGGAAATAGAATGGCAATAGATTAAATAACGTACATATTGTACATACAATATTGTACGTACAATACTCGGAGTCTGAAGCGCGCTTTAGGGTTCAATATAGAGGGCCTGAACAATCATAGTAATGAACCCCGTTCATGTATTCTTCACTGCATTCGGTGATTGTATTTCATAAAATAACAATGTGTTTTTGTTTTCGATATGGTCACGCCAATAATATATAGATGGAGCATTAACATTGTTTATTGTTAACCCCCTATGCCCGGCTATCAATCAAATCACATGCCTTTACATAAGGGACCGTTCACAAACACTTGTAACTAAGGGGGGGGCGGATGCAAAAAAATTTCATCGCGAACATTTTTCGGCCCCCCTTTACAGACCTCAACAATTCCAGGGCCCCCTTTTTGACATGAAAATTATGGGTCAACACAATAGAAAAGCATATGATCAATCAATATTTTAATTAATTAATAACGTCACAAATTCACAACAAACCCAAATTGTGAAAAAATTACCCCGGGCAGATTTTTGGCTATTTCGCCATACGATCCTGCCCAAAAGTGTCTCCTTCTCCTTGCATATCTAAAAAATCAGTATTTCCAAGTTACGACTGATTTTGCTTGATCGCATCACATGTTTGTCCATTTTGACCTATTTGTCAAAATGTGACCTAATTTGACAAATATTTATTTGTCAAAACGTGACCTAATTTGGTCAATTAAAATTTTGTTCTGGTTTGTTATTTTAAAAACATTTTATTAAACAATTGTAATAATGCTGAAGATCAAACTATTCTCTTTTCTGAATCCTTGTGAGAAAGTCACCCTTGCGTATTGCGTAATTGTGCATTTAAGTTATACATAGGAATGTGAAGTTAGAGAAAATAGCCAGATTGCTTAAAACAACATGCAAGCACCACGTTTGATCATGCAAGCCATTATTAAATCAGTTAATGGGGTACTACACCCCTGCCCAATTTTGTGCCTATTTTTGCATTTTTCTCAAAAATTATAGTGCATTGGTGACAAGTAAGATATGTATATTATAGGGGCAAGGACTACAACTACTGCACTGGAAATTTTATTTCAACACAGACAACAGTTGTGGAGTTACAGTCCAAAATGAGGGAAAACCAATATTTGATCAATAAATCAATAACTAGGGGCCTACTTGCCTTGAGGTGCTGAATTTTCAGTGCAGTAGTTGTAGTCCTTGCCCCTATAATATACATATCTTACTTGTCACAAATGCGCTATAATTTTTGAGAAAAATGCAAAAATAGGCACAAAATTGGCCAGGGGTGTAGTACCCCCTTAAGCATAAAAGATATATAAATAGGCTATTCAAATTAAGGTTAGCAACTATTTTAAACTGTTGCGATTTTATAGTTCACAGCATTTTGCGAATGGTAGTGAGCTTTGGCAAAAAATTGCAATGAGGAATACATTGGTATGATTTTTTTATTAAGATCTGACCAACTTTTTCACCCCTTGCATAAGCGGCCATTTTGGATTTATGCAAATTAGGCACCGTTTCACTACTTGGATTTTTTTGGACTTTTGATATGTTTTTGTGTGAGCTTTTGGGAGATGTATTCACGTGAAATGGACTTTGTTGCAATTACTGGCCTATATGGCCTAAGCTCCTTCACAAATTTAGAAAGCATAATTGTAGCTTTGGATAATGGAAATTCTCCATAAATATGTTTTTAAGGTGCAGTTGTCCAACTGCTTAATCAGCATAAATATTTTGTTTGCAGATAGTACATTCATTATGTTCATGATAACTAAAGTCTTGTGTGCAGGGCTACATCACGACTAGACTCGCTCGCCAGTCCTACGATACATACCGTACCTAAGCAATCACGACCGAGATCGTTCTAAACGTGTTAACATTATCAATTTGCTCTGTAAGAAATGTACAGTATGAAACTTCACAAAAATTCTAAAAATACTTACAATTTACTGTACATTGTTTCCCCAGCGGTTTGTCAGTTGTCACTTCCCTTGGTATACATCAATTCGCGTATACTAAAATGATTTGAACACTAGAATAATTATATTAATAAACACGTAACAACAAAACTAATGCTGTCTTCAACACAACGATCATACACACATCGTTGAATATCCCGCGCGTTGTGTTCATCTACTGGAATGCCCAGTCAGAGTCAATCAAAATGCTTGACATAATACAAATCGATATCAATGTTGTAGCAATCACTCGTTGGTCACGGGTGACTGATATACACAGGGTTGATTGTGCATACTATGAGATTCTGTCAACAACCTGTGCCCCTGGAGCACCTCATTATTCTGTTATTTTACCAATTCGTGGGCCTTTAAAATTATGTCAGCTTTTACTGAAGAAACATTTTCCATGTTAAAGGTTGCTGTACAAATAATCAATCAGCGGATTGAATTTATAGACGCACAGCGTCATCATCCCTATATCTTCATGTCAAAAATTGCCGTGATAGTACGGCGAATCCTCTCGTTTTTCAACAGCTACGCATGGCGATTTTGTTCGAGATAGGCCGAGCGACTCAGGCTAAGCATACCTTTTTTTTTTTGTGGTATCTCATATAAACACGATATGAGATACCACAGAGCCTGCCACAGAGTTTCTATTCAACGTTTTTACGATTTGCGCATGATCAGTACCCAATATGATATTGCCATTAAAAGAAAATTCAATTTGTTGTCAGGTAAAACCCAGGTTTGATTTCCAATACACTAACTGGAAATGCAATACACTAATTAGCGGGGATTGCTGTTTGCTGTGGATACATTACTGCATTTTATCCATAACGATTTTGAAATCGTTCATCAAGATTGTGATATATTCAACTGTTTGAGAATTACAATTATATAAAGGAACACAATGTACATATCGACACACTATGCCACTTTCTTTATCTGCGTCAATAATAGAATATTGATTTCAATCGAATTGAATACATTTCTCCATTTTGAGTTTGTACTTCACCACTGAGCGATCTAGCGATCGATTTCTAGCCAATCAAATAGGACTCCTTTTCTTGCGTTTGGTGAAATACCAATCGCCCGTCGCTCACCAGCAAAGTATTAAGTTTATATTTATAATACGGTGTCGACACTGTGAGACGGTTGAACCCAAGACCTCTGTCCAAGTTGTAAACAGAGAAAATGTAAAGAATGGAGGGTTAACATTTATTCATACACTTCAAGATAGCGAGAGCCAATCAGAGCAAACGTTAGTAAATTACTGTAGCCGTGCATCTCTTGCACTACAAAATTACAAGTTATGTATTGTCTAGTTAGAAGACCAAAATAATATTGGTAATCTGTTTTGTTTTGGGTAAAAAAAACCCACATGTTGTTGAAAATTTAAGTGATTGAATTAGATTGAAATATATAATTTTCTGTTCCAAACTTCAAGGCTTGAATATACTGTTGTGTGTGACCATGACACATCGTCCACGCGTGGTAAAGAATTATTTTCTATAGGCATCAAAGCACGTGTGTTTATTCGCCAGCGAAGTGGTTACGTAACTCCCTTGTAACTGGATCACGCACCTTTTGGAATTGATAGTACATGTCATAGACTTTGTGTTGCGATCATTTCGATCGTGGTGCAGAACTCAAAAGCGTGATCCAGTTGGCATAGTGATAATCGGATTACGCGTAACACTTCGCTGGCGAATAATCTGCCCGCCTGGTGCTGAGAGTAGCCTTTATTACCAAATTACCTTATACTTGCACTCCTCGCTCGGTGAGCGATTGGTTTAAAACCAATCATTGGCTAAAAACCAATCATGCCAATCGCTAATTACTCAGCGATCCAGCTATGAGTTTTCTTTCAAAATAAACAACCTAAATCTATTGTCATGATATTGTTGAAGGTCGAATCTTTCGATGGTCTGTATAGAATAGTAAACTCAGGGACAAAGAGATCGTGTTTCTTCATTGCATATAGGGTGTCCCAGAAAAAAAAAACCGGGCGAATGAGTTTGGACGTAAGTAAAGAAATAGACATCAGAATCCAAAAATCTAAATATCAGCGTGTAGCCCATCTTATTCTGCATCTTATACGCTGAATTTTACTGGAATCGGTTGACTAATTGCGAAGAAATGAGCGATTACATAACACATGCGTCAATTCACTACAATCCAAGTTTGAAAGAAAGACCATTCGGCACAATGCGCACTAGTGGTTAACTGTCAATGGGCTTAATATTTTGTTAGGTGAAATACTTTTCAATCTTTTAAACAATCTGTTTCTTGCAAAACAATTAATCAGGTTTTGTTCAAATTTGAAAACATGCACGATATTGAAAATGAAAGCTTGCATGCAAGATGATTTTCGGTACTTGTAAATATCTTTTTTCGTTAATGTTGATATAAATGTTGCATAAAAATTATTGCATAAAGAATTCCAGCTGGCTTAAAAAAATTCTCACACACATAAATGTTTTTGGAATATTTCCAAGAAATTGTAATGCAATCGTTTAAATCTTTTAAAACGTCAACATTAATGTTGCATGGTATCAAAAATCACTGCAAGCACTTGATCATTGTCTTTCTTGGCTCAAATGTTCTTTGGAAAGTTAAAATATAAGATATTGCACAACCTACAGAATTAAAGTTGGAAAGCTTCCAATTGCAGAAATCAAAGTTTTCTCTGACAAACTTGTATTAATCTTCAGTAGAGGAATGAATAACATAAAACCGTTGGATTATAAAATAGATAATGTGGACTAAATTTAATGAGATACACAAACTTTAGGAAGCGGTGAGCGAGTATAAAAAGCGCATGTTGATCAAACTTCGGAATGAACTGCATTGATGCGCGCATTATGTAATCGTTAATTTCTTTGCAACCAGTCAAATGAATCAAATAAAATTTTCGTATGTAATGCATAATGAAATAGGCTATCCGCCACATTTTAAATTGTTTGATTCTGATTTCTATTTCTCGACTTACGTTCAATTTTATTCACTCGGTAATTTTTCTGGGACACCCTGTATTGTATGAATTGATTTTATTCCTTTAATAAAAATAGACTACATGTTGTGCTATATGGTAGTGTAGATTCTTTTGATGTGATTATATTCTCAAACCCTTTAAGGGGGTACTACACCCCTGTGGTAAATTTGTGACTATTTTAGCATTTTTCTCCAAAAAATAATAAAACACTGGTAACAAAAGTTATGTATATTATTGGGGCAAGGAATCCAATTACTACACTGAAATTTCAGTGACTCAAGACAAGCGGTTCAGTATATATTATAGGAAATGAGGTACATCGTAGCGGTACCTTATTTCTTATCATAAATAACGAACCGCTTGTCTTGGGTCACTGAAATTCCAGTGTAGTAATTGGATTCCCTGCCCTTATAATATACATAACTTTTGTTACCACTGTGTTATTAGTTTTTGAGAAAAATGCAAAAATAGTCACAAATTTAGCGAGGGGTGTAGTACCCCCTTAACATGTTTAATTCATACCATTATTTTTGCTTTTGGAACAAAACATTTGAAAGACTTGCAGTTAAATATATGTGTTGAAAGAATGCGGTAAGCGTTACTGTGCGTTTTAAAATTCCACGCTGCCTCTTAAAAACAAAAGCTGACGAAAAGTTGAATTTTGAAATAATAATGGAGAGGAGATTAACGGTGCCTCCTGACTTAATACCCATTGTGAAGGTCATCGAATTTTATTCATATTTATTTAAATTAACTAAAAGCAGATGGGTGGCGTGTAGTCATGCATTGAATGAAAATAGGGTAAAGAGTGCTTTGTGTTTGAGTGTGACCAACAACCCACTCGGCAGAACAAAATTAATTTGCAGTCGCTTACACATGGCTTTCTTTTGATTGCCTATTGATACAATTGTACCGAGTTTAAACGTCAAGACGATGTTGGTGCACTAACCAATTAAACGTTCGCGTTGAAGTAGAACAGAGCAAGAAAACCAATCGATGTAATAGAAAAAGCCGAAATAGATGTGCAAAATTCAGTTAGCAAACTCTCTATTTTGTTTAAGAATAGCTAGATCAATATCCTTTTCCGTACATCTTCTCTGTTGTGACGCAGGGTTGGAAGTATTTTACTGGCCGAAATGGATGCTAGCTTGCCTATTTATTTCTGTATTTTGATTCAGCATTGGGCAAAATCCAAAGTATGTGCTTAAATTTTTTTGAATGAATCGAATGAATTGTTTGCGTTAATAGTTTTGTCTTATATTATGTTTTTCTTTGTTTCAGAATCATATTGAAAAAATGAATTGGGCAACTGTTGGTTCAGCAGTTTACCTGACATCAAATGAGACCGTAATTGTATGGAGTCAGGCCGGCTATGTAGCCCTAGTTACCACATTCGCTCTCATTATTCCACTATCAGCCGTCGCTAATTCGCTGGTACTCGTCGTCTTTGCATGGGATGCGACACTACGTACTAGACCCTTAAGTTTTGTCATCTCTATATGCATAAGCGATCTAGTAATGACATTTGTAGGATCCCCTTTAGCAATGGCAGCAGCGATTGAAAAACAATGGATATTCTCTTTCACAGCTTGTCAATGGTTAGTATACTAGTAATCTATACATTTGTAATGCCTAGATCTCCATCAGGGCTTCAAATGATACGCATTTTAAAATTTATTCTTATATCAATTCAAAATGAAATCAAAATCCTTTTTTTAGCCAAAAATACTTATGTGTTTTGGGGAAAAAATGTATATCTTCAATACGATTTTTCAAATGATGGACGGCTTGTCCTCCCAGCTACATACACTTTAAGCACATATCATTAGATTTATAAAGTTTACTTCGAGGACTGTTAAATATAAAAGAACATAAAAAATATCAATTATTAATAATTTGCCATAAAGTTCGTATTAACTATTATATCGCGAATTAAAAACAAATCAAAATTATTTAATATCAGAAGGACATTCCTCGTATTAAGAATGTAATTTGGTGTGTCTGATGTGCTCTCAGGTCCCACAAAAAATACTGTGCAAACGCTACTATGATCCGATCCCTTAAAGCCGCACATAAAAAAAATTATGTGGAGTATAAACTGACCATTGTGAGCACGGTAGCCGAGCGGAACGGGCTCCGACTCATAATCGGAAGGTTGTGGCAGGGCAGCGACACTACCTAATTTGCATATCCAAATGACCCGTCTCCTCCGCAGCCAATTTGGTTCCGCTCCATCGAAATCAAGCTGGTCACGGAGGAGACTACCCTCCTTTGTGTTTGTTCATTTGTGTATGGAGAGCCCTTTTGGAGTCCGGAATGACTTAGGCTACGCTCTCAGCTAGAGTCCGACGCTGCATTGCACTAGAAATACCTTTTCTGTGAAATCGCTATAGAGCCAACCGGGAGCACGTGTTCGTTTTGAAAATATAGCATTAAAATTAGTATCACCCTTGTGGCCCCCGTGCAGTGGAAAACCTTAATTCTTTCATTAAAAGGAAATGAAAATTAAAAAAAACATGGATCTACCTGTGCACCAATAAAATTGGCACAGCAATTTGTCTCAAATATGAATGAATTTTAAGAAACATACGGGGTATGATGAACATTGATCTGACGCCATGATAGTAGGATCTATTAGTCGTTTTATAAACAATGTATATACCGTATTGTCATAATACCAATATTTGTCATTATATATAATGAGTAATATTTAGCAACGTAAATGTGCAGTTCATATGCACAAACGAATACTGATCTTTATGATATTCAGGTTTTTGTACATCACATATAACAGGTCACATAGGAGGTCATACGTGTTGACCTTCATCTATTGTATTTGTTCATCTGTGTATGGAGAGGATTAGCGCCATTAAACGCCATTAAAACTCCATCAGTATTAGGGCGTAGTTCAGTGAACTCACCGGATTGCTATTCCAAGTACTTTGATAATACAGATAATATGTATTAATGGGTCGAGGCGATTGCATTGAAAAACCTAATAAATTATTCATAACAGTTACGTAATCAATCGATAGTGCGGACACTTTTCATTTGCAAACCACCAAAATTCGTGATCTTTTAGCGTTGGAAAAGAAACCACGTGAATAGAGTGCCCTCTCAAGAATATCTACTCTCTGGTTGTGGGTTCGAGCACCGGCGACGCGGCCATCGTGTTGTGGCCTTGAGTAAGGCACTTTATCTCGATTACTCCTCCACCCAGGTGTATATGGGTACCGGCATTCTTAAATGTTGGGAAGGTAAGCAGACTCGCTGTGGAGGAGGTGTAGCGATCCCCCCGGGAGCGATCCCCCTATAGCACGATTACTGTTTATACAGGATCGTCTCCTTTACCTTTACCTTTAAACTGACCATTAGATACCAGTTATAGTCTTACTAACTCATATCATATTGGAAGGCCCAGGGGGAAGTTATCCCATTGCAAGACTATTCCTGCCTTCAAGGTAAAACAAACTTACTCATAAACCGTTTGGTTATGGTCTGGCGTGCTGGCTAGTCTTTCCCTGGGAATCATTCCAATCTTCCCCATTAAGGTAATTTATTATGGGTTTTTGTTTTTGGCTTAATAAGCATGGTTAATTATTGCTATTATAATTTTGCATTGTTATACTCTGCAGGTATGCTTTTATCGTCTTCTGGTTGGGCCTGGTTTCTCTACTATCACACGGCACAATCGCTTTGGATAGATACCTTATAATAGTAAAAGGTGGGTTCACTTTATCGTAAGTGTCAGAACATTGATTTTAATTCTACAACATTAGATCTGTTATCAACATGATCAATGCACTCACATGCAACCAAACAAATCATACTGTGCTCAGTGGTCTTGCAGGTCTGCAATTTTCTTTCGCTGATCATGTTGATATAGACAATAATATGAATCAAATCTGGGCTCACCAACAATTTTTTTCAGTAACGTTGCGACCCGTTCACCGGGTCTTCATCAGACTGCGTAGAGATGGTTTGGTCACGTGATGGTACAAATACTTTACCCAAGGAGGAGAGGTGGGTTGAGAGGTGGTTTGAGAGGGGAGTGAAAGAAGCCAGTTCCTGCTATCACACCGTAAAACTACTTCCTCGCCGATTACCATCACGTGACCAAACCATCAGTCAAGTCTCTGCTCATTCTGATGAAGACCCGGTGAACGGGTCGCAACGTTACTGAAAAAATTGTTGGTGAGTCCAGAATTTGATTCATATTATTGTCTATTTTATACTACTGGATGACTCAAAACATTCACAATATCATGTTGATATCTATCTTGGAATTTATTGACAAAATTAGTAATGCTGTCGAAAACAATGAGACAACTGTTGGGATTTTCTTAGATTTGTCAAAAGCCTTTGACACTATCGACCATAGTATTTTATTACATAAACTGGAACATTATGGTTTTAGAGGAAACGTTTTAAAATGGTTTAAAGATTACTTACATAATAGAAAACAGTATGTGTATTACAATTCTTGTAAATCTGAATATAAAGATATAATATGTGGAGTACCTCAAGGCTCCATCCTAGGCCCATTATTGTTCATTTTGTATGTTAATGATATCATAAATACTTCCACCATTCTAAAATTTGTCTTGTTTGCCGATGATACTACTATAACTTATTCACATAAGGACATTGTGTCCAAATACGATCTTATCAACAATGAATTAAAAGAAGTTAATAATTGGTTTAAGGCTAATAAGCTATCAGTGAATGCAAGCAAGACTAATTATATGGTGCTTGGTACAAATCACAAAACATCACGCGTATTGTACAATGCTACTAATAATATTATATTAGATAATGTAATCCTGGAAAGGTTGAATAAGACCAAATTTCTTGGAGTGACAATTGATGAGAATCTAACTTGAAATTTCATATTACCAACATCTCAAAGAATATATCTAGAGGTGTTGGTGTAATAAACCAACTGAAACATTTTGTTCCCGAACGAATAATGTATTCACTATATTGTACTTTAATACTTCCTTACATAAACTACGGTATCTTAGCATGGGGAAATACTTGTCAAAAATATTTGGAAAAGATTTTCAAACTTCAAAAAAAAAGCCCTTAGAATGATATCGAATAGTCACTTTTTAAGTCACTCAGCCCCTATTTTCAAGAATTACAATTTGCTTAATGTTTATGATAGTTATGATCTCGAACTAAGCACTTTCATGTACAAGTATAATACCAATATGTTACCAAAGGCCTTCAATAGTTATTTCGTTGAGCAGAGGAATCACCTCAGGTATCACACAAGAAACGCTGAAGATTACAAGATCTGTCTTACAAAAACAGAGTTTGCTAACAAAACAATAAGAACCGCCGGGCCAAGAAAATGGCATTCGATTGACAGATGCGCCAAAACGGCTACATCAGTAAAACTCTTTAGATCCCAAATTAAAACAAACCTTATGGAAATGTACACTTAATATCTCTTAGTTTTGATTTACTTATTTTTATTTTTCTCCTTTTAAAACAAAAAAATCGATTAAAATTAACTGATCTCTTAGCATTTATATTATATTCACAAAATGTCAGCTTTCTTTTTGCGATATACGTGAGCATATGTTATGAAATCCTAATTTGTCTTACACTTATATTCTGCATGTTCTTTATTCATCATTTTTTTTTTGCTTAGTTCGTTCTACATGAATGTATGAAAGAGGGTGGGGGGTGTTTGTATGTATGTATTTGTATTTTATTAGACAAATTAAGAAACTTAGGCTAAGGTTAAGGGGGTGCTTGTTCAGGCCTTTTTTGGCCTTCTGAGCATCTCCTCATTCAAATGTGTTGTCTTGCTGTTATTGTATTGTTGTATTTTGAATGAAATAAAGACTGATTGATTGATTGATTGATTGATTGATATGTTGTCGAAGTATTATTGTATAGGCCTGGCCTATAACCGTTAAAGTCATAATTAATTCAAACATAACTTTGGCAATTGCCCCCTGGCAAACATTGCCTCTTTGGGCCCCCGCCCCTAGTGCAGAGAGAGAGAGAGAGAGATGGGGGGGGAGGGGGGAGGTGGCACAGAGGGCGAAAACAGGGGGGGAGGGAAAGAGAAAGAGTGAATCCATACGATATGCAGTTCCATACGATTATTAGCAATATACTCGACAATATAGGCTACTTGACTTAGAAATAGAAAGCTTTTGAAATGCTAATTGCACAAAAGCACCTATAGGAGCAGTATATTGACTAATAAAAATAAAACAATAAAAGGGCCAACCCAAAAAGAAAAGTCGACAAAGGTGGTCAAGAAGGCTGTGTACGACATGTTTCATGTATTGCATGCCCCAACCGAAAATTGTCAGTATCTACATAAAATTGGCCGATTTAGTCATTTACCATTGAGCTATTTCAAACTTAGGGCCGGATTTACCATTAGACTAGATGGGTCCGGGCCCAGGCCCCTAAAATTGCCCAAAGTATGTTCCCCAAAACACCATGTTTTGGACCGAAATATGGTAACATTGTAGCGCTTGGTATCTTTACGTAAAATTTACCTTCATTTTGGGTTAAAATTGTCTGAAATTGTTTCAAGAGGGGGGGGGGTGCCCATTATGTATCCTTAGCCCTGGGCGCCACAACCCCTAGCTACACCACTGCCCGCGTCTAAGATATTCTCGGAGGGGGGGGTTAGGGGCGCCAATTTTGTTTCTTGCCCCGGACGCTACCAACCCTAGTTACGCCACTGCCGCACCTATACCCCCATTTTGTTTGGTGGATTTGGCCCCCGCCCCATACAGGCCCCCCCCCCCCTGGAAAAGATCCCAGCTACGCCACTGACATTCAGATAGATGAGTGCCTCTTATTCTTATCATTTTGCTTTACATACAGGCATCAAACCAAACAAAAAATGCGTCGGGTGTATGATAACTGCCACTTGGGTGCTTGCATTTCTCTGGGCCTGTTTCCCGTTGGTCGGATGGTCGGAGTATGATTTTGAAGCTACGAACACTTGGTGTAGCATACGATGGTATTCGGAAGGGCCTCCAGATCCCTACATTATATCGTATGTTGTATCACTCTTCGCTTCGACTTATTGTCTTGTATTTTGTATGATAGCATTCTGTTATATTTCAATACACTACAAGCTAAGGCATGTCAGGATGAATATTAATAGGAGACGGTCCCTTGTCGATGAGAATGACGCACGGAGTATGAGGAGGTAAGATAACGAACTGATTCGTATTGCGTTTTCACAAAATGTCTATCAAACAAGCATCCAAGCACTTCATTGGGAACTGTCTACAAGGCCTAAACGACAATTTCGTTACCAATAAAGCTATTGTCTTGCGATACGAGTACGACAGATTTGCTGCCGGTATTTTGCCTCATCAAATTACAAACCCGTTCGTAATTTTGAACCAAATTCATCAGGTTTGGTAATTTACGAATTAAGAGAGTTCTTCTTTTGTTAAAACCAATTTCAAGAAAACTTACTAGTTTTTCTTGCCAACAGTTTCGTCAGTGAACCACTGACTTTATCAAAGCTGATGACTGGCGGGAAGTTATGTTACTTCCGGTAGCGATGTTAGTCTTGCAAGTAGTCTTCAAAAGTGACTTAGATTGTAGATCTCCGCGTCTCTGTTCATTACTCCTCGGCCCTCTTCCTGATCTGAATTGGCTCTTCAACCCACCTTGCTTTTCTATCACTCTC
The DNA here is from genome assembly GCF_039555335.1 of Amphiura filiformis. Taxonomy (NCBI): domain Eukaryota; kingdom Metazoa; phylum Echinodermata; class Ophiuroidea; order Amphilepidida; family Amphiuridae; genus Amphiura; species Amphiura filiformis. The sequence continues at coordinate 10,108,950 of NC_092642.1, read as the reverse complement.
TGAGAGAGAGTCTCTCTCTATTTCTAAGATTTTAGACTCCCGCAATTGATAATAATATGATTAACCCTGGCTACGTGATCACTTATTGCTAAGTTCTTAAAATGGCTCTCGTATTCTTTTCATTTTAATACACAAGGTCAAAGAATCCGAGAGCTCTCTCAAGTAGGGTGCTTCTTTGACGACACGATCGATCATGCCTTTTATGTGATGACGTTTAGACTGCGTTTTGTCTTCAAAGTCATGCTCTGGCATCCTAAATGAATGTCGTATCAGGAATCATAATTACCGACAAATGATAAGTGGCTCAGTGTATTGGTGATACATACCGTAAATATTTCCATTAATTACTGACATGGTCAATTCACGACTACTCTAGGGCTATCATACCTTCATGTAATTGCTATTGTTGCTGGTCCTGTTTTGTCGACGATACGTTTGTATTCATGGTTTATCTTTTTGTTTCGGGTAAAGTATACAATCACACGTCCTTCATACCTACAAATTACCCTTCCCCACTCCAATTAACTTTACTCGTAATTTTTGTCTGTTTTCAAACCTGTTCCAGAGAGGCTAACGTCGTGAGAATCTGTCTTCTAATAGCAGTTGTATATCTTGTGGCATGGACCCCGTATGGTATAGTTTCACTTTGGGCAACTTTTGGTAACGTACAACGTATACCTATACCATGGATCACGTCAGCATCAATGTGTGGAAAGGCATCAACAGCTTTGAATCCAATCGTGTATGTGGCAACGAATCGCAAGTTCAGGAAAAGCTTCAAACAGGTAATTTTTTTATACCCGTTTTCAGCCGTACGGAAAATATTGATGAGGATAGAGTCACGCGCGTAAAGTTCATCGCATATACTTACAAGGGCGGTTTATTGGTATGCTTGTGGTGCAACCGTGGTTGTGTGAGGCGATTTTGACATGACCTTAATCATCCACACAGGGAGTGCAGCCTTAGTTTCAAATGGGGTGAATGGGCGACTCCATTTGAAATCTACATTTCTGGCATAGGACGTGTATGTATTTCAACTGCAATTCAAGTATAAACAAAACGATTATAAAATGGGTCATATAGCTGAAAGTTTAAAATATACCAAACAATAATAATAATATACAATGTCTAATACGGTGCTTGATTCTTTACAGCTCGTGAAAGGGTGCGCTAGAAAAACACACTCCAAAACTACAACCTATTCCGGTGAAAAGGTAAAACTAACCATGCTAACCAACCTTTCCACACCTTTGTCACAATCAAGATCGCAAAGGAGAAGCAAGGACATACCAATACCATTATGAAAATGGACAGTTCCCCCACTATGGTGTTTCGGCAGTATCGAGGTATACAGGTATTCAGCAATGCATACCGAGAGGTTATTTATTGGTAGAACACCAGCGCTGTCACCTTCGGAGACTTATTTCAACCTTTGTACGATGAGCAATCCATTGTAGTCCCAGGATTGTAGTTTTCTCTTGTGAAGGTGGCTTGGGACTGCTTTCTTGAACGGAAAGAGAAGACACACTTCTCTTTGCTTACTTACAAACAAACAAAACTTATACTTAAGCCTATGTAAAACAAGGCTTAAGCTACACTAACAAGTGCCACACCATTGCAACGGTCGACCCGTGGTGATATATTAGTCACCAGACAGGACTAGTGTAGAGCTATGAAAACATCACGAGGGCTCACAACATCGGCTGACGTCGTGAAAGTTCCTCGAAAGCGCTCCCGTTCTCGTTATTACCAAAATACACATGCATTTTGTAGAATGAACCAAAGATCAAAAATTACTCAAATTAGAACCTGATCAGTCTATTGTGTTGCTTGTGCACGTGTCTTTTGATGTGTCAGCTCCCGGGTGTCAGCTCTATTCACCTCCATAAGTTTCCATACCGGTGAACAGGGTCCTATACTGTTGGCGATCGATAGTACGACTTTTACTACTGAGTTGAAGCTGCCGACTAAACCATATCCAGATCCAGATACTGTGGTTCAAGAGTTAAAGGGCATTTCGTGATCCACAGCCTCGTCCCCCCCCCCCCACTTTTCCCAAAAACAAGTTGAGATTTTTACACCACTGGATACCTCTGGCTACATAATGTTTATGTACCAAATATTTCTTGCACATTAAGGGATCTAAAATGAGCGTTTATTGCGTTTCGACAGTATTTTTTGTGGCACATGAGAGCATCTCAGACCTATCGAATTGTATTCTGAATACGAAGCATGTCTTTCTGATATCAAATAATTTTCATTTTTTGAAAATCACAATATAATACAAATTTTATGACAAATTATAAAAATTTGATATTTTTCGAATTTTTGATATATAACAGTCCTCGAAGTAAATTATATAAATCTAATGATATATTCTTAAAGTGTATGTAGCAGGGAGGAAAAGCCGACGGTCAATTGAAAAATTTGACCTTTCATATTGAAGATATGGATTTTTTCCCCAAAAAGACCTAATTTTTTTTGGTGTTTTGGGAAAAAAAATCCATATCTTCAATACGAAAGGTCAAAATTTTCAATTGATCGTCGGCTTTTCAACCCACCTACATACACTTTAAGTATAAATCATCAGATTTATAAAGTTTACTTCAAGTACTGTTAAATATCAAAAATATCAATTTTTAATGATTTGCCATAAAATGTGTATTAAATTGCGAATATCAAAATTCAAAATTATTTGATATCAGAATGACATTCTTCGTATTCAGAATGCAATTCGATATGTCTGATGTGCTCTAATGTCCCAAAATAAATACTGTCCAAACGTTCATACCCCAGCCCTTAATTCGTTTAGCAAAAATATCGTTAATTTGAATTTCGTTCTGGTGCACCAGAACGAAATTACAACACATTGTCTATGGAGCAGTGTAATACACATAATCATGCATAACTCGCAAACGCAAAATCGGAATCAACTGAAATTTTGGAAATAAGCTTTTTCGTGGATATCTACTGAAAAATGTCATAAAAAGAGGATGCTAGGATCACGAAATCCTCCTTTAAGGAAAAGCGATAACACCTGAAAAAAGGATAGCAGAAAACCTCAATGTGGACAGTGCCATCCCCTGTAGCCCCTCGTGGCCAACGCGTACATGAAATTCTTCGAAAGGAAAGCTTTGGCATCAGCTCCTCACCTGCCGTGGTTGTTTTCGATATGTCGATGATGTACGAGTATATATGCTGTGTTTTCAAGACCTCATACGTGGAAGAATTCACTTTAAACCCCATCAGACATTGCGATATTCGCCCAAAAGGCAAAGTGGACAAAATAATTGAAACAGTCAGCAACAGTTTACGAAATCACATGTTCAGATTGTTACACCGCATACGTCGGAGAGACAAGAAGGAAGCTTGAAAAGAGACTTCCGAAGCACAAGTCTAAAGCCACGGCTAAAATCGGCGTATAAGAACATGTAAAGGTGAGTAAGAACACGCACTAAAACAGGACTGGGATTACGTGAGGATCTTTGAAGCTATCCAGATCAAGAAACAAGGTCCTTCGTTGAACCCAGACCCAGGATTGACTAGATCCTGTGTGAACAACCTGATCAAACCCATGGGAACCAGGGGCGGAATTTTCCTACTTCGTGACGTCATCTAGTGTGACATTATCTAATCACGTTGGTCTCTAGCCGTCCACAATAAAACCATATTGCTAACAACATTGACTGTCGACGAAGAAGTTCCTTGAAAGCGCTCCCGATAAGCTAAATAAACAAGCAGTGTTGAAGTCTAGTTTTAAATTATTCTCATTTTATTACAACTACGTACATTACATATGAATCTGCAATTCTATAAATACCAGATATGTTGCCATTGATTTGACTGGACAAGGGTCGTTCATAGCATTCCAAGCAATTGGAACCTGTGATTTTGATTTGATTTGTTTGGATTTTGACAACCCTGGATAACCCAAGAAAGCCTCTATTGAAGCTTATTTCCATTGGGGTCCATTTGAACACCGGGACGGATTGGGAACAGTCAGGGGTTAACACCCTACTCTTTTCGAAACTGACTGCGAAATACATGTACAAGTATGGCTCTCTGCACACGGGACCGACGGCTTAACTTCCCTCCGAAGGACGGAGTACTTTCATGATTCATTTACCCAATTCTAAATGAACCATGGGAGAGCGGAAGTCTGAATTTAATCTACAGAAGTTGCCAATTAATTTCAGACTATTTTCTAAGTCAATATCCCAGCAAATCGCCACTGCCGGGAATTGAACCCGGGACCTCATGCACTAAAGGCAAGTACCCTAACCATTGCGCCACGCTCTCCCTAAGATAGTGAATTGATGTCAATCAGCGTGTTTCCACGGGGGGGGGGGTGAAAATGCAGAAAACAGTTACCCTACGCATGTTTCCACTAAGAGCAAAAAGTGACACAAAGAAACGAAATCCCGATAATAAGCTTCTACCTTAGATGGCTATAGAACTTTTAATAACTCGGGTCTTTGTTTGCTTTTGCTAAATCCTTTTCAAGTGGTGGGTTATTTGTATAGGTATGCATAACCAACAATTAACAATGAGAGAACCTTCTTAAACCTCGTTGACTTGGGGATGATTTGAAATGACCGCCAATTATGACCGTTTGATATTTATTGCCAGCAATGTGGAAAAAGAGACACATAGAAACGAAAAAAGCTATAATTTTGTTGAAGGAGCAAAGTTTAACTAACCATAACTCCGCTTCTGGATATCGTTTGAAGTCAAATGATATACCATTTTAAGTTTATGATGTTTATTTTTAAACACGAAATAAAACAAAATTGACCGGGGAGGAATTTACGGCTCATTCGCCGTGGACGGTCACATATCTGCTATATACATGTAGTTCATCTAGCATTTACGAAGTGACATTTGCGTGCTTCCGGTATCCGGACAATTTTTACCTTGATTGTTTCCACAACGAATATCGTACGCTTTGTCAGGAGGTGGATCATGCCGGGTAACAGATTAACAGAAAAGCAAACGGCAACGGCATCGCCGGGACGTTTCCACAGAGCTTGTTATCTGCCATTTGCATAGCAAGATACAATATGATTCAGAAAATGGTGCTCGGTTGAAACACGCAGATTACCAAGAATACAAGTCTGGGCGAATATCTGTTTGAAGTTAACCAAGATTTGAAGGATGCAGCAAAATCCTATTGCCTTGCATTCAGTATCCATAGAGGGAAAAGTAAAATGGCCGCTAATTGCGCTTATTGTCTAGACCTAGGATACACATTCTAGAATCGATCTTCCCATAATGCATTTAACTTGTCTGCTGCCATCCACTTATCCGATATTCATAAACACTTGAGAACGTTCCTGTCATCTTATTGGTTCTTACCCGTGTGGTATGACACGATGTCACACGAGTCAGCACGTGTGCATTGCTATTTGAACCAATTGGAGGCGCATAGCAACAACGAGACTGATCTATATTAAGCCCTAGGTAATTCCTTTTAAAATGTAGGATTTAATATGATTAAAATTTGTAATACTTATGATATTTTTATTTGAATTGAAGTGTTTAAGATTGAGAATAAAGGTGTTGTTTTAGCCGCTGTCGTGCATCTATTGGCCTTCTTTTATTGTATTTGTTCATCTGTGTATGGAGAGCAAAAACTCCATCGGTTTCAGGGCGTAGTTCATTGAACTCAACGGACTGCTATGCTATTGCAAGTACTTTCATATTATGCACTAATCGCTGCTAATGGATCGAGGCGATTGCATTGAAAAACCTAATAAATTATTCATAACAGTTACGTAATCAGTCAATAGTGCGTGCGGATAGTCCTCACTCGCAGACTACCAACATTTGTGATATTTTTGAAGAAACCACGTGATTAGAGTGCCCTCTCAAGAATATCTCACTCTCTGGTCCTATCTTCAAAACGTTAATTGTTTCTACCAGAACAGCAAACGTCTAATGTTCTGCAATATTCAATATCGAGAGGGTCTTTGCTACTACTAAGTATTTTCGGGGTAGTTTAACATTTGACAATGACCAAGCATTTCTAATGCTATAGTTGGTTTCAGTAAAGTCTAGGGAACTTCTCTTGTTCGAAATCAATTTCTTTTTCTTTCAAATGTGCTTCCATTTCAATCTTAGCTAGTTTTTCCTTTTTTCCATAGCCAATCTTTGTTGCTCAAGCGCCATCTTTTCTTGGCGCCCCTTTTCATCCATTTCCAACTTTTGTTTTTCAAGTTCCAATTTGGCTATTTTGTCTTTTTCTTTAACCGCTATCTTTTCCTGAGCGCGTGTTCTTCCATAGCCATTTTCTGTTTTTCCATATCTAGCCTTTCTTGTTTTTCTTTATTTTCATTCTCTAACTTGATCATTTCCAGTTTTTCTTTTTGGTCCATTTCTATTTTCCTCAGTTCTAATTGAATTTCCAACTCTTTCAATTTAACTGCCGATTCCCACCGATTTCAGTTTGGACCTCTTTTCTCTTGTCCAAAATGGATTCCTCAAAATACTCTTCATCAACCAAAACATCAATCAAGGCATTTTTGATTACTTGTCTCCTTGTAGCTTGCTTTACTTTCAAGTCATAATGTTTGGCAAATGCTAATAAATCAGGCTTCTTCAACTCATCAAACTTCTCCCAAGTTATAGTTTCAAGAAACTCTTCTGCTTTGAACTCTGCCATACTGTACTTTTACTTTTAAGACTCAGTAAATTGATGTTAACTTTCTTTTTTACAGTGTATTTCCCGGACGAGCCCCCAATTTCGTTACGAGCCATACCGACTCAAGCCCAAAATCACGAATGCACAACACAAATACACTGATTGATTAAGCTAACAAAATCTAAGTCTTTAATTGAAAGCAAAATATGCTTGGTACAATATATGACAACAAATGATACAAAATAATCAAACAATCACAATAATATTTTAACTACTCAGTACTTAACCTTGTTCATTTACAATGTTCTTGACGGCTGATGTATATCCTGTTGTTCACTTGTCCTGCGAAAATCAGCGAAGTCCATTGTACACTTGCAACAGGCTTCTTTCGACACTGCACCACTGTATTTGACAGATGTGTTGTTTTGAAATATCAGACTCCAGCAAGTCGACAGAAGAACTTTAATCCTTTGATGAGGAGGAGCACATTCGCGTACTCATAAATCTCCTTCGTTGCTGTATTGAAATAGCTCAATTATTGGCTATGTAAACTGGTTAAAATGTTCTTATTGAAGCACGAAGACCAACACACACATGTGGAGTTTACAATCTCCCGTGACATTCTGTAAAGGAGCCAATTCAAGCTCTCACATTTTATACATGTACTCTTGCAAAAATCCATCATCTATTAATAGACCATTACGTCATTCACATCTTCACAACAGATGACGCAACGTTGCGATTTCCCAAGATTAATTATACATATTAACCTTTCACATTACATCACTTTCTGAGGGGAATCCCATGACATCACTTTCTGAGGGGAATACCATGACATCATTTTCTGAGGGGAATCCCATGACATCACTTTCTGAGGGGAATCCCATGATGTTATCTTCACTTTACAATCTCAAGGGGTTTTCCAAATATCCCATATTAGATATGATTCATTTTGTTTTGCTCAAAATGTCCTTACTCATGTAATTTTGTAAACAAAGATAAATAATCAAATTAAATTACTCAGGGCACATCACACATTGCTATCAGGCAATTTTGTGTAGCCAATGATGCCCAAGTGGTACCTCCCAACTCCCCAGGCTCACACACTATGAGGGGGCAACGACAAAAATATCCTGGTAGCCATCATTTTGACCCTGTGTTTACTGTGATAATTGTGCAACAAAAATAAGTTCTACACTCTATATAAGCCCAAAGTTAAGGTGAAAATATGTGTTTTCCGACAAATTTTCAATTTGACGCTATCGGGGTGGGGTGCTTTCTTCGTGTTGTGAGGGGGTTTATTTTAGGGGGTCTTGAAATCTTATTTTGGGGTTTGACTTATCTAACCAACTCATATGAAGTTGACAGATCGCTTACCTACCGCTTAACACCTGTCAGCCCTCCGCGACAAAGTCACAGCACGGGGAGCTCTTATTCGACGCCTCGCAGGAACAGGTTGAGGAGCCAGCGTTTCCACGCACTGCAACCCTGGCTTTGGTTTACGCCCCTGCCGAATACTGCGCACCTGTATGGAGTAGGAGTGCCCATGCACATCTAGTGGACACGAGCTTGAACAACTCTCTCCGCACCATATTAAGTGGTTGCCTTCGCCCAACCCCAGCAGAACAGTTGCCAGTACTAGCAGGTATTCCACCGATCTGAGGAGGAAGTCGCAGACCATGGCCCTGACTCGGCGTGCTTTGAACCCAGGCCATCTTATCCATGAAGTGGTCAACAGAGACGTTCAGCAACCTCGTCTGAAGTCGCGGCATCCATTTACATCGGAGGCACATACTTTGATCTATCAGGCACATACCATTGAGACATCGGCGCACTGGACTGGCAATGAATGGCAGCAGAGATGGCAGTTGTCATCTTCGCTCCTGAAGAGCTATATCTCAGATACGTCGAAATCCAGCCCTGGCTCGAATTGGCCACTACATGCATGGGTGAAACTCAACCGCCTGCGAACAGGAGTAGTATGCATAGATGGGACCTCACCCAAAACCCACTCTGTGAGTCCGGAAAGGAAGAGCAGACGGCAGACAACATCATCAAAGCTTGTCACCTTCATCGACCCCCAAATCCAGCTAAGGGACTCTCTGAAGTTGATGTTTCCACACGAGACTGGCTGCTCAACAGCAGAAGAAAATTTGGGGATCAACCCCCTAACTCCGGTTGTCATAATTTCAAAGGACTACATGTATTTTTAGGATTGGAGTGGTGAGCTCAGCCAAAGATTTATGAATCGTCTATCATGGGATGATGGGTCTGGGATGTGTGTCTATAGAAGGAAGAGTCCTGTGTTACATCACTCTGGGGTGGCGGGGTGGGGGGGTAAAGGTCTCCAGAATCATTGGAGGGCCTGAGCATCACTCCAAGCACCCATCCCAATTCCTAAACCTATATGTTTATTGAAGTTCTTGTTGAAAGTGAATATGGAGTTTGTAAACAATGCAAACATTAGCAAGCCAGAACACAGTGGTTTTATCTTTGCCTATGTGGGGCCAAAGTGTGTTAATTGTACCCTTAATAAAAGGTTCCTTTGAAGTTGCTGTCCAACCCCCAAAATGAGCATCCAAATTCATCCCTTTTGGGCAAAAAAAATCATGTTTTAGTGAAAATGCATCACACTTTTTTTTCCAAAATTAGAAACACTGATATTTCATCTTTCAAATAATTACCAAGATAACTCTATTGACAATCTCATTTTATAATATTGGTATGAAAAATGGAAGAAAAAAAGAATGCCAGACCCATTTGTTAACAACCGTGTATTTTTAACCCGGACAAAATTAGTGAATATGCATATTGTTTAGGTTTTTTTTTTACTTCACTGGGAGAATAAGTTTATCATCCTTATCCAATGCCATATCTTATTTGTGTTTGTTCTCAATGCAACTATCATGTGTTATGTACACAGTATTTGAAATAATGATATAATATAGATAAAAGTGAAAAGAAGATACGACGTGTTATTTATGTACTAGCCAACAATATCCACTTAATACAGTGTCCTAAAATATTAAATTTGTAATGCTTAAATGTTGCTTTTTTAAATTCCCTGCGTGGATTTCCTTTAATATGTGTTTTAGAAAATGTAAGCACGATATTAAATTAGTGCTCATGTCCATTGTCATGAACAGCGCCGTCCATCTAACGTAGTCTAAAACGAGCCACGAATTGTGTTCATCATTCAGGTCTCAGTCCGTACGGATGACGGATAGCCAACTTTGTCAGGACAATACTAGAATTCAGATCGCCATGGAAACACACATCCAAGAACCAACTCATGTGTCTAACCTGTCCGACGTAATTGATACGGGATATTATTATGATGAGACGCCTATACAATGGAATCACGCTGGCTATATTTGTCTAATTATTGCATTTATATTGATACTTTTGTTCTCCATAATTGGAAATACGACAATTTTGTGTTTATTTGCATTGGATAAATCGCTTCGATCACCAACCAATTTGTTCATTTTGTCCATCGTATGTAGTGATTTGTTAATGACAGTGGTTGCTACCCCACTTGCATTTGCTTCAGCAGTTGCCAAGGAATGGTTGTTTGGCGATCTTTTGTGTCACATGTAAGTACTATAATTTAAATTTGTTTTCTAACCTCATGTGTTAACGGATCGTCTGTGGTCTCAGACTTGAGGGGCTGTGAAATAATTATGAGCCCTGTGGGAGGCTAATATGAGGGGGACGAGGATTTTTGGCAGATCGGTAAGGGGGGAGGGAGAGAGGCAAGCAATTTTTGGCATTTACGGGGCACGAACGGGACACGTTCTAAAAAATGAAAACACTACAGAAACGTTCAAGTATGCAACATTTCCCACTATCTACGCTCGCATCATTTTTATTTATTTATTTATTTATTTATTTATTTATTTATTTATTTATTTATTTATATTTATTTATTTATTTATTTATTTATTTATTTATTTATTTATTTATTTATTTATTTATTTATTTATTTACAATTTATTTATGTTTACCCAGGGAAGCTCGATTCAGCCGAAGCTGGTCTAAAACGGGCCCTGCAAAATACATAAATGGAATAAAATTATAGAGAATTACAAATAATATAATTATACAATTTACAACTCATAGCCATTATTAAAAGATACATTCATTCACAAAAAATATTATATAAAACACAACACATAGGCATATATCATAAGCCAGTAGAATATAAATCTCAAGAAAATACATTTGTACAATTTGCAATAATTATTAAAACTCACATACCATTATTAAATGAACAGTGATCCATAAAAAACATCATATAAACCACATAATAACTCGGTAACATATACATTTCAAGATGCTATTTACATTACACACTATTTACAGTGTGTTTAATTAAAATCGGTGAAAATATACATTTTTGTAATACCGTTTAAAAGTTTGCACATTTATTGAATTTCTGATATCAATTTCAGTATTGTTCCACAATTTTCAATGATTTTACACCACTGTAACTGAACGATGATGTAAAACATTCAATGTCATAGCCATTAAAGCAATAATGTGTGATTTGCAAAAAGAATAGATTCCTATTTAAATGTTTGTTTTCACTGACCACATTATCCCCTTTTAATTTCAAGCCAAACAAATGAGGCATAACGAAGAAAATTGCTATTTCAGTCCAGCGCCTACAATGCGTGTACTACGCTCGCCGATCATAACATGTAATACTGCACGGAGCATCGCGCTCGACGTGTGCACACATAAGCTGACATCCACGGGAGATGTTAGCAAGCAGTCGATCGATGAACTCTGAATAAAACCGGGTCGACCCGGTTTTAATATAAAAAGTTCAATCTTACTGTTATTGAAGCACTTCAGGCTTAGTCTTTTACGTGGTATTTTAGTACACCACTGGGTATTATAATTATGCAAAAAGTAGAAATCCGAGTAAAATTGAGGGCGTCGCTGTGAAGCAAATCACACATTATGGCTTTAACTGAAGGTGACAAAGCCAACTGACCAGCAGCAGCCTGTCTTGTGTTAACATTATGAGTTGTACATACATGGTTAAACATTTTGCAAGATAATGTGGCGCCAGGCCATTAAGAGATTTATAAACCATTAGTGCTTTAAAATATTCATTACGAGTGTGAAGTCGTTCCCAACCAAGAATTCTAAACATGAAATCAGATGAAGTTAAGTTGTTCATGCTCAAAATCACTCTTGCACAGCGTTTATGAAGAACATTAAGTTTGAAACTGTCATCTTTAAAACGACCATACCATGAGATATTGCAATAGTCAAATATAGGCTGAACAAATGATTTTAAAATAACATTTAATGTATCAATTTCAAGGAAAGGTTTCAGGCGTCTTAATAGCCCAATCTTACAGAAAACCTTTTGAATAATACTATTAACTTGATCATGCCATCAATAACAACACCTGGGCATGTTGCCTTTCTTACTCATTCAAGCTGTTTACCATTAACAAATACAGAAAAATCTTTCTCATTAACATTCCTTAACTTACTCGCAGTTCCAATCAACATAACATTTGTCTTATCAGTGTTCAAAAACAATTTATTAACATTCAACCAATTCATTATTGAATCAAGATCACAAGACAATTTAGCAGATATATCTTGAGGGTCGTTACCACTGACGGAGAGTGTTGTGTCGACTCGTCAACATACATTGATATTTGACCATGGGAAATTACTTTGTTCATACTGTTGATAAATATAAATATTTATTTATATATATATGATATTTTCATCATATATCTAGGCCATTTAAAGTTTGTTAATTGGAACCCAAAAATGTGGCATGTGGAAGGGCGGGGCAAAGAATTTTAGCAGGCAAGTTTTTACAGGCTGAGAGGAGGGAAAGCAATTTTGATTTGTTGATATTACCTGTATATGAATACAACCACCGCCTGGCTGTCAAAACTTACTTTTATTTTCATATAATGAACGTAAGCCCCCATCTTGCTATTATTATTATTATTATTATTATTATTATTGTTATTGTTATTGTTATTGTTATTGTTATTGTTATTGTTATTATTATTATTATTAGTAGTAGTAGTAGTAGTAGTAGTAATAGGGTTATTATTATTATCATTATTGTTATTATTATCATAATTATTAGTATTAGTTTTATTATTATTATCATTTAAATATTATCATTTAAATATTATTATTATTATTATTATTATTATTATTATTATTATTATTATTATTATTATTATTATTATTATTATTATTATTATTATTATTATATTTTTTCAGGTACGGCTTTACTGTGTTGAGTCTCGGCCTTGTATCTTTACTTTCGCATGGTGCAATAGCTATCGATAGATATCTTGTTATTGCCAAACCACAATTAGGTAAGAGTTGCTCAGTTTCAATTTTAATGTGCCCCTCCTCTCTGTACATGTTCGAAGGGGTACATTACCTTAAAGGTCAGGTCTATTGCAAAAACAAGTTGGACACTCGTTGCGTATTTCTCCTGCAAAAAGAGAAATTGTGTGGGTAAAGTTCGGGCTCGTACGTGTTCTTCCCCCGTTTAAAGCGAAATTAAATTTCAAGGCAGCGGGCTATGACGTAAGTAAATGAAGCGGACACTATATCATGCTCTCATTTACTTGTATGACAAGTTTGACATTAGCAACAATGAGTTGTACTATTATTTACCATAACAATGCTGCATAACAATATGCAGACTATTGTTCTCATTTCGGAAACAAAGCCCACACAGTATTGTTACTATGCGTTTGCTTTGTAATATTTCATCCAACTGAAACTATAATAACTATAGCATTGCAATATCGCACAGGGAAATCAGATACATGAGTTTGTGGACTTAACACGGTTATATGCTAGTCTTAGACTGATCACGATGAAATTCTAAGCTCAAATTATTAATTTTTAGGCCTAATATTTCTCACGATATTGATATACATATGAATTGTAATATCACAATTTACTAATATATAAAAAAACAAGCGGCTGATTTTATCAATATTTTTTAATAACCATTAAATTTGTAATACTTAATTTAGAGTTTTTTTCTGTGAACAACAACATATACGTTCTGTGCATTGAGAATTTTTATAATCCCTTCTCGCAAAGCAGGCACAGTCATTTCATGACGTCAACTTTTTTCTTGGTCAAATCTGTCTCGTTCGAAGGTACTCATCGCTTAAGTTGTTTTTTGCGGAATATCAATTTTAAACGTCTTATTTTCTCAAAAAAGGAGTCATTTTCATTGTCCTCATAATATTAGCTTGCCAATGATATAATGTTGTTTTTGCAATAGACATGCCCTTTAACGATCCATTTCTGGACATGCGCCCTCTTTTGGTGTAAAGAAGTTGGCTCGAAAATTCGATTCAATTGTGGTCCTTCGAAGTAGCGCGAAAATGCATAATTTCATTGTACATGTAGAGGAGCAATGAAAAAATACAACATTGATTTCCACGATGAAGGCGCAAGTGGATGCAACCCACAGAATTCTATATACACAAGAACCGGTCATCCCTATACCAATGCGTGGCCGCAAACGTAACCGTCCCGGCTGATAAATGAATCAAAAAAGGTACGGCAAGAATTTTTCGCATCACGTACGTCGAAGTTCACTTTTCAATGTGCAAACTGTAGTTAGGATAATGAAAACGACTGGTAAGCAAGTCTACTAAATGACATCAAAATATGAAGAAAAAAAATGGCGGACCGTCGCCGGACCCTTTCCAGAACTAATACAGCATATTTAGCCATTGTCAACATGGGGTCATCGGTTTGAATATTTTCCTTATATAAAAAACTAACACCTCCGCTATATGGTATTTCATGATATAACATTAATGGGAAGAAAAGTGCAAATGCTTTTCGTGTTTCGAATCGGACGAGTGACAAGCTCTAATGACGTCATGATGTAAACAACGTAATCGTCATTAATAATTAATTAGGTAAACCCAAATATGGAGGCATCCAAAAGTATGCTAATTCGATCTTGGTATCCAATTCTATGCAAATGAGTTGAAGGAGGTTACGTGAACACATACATATTCTCATCTAGCTTTACTAAAAGATCTTTGATGCAACCTTAAATGTTAGATCTCCATAGTGAATCTGGGGGGAAGTAATCAGCATTATTTGCCATCAGACGATTTTGCTTCACTGCGCAGTCGCACCAGATACGCTAGCGGTGACCAGCAGCAAGTGGCAAGCGGCAGAAAGTATGAAACCAGCATAAGGCATTAGAATCTGATGAAAGCTCGAGACCCGGCGCAGCTTCAATGATGAACTGACAGAAGCATTGAAATCGCTATCCATCTACAAAGACCTATCACTAGAGATGGAAAGGAGAGAAAACTTCATTTACAACTTATTAAAAGACAAATTTGGCATAAAACACCACTAGCTTAAACTGAACGAGCAAAAGAAATACAATAAGACTCGTCAACAGAAGAGATTGGGGAGATGCAAGTTTTAAAAAAAGAGATTAAGAAAGCTATTTCAGAAGACAGACGTGACACGAAAATACGGAAAATGAAACAAGATTTCCTGAAAGTTATACTTCACAGCAAAGCGAGAAAGCTAGAACTGAACGCCAAACTAGAACGCCAATATCGGTATAACCTCTTGCGAGGTATCCCATCCAAGAGCGATGGACCAAGATATCAATTTGTAGGAAAACCACCATATATGACAGAGCTTCAAACATAATTTTGAAGCAGAGGAACAAATCTGCTCCGGGTATGAATGTCGTTCCCTATCTGGTCTACAATAAATACAGGAAAGTTCTGGGGATAATTCAAATCATCATTCAAAGTACCTCTGTGAAGGGACAATCACGGACCTCAGACACTAGGTCAACAGCACAGAAAAATTGGGGACTCAACCATGTCTATGTCATCTCAAATATCTGTTTCTCGCTCTTTAAATTATCATCTTCGTAATATAGGACGCATTCGCTGTTATATTGATAAAGACACTTGCAACCATGCTGTCCGCTCACTTGTTATTTCTCGAATTGATTATTGTAACTCTTTATTCTATGGAACAACTGTAAAAAACACAAAAACTACAAAAGATACAAAACAGAGCTGCCAGACTTGTTTTCATGGCAAACCGTATGGAACACACCACTCCTCTGCTGAAAGAGCTTCACTGGCTTCCAGGAAATGAGCGTATTACCTACAAACTACTCACATCCGCATATAAAAGTAGACATGAAACAACACCACTGTACATACAAAATCTCCTCAAAATCTCACACATTTTCTGATGGTATGTTCCTACGATCACGTGCTGATGGCAGTCTGCTTGAATGTAATAGAACTCACACAACATATATGGGGATAATGCCTTCTGCAATTCTGTGCCAGCTCTCTGGAACCAATTACCTGTAAAACTTCGTACTTCACCTTGTCTGGCCACTTTTAAATCTAATCTGAAAACCCATTTGTCTCCAAACTAAGTTTTTTATTTTTAATTAAGTTGTACATTTTATTGTAGCATAAGATGTAGTGTAAGTTGTACTTTTAAGATCATTGTAAAGCGCTTTGTTCATACTTATGCTAAGGCGCTATATAAATTCCGTTTATTGTATTGTATTCATGAAAACCACATTGTGAGTATAATATCATGGGAGTTCATCATATACTCTTTCCTATTTCCTATGCTAAGGAGTTTCTGGCATTAGCAATACGGTATCTCAAGAGATGAGCAGGACTGCCACGGTGTGCAAATTCACATACCCTGTATAGGAAAAGAGCCAACAAAGGTCTGCAATTGAAGGCTCTCACCACTCTCTTCACGTGTATGCAAGTTTTCAAATATCACATCATGAAATATGCTACCAATCCTGAGACCCAATTTGTGTATGGTCACATGGTCTCAAGACAAGGATGAAAGAAGCAGTGGAACTGCGTGAATGAACGGGAGAAACATCTGCTTATAAGCTCTGCAGAGGACAACATGCCCGGCATGGTCTTGGTTTGACTAGAACACAGAAATGCCTTGTTTTGCCTGATGAAAGAAGTTTCAGTTGTACAGATGTTGATATCCCTTTACAGCATGGTACAACATGTGATATGCATATATGGTACATTGCATGGCTGTGAAACGTCTAAGCAAATGCACACCAAATGGAACAAGGTCCTCTTCTCTTAGTCGCCAGAAATGTTATACTTTAACACAATTCAAGACACACTACACCAGCCTACCTGAAGAACAAACGAACACTCAGTCAGTGTCTCTGTGCAGCTACATTAACTGTACGATGGTGCAAATCTTCAATTGCTGCCAATATTCAATATACATGACATGTTACTCCGAGAGATTTTCCATCAGCCATCCATCGAGCAAGAACTATGGGAAATATTGATACGCACTGGCATAGCTTTCCAGACATCAGAAGACAAACGCTATAGAAAAGTAGTCTGGTTGGGTGATAAGACCACAGAATGAATCCAGAGTTCTGACGATTGGAATGTGGTGTGTGTGATGAAGACACGCACACAATACCACGTCATAGATACCAGGCATCATTATCTACTCACCCAATGAGAAGACAATATGGCACAAGCCAACTATAGAAAAAGTGCAAAGACCTTATTGAAGAAGGACAAGAAGCAGGATGGGAGCTGAAATACGTCCATGTACAGTTGGTTCCAGAAACTTCACCTGACAAATAAGGAAATAGAGAAGTCACTAGATAGTATATCAAGAGCCGTGCTACGAGCTACCTACATGTTGTGGCTGGTGAGAAGCAGTAAGATTTTTGGTGGTTGGGGATTAGTCATAAGACATACATCCTCATGTGGAAGAATACAAGGAGGGTATGCCAATAATACACCCAATTTGAAGGCTAAGATCGTCAGTGGCCTTGAACGGTGCTGGCACTTTCTTCAATGGGTTCCAGCTTGCAAGCCCGGCCATATGGACTCCATACCTGGCAGCCACACTACGTTGTTTAATACTGGTAACCTATCAGCAACTCAATTTATTTACATGATGTGGTTCAAATCAGGTGGTACGTCGACGGCTAAAGTGTGTTTTTTGTGTTTGCGGCGACTCAATCACACCCGTGGGCTGTATGAGAACAAAAGGTACAACTCGATCAAGTAGACGCTTTAACATAACTTTCTTTTGATTGACAGGCACTTACCCTGTAAAGTGTTAATACGTTGTAAGGTCAGTTACCAATTTAATGGTGGCACCTTTTTGTCCAAAAACAAAAGGTATCACTTGATGAATAGCTTGTCGGCAAATCAAATCGACTTCAACGAAACAATGCGTTACGTAATGTATTGGCTACATGATTATTCAAACCTAACCAGTTTACCTTTGTTATGCTCTATAGTATTAAATTAAAGCAGTCAATAATCATATTCTATAACTTTTTTGTTAATTGATATCGTATTAATTGGTTTTGCAACACAGGTATCAAAATTAACTACAAAATGGCCGGAATAGCCATACTAGGAACGTGGCTCTGGGCATTGATGTGGGCAATCTTTCCTCTGTTTGGTTGGTCTGGATACACATACGAAGGCATGAGAACGTGGTGTAGTGTCATCTGGCAATCGGAAACTGGAGATCGAAGCACAATTGGATATGTTTTATGCCTATTTTTCTTCACATATATTGTAACTTTAATGTGTATGACTTTCTGCTACACATCGATTTATTTGTCTGTAAAGAATGTATCACGGAGACTTCAACTTCATTCAACTGAGGAAGAACAAAAGAAGTTTAAAAGGTGAGCATTTGGATAATAATTTTGAGAAATATTATAACAGAAGTCTCTACATACATAAATGACACCCAGTGAAAAAAATTCACTGACCATCCAGGACTTGAACATGGGACCTTTGGATCACTAGACATATGATCTAGCTAAAGAAGAGCAGCAATACCTAGTCAATTTTTTTTTCCATTATAATACTGCTTTTCAATTTCAGGGAGAGAAAAGTGCTTCGAGTTATGATGAGCATTTCATTGACTTACTTTGCCGCATGGACACCCTATGGTATACTAGGATTATGGGCAACGTTTGGCAATCCTAGTAAAATTCCCTTATTTTTGATAACATCTGGTTCTATGTGTGGTAAAGCCAGCACAGCCCTCAACCCTCTCATCTATACATCAACAAACAGGGCATTCAAAGGCAGTATCAAAAAGGTAAGATTTCGTAGTTGGCAAGAGTAGAGTACAAACAAGTTCTTAAAAAAATGAATAAATAAAAATAGAAAAGAAAGAAAATGTCTTATACTGTTAAATAAACCGTGCAAATGACATGAAACACGAGCCCTTGCAACTCCAATACATGCGCTAAACAACACGGTAGAGCAATGCGTACTTTGTGCAATAACAATGAAAATGTACTTTCCATGAGTTAACATTTATGGTGCTCATAATGTATTGCATTAACCTAAAATGGTGGATTTAAGGAGACTGAATTTGAGTTTTGAAAAGGAACCAGGCCGCCATAAACTTTCCGTAAGATTACATATGTGACCGTTCACGGCGAATGAGCCGTAAATTCCTCCCCCGGTCAATTTTGTTTTATTTCATGTTTAACAAATATACATCATAAGCTTTAAAATGGTATATCATTTGACTTCAAACGATACCCAGGAGCGGGGTTATAGTTTGTTAAACTTTGCACCTTCAACGACATTGAATACGACATTCGTACACATTTTACGCTGTAACTCAGAATACAATTTAGGGAATTTACGGCTCATTCGTGCTGTACGGTCACATATATCACTCACGTCACGGTCCGACAGTCTCTGACCAGTAATAAGCATCTTTCACCAGTCCATCAATCGAGTGAAAAGGAATAGTACTTCATTTCGAAAGCTCTCGGCTGCGTAATGTTGAGTAATGTAATTTCCTTCATCAAATCCTATTACTGTTTTCAGATTTGGCTACGTGTAAGAGGGGATGTTTTCGAAAGCGACAGCAGGCTTACGGATAATTTAATTCTTAAACCAAAGCAGAAAGGTATGATGTGTGCGTCTGTCTGTTTGTCTGTCTGTCATTTAGTCATCGCCTGTTGGGGTGTGTACATGCGCGTAAACAGCCAAGGAAAAGCGGATCAAAATGGGCTAAAATAATAGAGATTTAAATTTTTCTGATCTGAGCATATTTTCCCGAAGGACAGTATGCTATGCCCCTACACCCCTGCCGTGCCGTCCCGATGGGGGTGGGGTTATGGGGTGTAATTTAAGAAGTTGAATGTGGAGAAGGAGAGCAGAGAGAAATGTTGCTATCTTTTGTGTTAATTTTGATACATTGGTATGACATTTACGTTTACCTCTTAGTACCTCCAAACTCTTATGTGGGGCGGGGTTGGTAGGGCACATACAAAAAAAATCAAATTAAGGTTAGGAGCACCATTACGACCATACAAACATGCCACTACCGACTGAAAACACATTTAGAAGCGTGTGGAACATTTGTTTTTTTGCTTGCTTGTTTGCAGGGTCGCGGTGTCAATTTCGTAATTCATTTCAGTCTTCAGCTCTTTGCTTTAGCTCTAAATATATCTGTCGTTAAGATTATCAAACATTCCCATTTTTTGTTTCCACTTCTATCTATCCGGGTTCCATCCTGCCTTCTATCAAGTCTCTCATAAGTCCGAAAGTCTTCAATGTGTTCACTTGTTTTATGTACATATAAGAGAGAGGAGGGAGAAAATAGTCTATCAGAGATATATGAAAGCCTAAAGCCCGAGACTCCTTGGATCCATAAAAGGTTACCATAAACAGAAGGATATTCTCGAATTGACTTCTTTTGGCACCTTTACCAGTAGACTTCGGTTATATATATAAAAGCGCTTTTATAAATGCGCACGTGACCAGATGGCCAGCGCCATATTTGCATTACATCACTGTCAGTCACTGAAATGGCGACCATTGAGGGAGTGGCTACAGTTGTGACCTTGTTTCGTGGCTAGCACTGGTAAGGAACATTGGCTGGAGGTTCTATGCTATAAATTTGCAAGGATAAATCATGGATATCGAAGATCATGATTATTGCACAGCACCTCCCCCATCCCATGTACAAACATAACTAATTTTTATTTATTTATGTATTTATTTATGTATTTATGTATTTATTTATTTATTTATTTATTTATTTATTTATTTATTTATTTATTTATTTATTTATTTATTTATTTATTATGTACTTCCTTATAATTTTATAGATATTATTTGTTCCCCCTTTCGGCTAGGCAAAACCCACCCCCTTTTACACTCATAAATTAATTGTTTTTTTGCTAAGTCCCCAGTAGATTGTTCTTTAAGTCTTGTTTTGTATTTGATTTTGATTTCACAGGACAAATCGAAACAAAGGACAACCATTTAAAAGTTCCTATAGATGACAGGAAACGCTCACAACATGATTCCGGAAAAGGGAAGTCCAACTCGTCTTTGATGGCATGATATTACCGCTTTACTTTTCACGTGCATGTCACGTTATTATCGCACTGGCTTTAAAACGTACACAAATTTGTATTATTTTGTATAGAGATTGGATTCCGAGCCAAAACAGCAAGGACCCAGCTAACAATTTTTCGTTGTTACAACGTTGTCTAAGGGTTATATAAAGTCGTACAAACGTAATATATGGACGTTGTAAGTACGTAACTCGTATTCGTGTTGTGACATCGTTATTCCCGAACGTTAATGTAACGTCATTATGGCGTTGTTTTGATGTTAAGTTGTGAACGTCGAAACAATATCACTATGACGTTATATCAACGTCCGAAAATCACAACACGAATACGAGTTCACAAATTAACGTAATTACGACGTCCGTAGATTACGTTATATCGGGGTCAGACCATGACATTTATACGGCGTTGTAATAACGTGCTTTATACGTCGAAACAACGTCATAAATTTGCGTACTAACGACGTCCGTAGATGACGTTGTATCTGGGTCAGTTCATGACTTTTAAACCACGTTTTAACCACGTGCTTTATACGTCGAGAGAACGTGATTATGACATTATATTAACATCCGGCAACAATGATGCTCAATCCCAAAAAGGTTACTCTGAGTTTCACCCTTGGTTTCACGCCTAAAGGCGATCATCAGACAACACGATGGAGAAAATTTGGCTGGACAACAATCTCCTTGGAATAGCAGAATTTACATTCCATGGTGTCAACATCTAAACTATTTTTCAGATACGTATTTGTGTAACGTTTTCTGAACGTATTATTCATACGTTGTCACCAGGTCTGGTCAAACGTTGCATCAACGTCGAAACAACGTCATTACAACGTTATTATAATGATGTTATATCAACGTCCAAAAATCAACGTCGAAAATAACGTTGTCACTACACGAATACGAGTTCACAGATTTACGTGTTTACAACGTAAATGACAAATTAAGTCCAACGTCAGCGAACGTCGTGAAAACGTAGTGTGTTAGCTGGGGATGTGTTCAACACGATTATACCATCAATCAGTAATGGTGAGAGCATCACACTTTTGATTTAATCATGATTAAGACTAGCTATTTCTGGTGGAGTAGAAATAATGAGAACACGGAATCTAAGATACGCCTTTTATGCGCCATCCTAGCTGTTGGACTGTCAAAGTAGTTGCGAATCTGAAACACAATCACAAGGAGATAGAGTGAGATTTGGCAATTATAAAAACACATGAACGAAAGAAATATACGAAAGAGAAAGGGAGCGGAATTCGGCACCTTGACGAACATTGTTCAATGACGAACAAGTCGAACAATTTGAAATTGAAATGATCTTCCAAATAATAAATGACGAAAAATGATGATCATAATATGAGATATCTGTTTGGTTCAGCTATCAGAAATGGGCTCATTCAATAAATCATTCATGAAAATCATGTGAACACGAACGTAAAAAGGGAGCAGAATTCTGCAATAAAATGAAAGCTCGAAACTCGGCGCTATTTTGAGCTTTGAATGAATCAAGGCAAAGGATACAAAAAAAATTACAGTAATGAATAAAACATATTGATAGTATGTTTATCAGATTGACAAATCATAATTTTTTTAATCGTTTGGTTAAATAAATCTTAACGTAGCTAAGCAGCTGCTTTCTACCAACGCCAATTTCGGCGATTGAAATGTTTCTTGCTGGTCGTTTAACTTGTTTGATTCAATGATCAAACAACCTCTTCTCTCCACCGACTTGCCAGGGAATGAAATGTGCGCCAGTCGGCAAAGTGTAAATCACCTTTGAAATTGTCAAAATTAACTCTAATTATATCTCTGCTGCCTAAAATGCAATGTATATTTACAATGTTGTTATTCTGAAAGTCTGTGTGCTGTGATGACACGTCTATACCGAACGCTGCCATGATGCAAACTGACGATGTCACGTGACGCTACCGATTGATATTATGCTTGCATGATTACGTAATCACAGCATGATGTCGTCTTCTCCTCTGCTCTGTTATGACTGTAATTGTTTCTAGATGTCGGCAGTCCATAGTGGATGTGATGACGCCCCCCACTTTTCAGATAAACACCACCAATGGTTGTGTGCCCTTAATTTCACTTCTTTCCCAATTTAAGCATTAAAATGAGCAGAAATTTGCATAATTTTAGCCAAATTTGGATTGGTCATGATTAGTAATATTAATTCCTGCAAGGGTACCACAGATGGGAGAGATTGAATAACTTTTAATGATTTTAAGCAGCCTTTTCTTTACAGAAACACTGGCATGGTTTTGCCTGTAAAATAGGCAATTCCCGGACATCGTAGACTTCGAGGGCCAGTCGTAAAAAATAATGACGGTCAACCTATATTTTTTCCCAGCCAGAGGGATCAGGCAAGGGCTGATTTCAACCATCATAGCTGTCGCTTAAAACTGAGTCGCTCCTGTGAAGAAAGAATGACGTTTTCTTAAGGCAAATTTAGCACATATCTCTATGGGACTCTGATTTGGTGGTGTGAGATCTTAAAGGTTGCCGTTTTGAAATGAAGTCCAATCTGTATGCCCCTCGTCCTTAGTCAGAGCGTTTTTGCATCTGCTTCTGGTCCAAATGGTAGTCCCCATTGACTTCTGTACAAACAGGGTCCGGGAAACGTAATTTTCTTGATTTGAGAGCAACGCAGTTCTTTAGCCAGTTGAAGGTCAGATAAAGACAGGCAGTTCAGTGAAAACATACGGAGTCCAGTGACTTTTCGCAGAAAATTGCCGACTAGATCACCCTGTAACCCTCACCGCTTACGCCAATAACTAGGTGTTTCTGAAATGTAACACATTTTGGAAGTTTAGCCAAATCTTCATACAAAGTCAGATCCTGCTCAATTTTCATGGACACTCTATTACCAGACATAAATGAGGAATGAATATGAATCAGGGCCCAATAGGTGGTTTTAAACCTTTGCTAATGTATCATTACTTTAATGGAGGTACTACACCCATATATTGGTTTGATTGGTCTATTTTTCATTTATAGCTTGACGATATGACCATGGATCATGTGAAATAAAAAAAATAATGAAAACACATCGTGAAAGTATCCTTTTTCACCCATTTGTCTTAAAGTTAACTGGTTGTTAAAGGCATATATTGGAATGTCATCTTTCCCTGGGTAAGATCTGACAACAGGCCAGCCCATGGCCAGAGGGTAACATGAGTAGTTTAGTTTCACCTTGCAGGCAAGGATAGTCTTGCTAATATGGGCTAACTTTCCCCTAGGCCTTCCAATATGCCATGAATTAGTAGGACTACAACTGGTATCTACTGGTCACTCTATACTCCTATTTCCACATCTGTTAATTTTATGTGCCTTTAAGGATGCTTATCCACGTAGTCTCCCTCACAACCGGATTCTGCCGTTCCTAACACTCAGCGATAACCACTTACAGTATTACACATTACACTTGTATACAAACGTCAATTTGTAGGCTAACTAATAGGAAATACACAGGTCGGACATTGGAAAATAATAAAGATTTGGTCAAAAAATCGATACCCACCTTGTTGTGCTATCTAATCAAAAATTTGAAAATAAGCATCTTTAAAAAGTTAAACATGCTTGCCAAACCAAATTGTACGTTGCTCCTTATTAGTAAGTTTTTGGTGTCAATTACATAGAAATGTTTGAAGTATATGAATGTTTTCTCTTGTGTTTGTATACGTGCACTTAGTAATGTATCGCCAAACCGTCGTTAATTTACTTCAATTGTTACAAATACATAGTGTGCTACTGAAAAGAATTTCACAATACCTGAAGGTTTTGATTTTTTGACAAAAATTTGATCAAACCAATTATAATTTCAAGTAGTGAGAAAGTAATTAAATTAGATATGGCATCACATAGGGACTAAAATTCAGGCAATGTTTCAAGTATTTTATTATCCTGAAATTCAAATAAAACATAAAGAAAAAATAGAGAAAAAACAAGATATACCAAACTATCATACGAAAACTAATGCCTTGCAGAAATACAGGGTGTCCCTGAAAGAACTGTATCTTCTGATACTTAATTGTATGGGTATTTTAACACCACGACTAAACATAAATAAATAAATGGTGTGGTCGAGGAATAAATTAGCTAAGACAATTAACCACACCGTTCTTAAAATGTAATAATTTTACGAGATTCCCTTATTTACAAACCTTTCCATGGATTCATATATCAATCGATGATCTGTATTCGGAGTACTAATCACTGCGCATCATCAGCGCATGAGGCGTCTATTGTCATTGATATTTGACTCCGTGGACCAGATTGAATATGAGGTAGTTTCGTAAAATTATTCTATTTCAAAAATGGGGCGGTCAATTGTCAAAATTCAAAAAGTATGTGATAGCTGATATATTACTCAACCACATCGGTTATTTAGTTATGTTTGGTTTATGCGTTAAAATACCCTAGTAAAAATTGAAGTGTACGAGTTTGAAATCTTACTAGAATAAGTAAATACAATATAATTATATTGTACGAGTGAGGTTTTTGTATAAAGATGAAAATGGTTATTTGTTCGGTGCGAATAACCTCTACCTTTCTGAGAATAAGCACCGAGCTATTTTTAATAATTGACTTGTATGGTTATTGATAAATTGGCAGAGCAGTTCAGCAAATCATTGTATACAAATTGTATTTTGTACGTGCAAACCTTTTCTGATTGTCAATTGAACACTTAGGACGTGTGATAAATGATCTAAAGGACGGAACTGAGAAGTGCAGAATAATGGAAATGTGAAGGTAGACAAAAACGTCGCAGTTTAAGGGAAGACCTCCAGGGAAATCACTTATTTTTTAATAAACAGATAAAAGTGCTGATCACCAAATTTAGTCTGTATGACCTTAGGGTGAATAAAACAGAAATATCAAATTCAGCAAATTTGCCTTTTGAATTGGCGGCTATATCGTGCATTTTTAGATGAAAAAAAAAGTCATATCTGACAGATGCTGGGGTAATATATTTTCTAAAATCTTTGATTTTGATTTTAAAAAAAACAGCAACTAAAAATACCCACAACAACAACAACAACAACAACAAACGCACTTTTTATACGTATAAAAAAAAGCGTGCTTCCAAATTGGTCAAATATTATAAACAATCGCCAGTGTCAGGTCAGTCCCGTTTTAGTTGACATGGCTCTGCCAATATGTTTGCTCACACACTTTCGTTTTCTGTTTTGATTGACCAAAATTTAATTAAGACTGATTGTTTTGTAATTGTTAATACCAACACAAGAAAAAGATTCGTTGGTGTTCATGTCACTAACAAATAGCCTCTTTCATACACACCATTGATATTTTGGGAATGGATTTTACACACAATAATGTTCTTATTGTGTTTCTCTCTTGCTAATGGTAGCTTTAAAGTGCCTTGTACACATTTAATTGGTGACTCGCTTGCATCATGTGTAATAAGCGATTGCTTTCATGATTACCATGGTTAACGAATGCTATATCACGTTTTGATGCAAGAAGTGCTATTTTTATAATCCATTTCATTTATCAGCGATCAATAATACATATATAGTGAGCATAGTGATTGAACTGCGAATTCGGCATATAAATAGTTTTTAATTTTTCCGATTGCATTTGACCAGAGATGACGCCGATGTTTTTTAAGGAGGCTATGTATTCTCAGACATGCATGTAGTAAAAGTGCAATAACTTTGTAATTATTCGCGCAAGACATATAAAAGTATACATTTTTATGAAGGCAAGACATCAATAAATCTTAATATAAATACAGATTTGGGGTAAAAACAACAATTATGAAGAAAATCACAAAAAAATGAGTTTTTGGCAATATTTGTTACGTACATCATAACAAAAAACACTCTTTCCAAAATATTTTATTTTGTTTTTAGCTCAATCTTGAGGCTCCATTCCAAAAACGTTTTTTTAAATTTTTGAGATATTGACCATATAAGGCATCAAATTGAACTTTTAAAATTCACAAACGCCTATTTGCACAAAATGATGCCTAAAATCGGAAATAGACCAAAATATAAAAAAAATGAGAAAACCGTTTCTTGAGTCGATCATGGTTTTTACGATGATCATATTTGCTTACCTATAGATGCTGTATTTATTGAGTTATCGTGTACCCTAAATCGTCATTTTACCGAGAAAATGAACATTGAAATAATGGCCGTTGAAGTTTAAAGTGGTCACATTTTGCACTTTCATCAAATCTCGCAGGAGAATGCGGCAGTTTTATTTTTCTACCTTACATTACATAAACATCGGGTAAATCCACGGCCCCTTGAGAAGTTTGAGCGAAATCCATTCATAACTTGATATTTAAATCGGGGAAAGAACTTGAAAAACCCACATTTTATCAGCTAAAACGGAGCCATTTGACCACTAGGTTTTTGTGCTTCTGTGGTGTTTCCATAAGATGCGCCGCGCATGCAGATAAGCGTCGCGTATGCGTAGCGTATTTGTGCGTTAACAAATTGCGCGATACGCAACGCGATGCGTTGTTGCGCGCGTGTACCCTGCTGGTACAACAAAGATTTTCTTTCCTTTTCAATTTCAAACACGAGTGGAATAGCGAAATAAAATCCTTAAAATATTGCAGTTGGAGTTTACAAATCTGGATTTTCATTCCTTGTATTTATAAAAAACATAACAAAGTACAAACATATTAAAAAAAACTCAATTCTGCGAAAGAAACAATGTCTAGAGTACACAGCTGCCTTAAGCAATGGTCTACGATCAACTTTTTCATTAAACCCGATCGTCAAGTGTTATGTATTGGGCTATACCCATGATACCAGAAATAAACGGCACCTAGCCTAAAGAAGACATAAGAAGACACATTGTCTTCTTTAGGGGTAAACGTCCTAAGCAATTGGGAGCACCACCAGCATGATACACAGTAAGCCAAAAAATTAAGGTACCAGTTCACATCTATATGACCCCACGAGAAAACCTCATTTGAACCCATCTCGCTCAGTCAGTGTTGCCGAACCTTACAAGCAGTGAAAGAAGCACAAAGGCGTGGCAAATCAACAATTGACGTCAGCTATGTTTAGCCAACGGGGAGACACTTCATTGAAAACCCATACAATCATAGTACTTATTTATGTATGTTGCTCCATCAACTCAAAAAGAAATATACATTCAAACAATATGCAAAACCGGGATCTGAAATTAAATATTCATATGAAGAGTCTATGAAGCCGTGGTAAACGATCTTATGTTATAAACTGATCTAGCACAATTTGGCGCTTTAACCGCAGTGTTGGAATCGTTGTACTCTATTGTCAACGATTTCTATACTTTTTGTGTTCAAGTTCAAGTTTATTTGTTTTCATCTCAATTCACAACAAAATTATACAAATAGAAATTAAAGAAAACATAATGAGATAACTTATAGAAACACAATAAGAACATGAAAAGTGAAGAGATGTGGATGCCGCAAAGACGCAGAGCGTGAAACTTGTGGCACCCAATCTGAACAAGATGGAAATGTACGCTACAACATCAATATGTACAACGAATGTATCATGTGGCCAAAATAAGAATAAATGAAAATTAATTGAACGGAATCAATAAATCAGATAATAATAATTGAAAGTACAACAATAAAAAAATATATATAATAAATAACATTTCTGGATCGATGATACACAAGTTGTGAATATAACTTACAGTCTATGCTCTTTTAAGGGGGTACTACACCCTGGCCAATTTTGTGCCTATTTTTGCATTTTTCTCAAAAATTATAGCGCATTGGTGACAAGTACGATATTTATATTATAGGGGCAAGGACTACAACTACTGCACTGGGAATTCCGCAACTCAAGGCAAGTAGTTATTGATTTATTGATCAAATAGTGGTTTTCCCTCATTTTTTACTGTAACTCCACAACTGTTGTCTGTGCTGAAATAAAATTTCCAGTGCAGGTCGAGGAGGGTCGCATCTATTCGCATCCATGAAGCTCAACACTACGCTCCGTAAAATGCTAGTTCATCCCAAGGCCAAAATAGATCCACTTAACACTACTGACTGCGTTTACGAAATACCTTGCGCTAACTGCAATCACTCCTATGTTGTGAAACTGGTCGGAAATTTGAGATACGCCTAAAAGAGCACCGAAAAGAAACGGACAGGCGGGCGGACAGGGTGTCTAAAACCAAAGCTAATTACACCCGGCAAACCCGTAAACAATCCGCAAGTGAGCAGTCTAAGTCAGCTATAACAGACCATGCAGTACAACAAAACCATGTTATCAATTGGGACAATGCTAAAGTTCTATGCAAGGAGTGTGATACTAACGCAAGACATGTCAAAGAATCAATATGGATCAGGAGAAGAGGAACCAACGTCATGAACAGAGACGAGGGGGTCCACTACCTGAGTCACGTGTATGATCCTCTCCTGGCTGTAAATACACCCTCTACAGTCGGGATTCGTCCTACCGTACCGGAAGTAAGGATCATCCATCATCATTCTGATGATGCCTGTCGACCATGATAGGCGAAACCGTCAATAGTGAGTAAATTATTTGGTTTTGTTTCAATGAAAATTTTCCTTAATGTATATCTACAAACCTGATGAATCTATTCAGTGATCTATTGTATATATTATTCTATTAACCCTCCTCGTCTTTGCATCTTCTCTAGGTGTTAGGCGGCTTTTATTTGCACAATACCATTTTAATGATGTCGGTACTTTTGATATAGAATTGGTTGAATTGCATTATACAAGCTGATGTTACACGCTTTTAGCGTTAAAGAACCCCGGGTAAAGAACAAGCTAAAACAGCTGTTGTAAAAGTAAGCTTGTGTAATTATTATATTATATGTGCAATATAAAATATATTTTCATTCATTGCCTTCAAGCCATGAGTAATTATTTCAGTGTACGTGTTTAGAACGGAGAGGCTTGATACCTTGGTGCTACATACAATACATGCCAGGCTGTTTTCCCTGAAAACGAAGTACATTAAAATGAGGAAAGGGGCCGGGCACATTTTTAGGTCTTTTCGGAAATTAAATGTATAACTTTAAAACGAAAGGTCAAAATTTTCAAATGATGGTCGGCTTTTCCTCCCAGCTACTAAGTGTGTATCATTAGATTGATCAAGTTTAATTATTTGCCATGAAATTTGAACTATATTGTGAATTTCAAAAAAATAAAATAATTTGATATGAGAAGGACATTCCTCGTATTCAGAATGCAATTTGGCGTGTCTGAAGTGCTTTGAGGCCCACAAAACACTGTGCAAAGGTATGTGACCGACCCCTTAAAATGGATAGAATATTTTCCTGGCAGTTTTTACTAATAATGTTATTTCAAAATTTCAACGCAGAATAACTAAATTAAAATTTGACCGAAATCGTATACTATTGTTTGATGAAATTTGATTATGCCTTTTATTACACAAATTTTAGAGATTGTAATATTTGAATCGAACCAAGGTTTCCAGTAGTCATGTAATTTTGCTTTTGTATGCTTATTATGCATGTCACAATGGCGCGGTTATTATTCTGTTATTATATGCTGTTGAAAAATATTTATATTGATAAAATTCCCGTGAACTTGAATGATTGCATATGTACGTGTTATGAAAGGTTTTCATATTAGCCAAGTTGCGCGACGGTGCTGAATTGAGCAACGTACGATTGAGCAAATTCTGATCAGCGCAAAAACGCTGGATTCAATTAAAATACAATGACTTTGAATAATTCAATGACAGCTACTCTCTTCTTTATCATGTTTTATGCACAAATTGCTAGACTGAAACCGGCTGCCCAATTAAATTAATTATTTATATATATAGTGGTCATCAACCTTTTAGAGGCTGACGGAAGATGGCACATTTTATTCATGTAAATTGATTTCAGAGTCCAAGTTCGTAATAGATGAATGTCCACGCATTGAACAGCATTTTATTGCCAGCAGACTCTTCTTCATTGTGTGAGAATGAAGGGCCCAAATCTACTCTCTAAATAGTCATCCATGTACACTTAATCATGGTTTTCATGGACGAAAGGCCCATCTCCATGGAGTTGGGCCTTAAAGAGGAGTTTTATATGAAATCTGCTTTTCATTGCAATAAACTTTCTTGTTTGTATTACATACTTCTACTTGTGCAATTAATATATAATTAACCAATTTCTGTAGCTATTTATAACACACCTGCTTACGGAACTAGCACTTGTAGTATAGTGGAATGGAAGTAGGGCACAACTCCGACTCGTATTAAGACCTGTTCAGTTGCCATGGAAACATAATATCATTTTACATGTACGCAATAATGTATGTTCATGTTGTATTAAAGGTCCCCTGAAGATGAAAACATTCTGGCTCTCAAACTTTTCCAAATATTAAGTTTTTTCTTTAAGCCCAAACAAAAACAATTTATGGAGTTGGGCCCTTCTTCCTCCCGGGTATGACTGAGTGAGTGTAATACAATATGCAGCTAGTGACCAGCGTTCTGAGTGAATTGGATTCGGCCAAATCTGTGTGTGTTTAGCAACGGAGCAAGTTTGAATTAAAGTCATTAATTATCCATAGTAAATGGATTTTCGTTCATTTCACCTTATTACTTTGGCTAAAAATTGTCAGAAACCTTTCCTGAAAGCAAATGTTACTAATAATATTTTATAATATTTGGCAAAGAATAACCAAATTGACCGAAAACTTTTATGAAGGCTTTTAACAGCATTTCTCAAAAAGTGCAAAGTATCAGTTATCATGGTTATACCCTTTCCATTAACTATATTAATATGCTGCCTATACGCTAGATCAGAAAACGAAATCACGAAAACAACACTGCTTTATGGACAGACAGAAAGTAGGTCGGTCGTTGATGCGGGTTTTTATCAGTCAAAATAAATCTAATCTAATAATGTATACAGCAATTCCGTTAAATTCAATCTGCTTTTCATGTATATACATGATATACAACAAATAAAAAGCAAATTCCAAAATTGGGAAATCTGAGTAGGTCGAGCCTGTCGAAGAGGGTGTTTTTAAGTCGTCTTTTCTAACAGTCACTCGTGCTCTACATATTAATTCGGTATTTGCGCCCAGCCAGACCAAAAAATAAAGCAAAGCATTTCAGGACATCGTAGCATATGTACTCATGCGAACGAGAAAATATTCGGATCTGAACTTGGCCTTCATGTTAGATGATCGGGGTCCATTTCACAAAACTTTACTAAGAACATGTTATTATATACGTATTTATGAAAACGATTATTTTTCAAAAATTGTCTTGATAAATTTATCAGTTTATAGAAAACTTGATAAACATGTCTTGACCATATGGGATTTCAATGTATTTTGATGTCTGAAAGGTAGCCAATTGGCTACCTTTAGCCTTGCTCCCAATATGTAGCCAATTGGACATCCAATTAGTCAATTGGCTACCTTTTCAGATGTAAGACAAAAGGCAGCCAATTGGCTACCTTACAGACATAAAATAAAGGCTGCCAATTGGCTGCCTTTTTAGAAGCAAGGCATAAGGCAGCCAATTGGCTGCTTTCAGATATCAAAATACTCACCCATTTATCAAGACATGTTTGGTAAATTCTCTTCAAAATGACAGATTTGTAAAGACATTTATGGTAAATTTTCTTTAAATGTCCGATAATTTACGAAGACGTTTTTGAAAAAAGGCAAATAATCGTTTTCAAAAATATATAATCGCGTGTTTAAGCTTCGTAAGTCTCGAAATCATAAGTTCAATTTCACTTAACTAATACTTACGAACGGTACCCTTCGTAAGTAATAGGGATTTACTTCAGGGACCACTAGTATTGGGTATTCGTAAATTTAAGAACGGTTACTTGAGTTACGAAGGGTTAGAAGTTTACTGACATGGACCCCCTAGATAAGGTCAGTTTGAAGTGAAGGTATAATATATAAAACTAATAAGCAACGATCAGCATAAAAGATGAGTAAAATTTTTCACATGTATAACATGCTATACCACCATTCAAATTCACATCCCTGTGTAAGTGATTAAGAATATGTCTTCCATAAGGGGTGTATGGAGTTCAGATGGAATAGCACATTATTCAGGCATCTGCAACACCCAAGCATTGACTAAAGATATACAGACAAACTCCAAACAGTCAAAGTCTCGGCATCACCTAGACTGCTCTGCATTCCTTTTTTGATAAACAATTCATACGTTTCCATGCATGAAACCATTCAAAATCTATGATGAAGCACATCACATCTCCAGTGACTGCCCTGCCCAGAGAAAAAAGGACTGCGGTAGTTGGATATGACCTGTGTGACCCACCATATCTTAACACATAGACTCAACCTCTTTCATCTCCAATCTGAGATGAATGTTAATGAAGTAAAAATCAATGTGGGTGGTAAATCTTAACCAATAACAGATAGGCAAGCATACATGTTTATGCATTAGCCCAACCCACTGTGTTCACTGAACCCAACCCACGTGGGGTAGCTCTATCTGTGTCATTCAGAATTCCTTTGACAGCTTAACCATCGCGTATACGTGCGCGACGTCAAGCGTGTACATTGGACCTTGTGCAAATGATACGCGCTGGACGGCTAACAGTACGCTTAATTTGTGAAAGGAAATAAACCAAGACTGCATTTTTAATGAGGTAACATCATAGCCACTATAGAGTACATAGTTCATTGTATATTCCAAATACAGTAGACCAGTTTTCTCATGGATAGCTGAGCTGTTGAATCAGAACAGGAATGATGAGTTTTCCATGGTCAGGTCAGAGAGATTAGGGAATGATAAATTAAACTGGTCTGCTACAGTAGACTAGGCATCACCGGGAGCATCACCCGATAATGGGGACCGATTGTTCCATGAATGCGACAGGCAAACTGTGCATAAAACAAAAACGTTGCATGATAACGGATATGATTTGATTTGATTGATACTCTTCCCTACACAATAAATTCCACCACTCTCGAGCTCTCCTCTCCCCCTCCTTCCCTTCCCACTTCCAATGCTCTTTCCCTCTGTTTCTCGTTCTCCCTCCCCTTACATCCACACACACCCCACCCCATTTCCCCTCTTTCTCTTTCATTTCGAGTAATAAATAAAAGTCAATTTAAACCAGCCTAGATATTGGAAGTCATATAGCTTTCTATTATATCGACCGTATGCATGCGATATGCATATAAATAGAAAAGTGTATATAGTGTATACCGTATATCACTCAAGTATCTATTCTCAGGGTATTCTTTTGTTATATCGGTGGAAATATTTCGATGGTCTATATTTTTTCAAAGTGAAATAGGCCTAGGCTATTTCCAAAAAACTAAATTACGCTTTCAAATGTATACGTATAGATTGACTTGTTAGACTTCTCTGCTCGTGAATATTGCACTACGAAATTAAAACAACTTCCTTTGTATAATTTGATCAAGGTAACTTCAAACTTGATTTCCGATTATATAACAAACTGAATTGAAAACCGAAACGTTTGCTATACCAATTTGAAGTTTCTAACAAAGGGTATAGACAAAGATATCGACAATGACGTGACTCAAGAGCTTAGGCAGGATAATAGGAAACCACGTGACCAAAACCAACACAATAACTCAATATTTGAAATGACCAAATAATACCAAAATATATGACCATGAAGATATGTATCACAATAATCATCTAAAAATTCTAAAACATTCAAGGATATTGAAAAATTAAAATTATTTGATATCAGAAATACATTCAGATCAGTCAGTCAGATTGAAAGTTGACGTGTCTGATGTGCTTTGAGGTTAATGTGATGGATAGAAAATCTTCCTGGTATTTAGTTTTGACTAATAATATTATTTCAAAATTATAACGCAGAATACGTAAATTAAAATTTGACCGAAAACGTATATTGCTTGTTCAAATTTTGTTATATACATAACAACTTTTATAGATTGTAATATTTGATTTGAACTCAAGTTTTCAACAGTGATATAATACTTTTGTATACTTATTATGCATGTCTCAATGGCGAGGTAGTTACTCTGTTATTATGTATACGTTGTTGAAAAATATTTATAGTTGGTGCATTCCCATGAGCTAGAATGATTGCATATGTGTTATGAAAGGTTTTCATATTAGCCAAGTTGCGCGACGATGCTCAATTGTCGGGAATTGAGTCCAAGTTCGCAATTTCCTTGTGTGTGAAAGAATGACCCAAATCCACTGTTTAAATATTCTTCCAAGTACACTCAATCATGCATGGAGTTGGGTCTTTCTTCCACAAATATTGGTGTTTATCCATGAAATCTGCTTTTCACTAATATTTTAATCTACTTCTTGTTATTTATTTTTACATGCTTCTACTAGTGTAATTGATAGATAATTAACAAATTTATGTAGCTATTTATAACACGTCTAATTACGGTGTATTAATTCAGTGTATTAGCATGATTAGTGGAAGAAGGGACCAACTCCGACTCGTATTAAGACCTGTTCCGTTGCTATGGAAACATATCATTTCACATGTATTCAATAATGTATGTTAATGTATTTAAGGTCCCCTGAAGATGAAAACATTCTGGCTCTCAAACTTGTCCAAATATTAAGGTTTTTTTAATATTTCAAAAACAATTGGATTTCGGCCCTTCTTCCTCTTAGGTATGCATGAGTGAGCCATGTAATACAATATCCAGCGAGGGGCTAGCGTTCTGAGTGAATTGGATTCCAGGCTGAACGCTAGTCAGTCGATGCCTATTGTTCAACAAGACCCACTCAGTCACTTAATTAGGTGATTGAAACGATCGAATTCGGTGTTGAAATAAGCAAAATTTTTAGTTACACCTTTTCACGCAATAATAAATTTTCTCGGTCAAATGAAAATTATTGCTTTTCATTTCTTCGGTAAATATCAGAAGAAAACTATAATACTTGGTACTGTATATTATTTTTTCAAACCCTGGTGTTAAACTTAGGTGTGAAATTTAGGCTTCTAGTGTAAGATTTTCGATTTTCACAGGCTTCATTTTGCCCCGCGAGCTTTTTCTGGGGTTACGTGCTCTATTAATTCGGCATTTGCTCCCAGCACGAGTCGCACGAGTACCTGCATCAGCCATCGCATCTGCAACACCGAACGCACTCTTGGCATCTGTGTCTTCAATGCCTCCATCAGTCTCGCATACACCAACTTCCAACTCACGTCTACGACACGCCTTCAGGGTTTGCAAGTTTTTGCCGCAGGTGAAAAAACAACTTTGACCTACCTTGAGCTATTGCGTTCTCTCCAACTTGGGGTTGAGTGGTGCCATCTGCTCCATGATGTCCTGCCACTTCCTTCTGTCTTGAGCTAGCCTGGTAGCTCTGACCAAAGAGCTGATGTTTACTTTATTACAGTCGGCTTTCAGGCAGTTACTCCATCTTTTTGGTGGTCTACCCCTTTGGATATGAAAACGTCTTTTTGTTGAGATTCTGTCCAGGATGGTGAATTTCATGTCGAGGGTTTTGCGTATGGCGGTCTTTCGGATCCTGTCGAGACGTGACACTCCTATTATTTTGCGAAGGCACATCATTTCAAATGTTGAAAGTCTGTTTTCATCTTCCTTCTTTAGTGTCCAAGTTTCCGCTCCATACAGTAGTATTATGAGCGTAAGTACCTTATAGAGCTCGATCTTAGTGCTTCTCTGGATATCTTTGGCGCTCCATATCTTATGGAGTTTTTGAACAGTCCCTATGGCTTTCCAAATGCGTAGTTTTACGTCCTCGGTGCAGGGTCCAGATTGACAGATCTTCCCTCCTAGGTAAACTAGGAGTGTGCCATTGATATTTATATTTATTTTTGTGTTCTTTTTGGTGTTTGCCTGTACTTCAGTTTTTCCTATGTTGATTTTCAGTCCCAATGTTGTACTACTTTCATGCACAAGGTTTACCAGGGTTTGTAGGTCTTTTTCACTCCCAGCTAGAAGTGCGATGTCAGCCGGGAAGCGAAGGTTATTGATAAGCTGCCCCTGAATGTTTACTCCTATATTTGTGTCGTGAAGTGCATATAACATGACCAGCTCAAGAAGGATATTAAATAGCTGAGGTGAGATCACGCACCCTTGTCGCACTCCAACCGGGACTCCACCTGCAGTAGTAAACCATTCCGTTAACTCTCCATTAACTCTTACAGCGCTTTCCGGTAGAGTGCTTCTAGCAGCTTTATAATTTTGTTGAGGAATCAGAAGAATCCAAGTGCCTTCCACAGGCCCTCCTGCCACACAGAGTCAAAAGCCTTTTCGAAGTCAATGTAACAGCAGAAGAGTCCTTTGTCCTTTTCTAGGTGTTTTTCCATTACTTGTCTCAAGGTGAATCAATTGTTGACCGACCTGGTCTAAACCCCACTTGGGCTTCTGATAGGATTTCTTCACCCCTCTCATGATACGTCTTTGAAGAATTATTGCGAGTACTTTGCATGAGGCTGATTTCTCTGTAATTGCCACAGTCTAGCACAACAACATGCTTTAAACCTCGATTTTTCCACTTGGAAAAAACAGTTGCCAGTTTTTGCCCGTAAAAATATCAAAAACTAAAAGAGTGATAAACATGTCACGTTTTACATCTCAAAATAAATTATTAAGTAACACAAATAATTTCCTGAATATAATAAGGCCAGGTTGTGTAATTATAAATAGTATGAAATTAATGCTCTGCGTGCTAGCCATGCGCTTCAATGGAAAAATTTCAAGTTTTGAAATATTTTCTCAAAATATCAAGAGCTTTCTTAAGAACTACTGAATCAATACTAGGCTTGTTTGTACTCATTTTAAAGCATTTTTCATGCTGATTCCAAATATGGTCATGAAAATTTACATTTTTGAAATTTTTGAATTTTGAATTTTTTTAAAAACTTGTCGTCTGCAGTCGACACCCGCGTGAAGAGAGTTAAAGGCATGGGTTTTCTGATGCTCACTAGTGCTCTTAACTGGAATATGTCATCAAATTTAAAAACCTTTCATTTTAAGGACTTAATACGACAAAAAAAATAATATGTTGAATGGTTCATTGAAAGTTTTGTGTTACTATTTATGGACGTTCTGTGTTACCTTTTAATATTCGACTAACCATGTATGAGTTTTGTGCCATTTTTGTCAGTTTAAACCAGGCAAAACCCTGCTGGTATTAAATTTCTCCAAAGTATTACATTTCTTCGAGCTTCCTTTAAATTATTCGAGAACATTCTTCATAATCAACGGACATTCTTCTGTTGTGCTGGGACGTGGAAAACGTCATTGGTATTGAATTTGTAGCAGATATTCTTCGGGATGTACTGGGATTTAGAAAGCGTGCATTAGTATTGAATTTAGGGAGGAACAGGAATTTGGAAAATGAACGTTGGAATAGGATTTGTCAAGATTGTTTTTTGTGATTGAATTTCTTCATGATGAGTAAGGATTTTGAAAATGTAAGTTGGTAATTGCATTAATTTTGTCGAGGATTTGGAAAACGTAAATTAGTATTCAATTTGTAGAGTTTTTCATGGTGAACCGAGATTGGGAAGACGTACATTAGTATTGAAACTACTTCGTGCTTGCCTGTCGCATAAAACAATAATTAGCAAATGTATATTCGGCGACACCAAATGAAGGTGACCATGAACATGTCCGGTTCACTTAGACCAGTTATAATGAAAGACAAAGATAAGAAGACTAGTTTGCGTCTGACGTCACTGTCAATCAAATTCTCTACGATCCTTGATTGGCTAATAGCGCGTATAAGGAAGGTCGATTCATCTGGCTGGTGCCGATCGGAGAAAAGGAATAGCAGTGAATGGCGAAAAATACGTACTCTTACAAGGCAAAAAGCAACTTTTCTAGGCATTGTGGACATGGTGCCTTCGCCAAAAAAAGTTTCCTACTATTAAGACCTAACTTTTGAAATGGTTTGTATGTTAAAAGGTGCAAAATTAACAATAAGGCGCCGGTTTTACCGCCGTGTTCAGCAACTCATATCATCACGACACTTGTAAACAAACCGTGCTCGGAGTTTGATTGACAGATGACGTCAGACGCAAACTAGTCTTTTTATCTTTGTCTATCATTATATTGCATGTATACAGTTAGGACGCTGGACTACCGATTGTTAATTGTTCTGCAAGGCTCACTCAGTCATTTGATAAGGCAATACAAACGATCGAATTTGGTATTCAAATGAACAAAATTTTGAGTTACACCTTTTCAGTGTAAAATTTTTTTTTCTCGGCCAAATGAAAAGCAATAATTTTCATTTTTCAGTAAATGTCAGGAAAAACTGTAATGCTTGATACTGTATTTTTGTTTCAAATCTTAGTGTTAAACTTAGTCGTGAAATTCAGTCATTTAGTGTAAGATTTTCGATTTTGATAGGCTTCAACTCTGCCCGCGAGCCTTTTTTTGGATCAATCTTTAGCTTTTCAAAGTAATATAGTTCGCTAAAGAAGGATTTTTCCCAACTTTCTAACGCACATCACCGTGAGCGATATATCATAGTTTTGTCAGAATTACCGTTTTGATTCCATAATTTTTGACTACCAGCTGAAAAATTTTCAAATCCACGCGTGAAATCTTAGGCTAATACTAGCATTGTGGATCGATATCTCTGGGTGCCCGGCCTGGATACAGTGTTGCCAGAACTTCAATATAGCAAAGAAATTACCTAGTGTTTCAATTGTCATGAAGGTGACTGGGTATAGTGCCTTTTGTTTGTGTTTGTTTGAAATTGCTTAAACCCACCGAAAGTCATAATGAAGCAGCCAAAACAATACAAGGTTAAACATGGAAGTTTATAACAACCTATTATAATGACCTAAAGGAAAAATCATTTATGGCAACAATGAGCCTTAAGCTTGTAAGTCATGGTTAAAATGTGTTGAGTACCCACCCCACCCCCATAGGCCTACATAATATTACATACCGGTACCTTATAATATTTATATAGCACGGCTATAGCTATAGCCTACATTTAGAAAGTAGGTCCTATAGCGCTAAATTATGACAAATAGGCCTACACAAACCCGAACGCAAGTCTGAAGGGTGTAATGAAAATGCCAACCCGCGATGGGGGGGTCATTCAAAATTCACCTGGAGATAGGAGGGACAGAAAATTAAAATCCCCTCTAATAACACGCGAATTTTTCTAGGTTTGGACAGTGGATTTTCCCAAGGACCTCATCCTAGGTAAAATAAACAAACAAACAAACAGACAAAATGGTTTTCATAATCATGGAATCCATAGCCCCTATAAATTGAAATTGCAGGCTATCACGGGAGCAAATTTCCAAAATTCACCTAATTTACCAGAATTGGGGATTTGGGCTACCAAATCGCTGGTCAGGCAATCCTGGTTTTCAATGGAAAAGGGACCTGGTTGACAACAATTGAAATATCGATTATTTCTGCTGGTTGTTCTCGAGATAAAGTACTGAGTTTGACATTTTCGGAGCATGAAGGGAAAAAGGGTAAAATAAAAACGGAAATTCTGACAAAACTATAATATATAGACCCACACGATGTGCTTTACAGAGGTGGGAAATGTCTTTCTTTAGCAAACTATATTAGTTTGAGACGCTAAAAAATGAATTCCGTAAAAAGCTCACGGGCGAACTAAAGGCCTATAAAAATCAAAATATCACACTAAAAGACAAAATATGATGCTTGAATTTTAACACCAGGATTTAAAAAAAATGTATATCCAAGCACTATGTCTTTAACTGACATTACTGAAGAAAAAAAAATATTGCTTTATATTTGACCGAGAAAATAAATTTCATAGCAAAAAGGTGTATCTCTGAATTGTGCTGATTTTAACATGTATCGATCGACTTTTAGCGCGACTATGCATTTTTAAAGAATTGGTAGTCCCGCGTCCTAACTGTATAGTCATTCTAAAAGTCCCCAATCCTATTGCAAAATGTAACACGCATTGTACATGTACTACGGAAGGTCATGTTGTTTCTTTTATCGGTTACAGATCGTTATTCCGAAGGATCGTTATTCCGAATGTTCATTATTCCGAGAATTCTTTATTCCAAAGGGTAAATACTCCAAATTCACTGTAAGGTTCGTTATTCCGATGGTTCATTATTCCGAAGATTCGTTATTCCGAAGGGTAAATACTTCTTATTTACAGTAAGGTTCGTTATTCCGATGGTTCATTATTCCGATGATTCGTTATTCCGAAGGGTAAATACTTCATATTTACAGTAAGGCTTGTTATTCCGAAGATTCATTACATTAAATTTACGGCAAGGATCGTTTTCCGAAGTACCGTTATTTTGAAATTCAGAGTACACACATCCGAGTAACGAGCCTTCGGAGTAACAAACCTTCGGAAAAACGAGCCTTATCTTAAATGCGGAGTAATGATCCCTCGTAATAAAGAATCATCGGCGTAATGAAGCTTCGAAATAACTTTGTATCTAGGTATTTTTTGAGACATTTTGAAAGGTCTGTGGTTACCTGAATGGATGACTCGTGCATTTCAATAATATCATGATTATGTGGACGTACGTTATATCAAACGAGATATAAAAAATGATAAAATAAAATTGTATAAAGAAACCGATGATTTCCTCAATTCAAGTGGGGGGGGCACTTCAATATGAAATGGATTATAGGTGTAGGGCTGGCACTTTCGCACTAAGGGGCATTCGGTGAGAGGAAAATGTAAAAAATATGGGGTCATTGGGTGAGAGCATGATTTTTAGCATTCGGTGAGAGCAAAATGTGAAAAATATGGGGTAATTGGGTGAGAATATGACCTTTTTTTAAATGGAATCTTTGGATGAGAGCCGAAACAGCGCCACAGAAACCTCGAAAATCGAATTTCTAGTTCTACACACCGATGCTGAAAAAGGGGTCTTAACAGCTGGAGTTGGAGTGCCCCCCCCCCCCCGGATTCAAGTATGGCAGATCAGATTCATGGATACGGTATGGGACATTATCATTCTTAAAGGTTACAATTTCTGACATAACGAAAAACGGGCGCAGGAAATATTTTATAACAACTAATAAAATATTTTGGCATCAATTACAGTAGCAGCAGTCAAAAGCAGCAATGCACACGTATTGTATGTTTTCTATAAACTTCGCTGTTGACAGTCCCGTTATTGCATGGTCTTTATCGGAAGTGGTTCATTACTTGTATGATAAAAATCTTCGGTTTCCCAATTAGAGAATGACATTTATTACCACGGAATTCGTCCAACAGCTCTTGTAGATTTACGGAACCATCGTAGGCATAGAGTAAACCATCATCATCACCGTGAGTCAGGAAAATACATACAAAACTATCAGCATTTTGTATGATCTACCGATGAGGCGTGGAGGTAATCAATTTAAAACATGAAAACCGACCGTTCCTATAATTAGCGATAATTAGCACTTTCTTGCCGTTGATAGGGTGAACATCGATAACACATTGATAGCACGTATTATAACCGGGTTTATGAGGTCAGTTGATGTTGGTCTGGGGAATTAACTCAGGTAGAGACTTGATGAATTTATGATGAAAATACAACTATTCCTTTGCTTGATGTGATATTTATTTAGTGATCCTTCTTCTTCAACTTCCAAACTTAACTAACTCTCAAAACACATCTCTTAACCCACATCACTCACATCCAACTTAACCATCCAATCATCATGTAGGAAACCATCACTTTCCTATATAGAACTCATCTCTATTGTCTTACCATGATACATTAACCTTGCTTGTACTATTAATCTTGAGAAGATGATGGGCGGTAACTTCCTTTAAGAAATCATGCAATACCACCTAATGAATGAAAGAATTCCTTAATTACTAAAAGAATGTCATAATTATGCCAGGTAAGTCATTAGAACCAAAGTTGACTGACCATCGTGATTATTACTCACCCATCAAGGTTGCAAACATAGGAAAACATATACATTTCTAAAAACATGTTAATTAACTATACAAAATAATTAGTAATCATTATCATAACCAATATATAAACAAAACAAAACAAAAGTAATTACAAACAGTTTCTTTGGCCTATGATAGTATTATAAAATAACGAAAGCGAGATCAAGAAGGATAACACGTGATTTTATGATCACATGATATCGATGTTCACCCCAATAATAACAGGAAAGTGCTAATTATAGGAATGGTCTGCAGCATTTTGTGAAATTCCTCAAACATCCCATCTAGATAAACGGATTGTCACATGACAAAGATAAAGCCAGTATGATATACTGTCACACAGTGTCATCGTCCCGATATCTTCATGGCAGAAATCGTCATGGTAGGTTGAATCCGCCGCCACGCATGATAATAGATTTGCGACGCATAATGGGCCGAAGGACATCTGACTAAGGCTACTGACAATAAGCTACAATTATCCGGTGACTGAATTGGCACTATTACTGTGTAAAAGTTAAGTTTGAACAGTTGAAAAAGCCGAAAATTTGTGAAATGACGGTCCATAAATTGTGTTAAACATAGGGCTTAAATTGGCAAATGATGAAAGCAAAAGCGAAAATGGCCACATGTTTATCCACTGCGAAGGGGGTGTTTGAGGAGTATCCCCCCGGGGGGGGGGGGCACATCAACAATTATTGGTGGGTATGCTCCCCGGAATTTTGAGGTGGTGGGTCTTTTGGAGCTGACGGCGTACCGGTAAAAGGGGGTCTTTTGGAGCTGCGAACAAGTAAAATGGGGACTTTTGGAGCTGCGAACAGTCAAAATCAAGGGTTTTTTGTGTGGCTTTTTGGTTGAAAATCGCCTGAAATATTTTGCAAAATGAAGGTCTAATTGAGCCATTTGGTGCATCATTTTTACACTATTTAAATCATTGCTTTAAACAGAAAAAAAGACCCGAACTTGCAAAAAATCAAATATTCAGGTCCAC
This sequence comes from Amphiura filiformis, assembly GCF_039555335.1. Lineage (NCBI taxonomy): Eukaryota > Metazoa > Echinodermata > Ophiuroidea > Amphilepidida > Amphiuridae > Amphiura > Amphiura filiformis. Next base: position 10,065,005 of record NC_092642.1, on the reverse strand, counting down.
TGACAAGTCTTGAGACTCGCAATTATACTAAAACATACATGGATCGATGCTGACAAAATGTTACAGGCCTTGCATATCGGGATTAGGTCCTAAATGTCAAAAGACAAGAATAAATGCACACTATCGGGTGTTTCTCTATTCAAATCTTTAAATATTTGAACGCGTACGTTTCACGATTTTGTACGCGTTGGACTTAAGGGGACGCAACACTAAATCACTACGCATTTTATGTAAGAACGAAATTCGGCTAATATAGTGCATAGTGAATATGAGATTGTAGCGACCATATCTACCGACATGTTCACTTTAAATCACTCAAAATCAGCTCATATGAATTCGACAAGTGTCTGCAATGATAAGATGCAGAAAAAACCGGACATTTAATCTCAAAAGCAATTCTCTGTGGCGGATGAAGACAACTTCCGATTTTGAAATGTGAGTGGTGAATTTAGTATATTTTTAGGCCATATTTTTGCACCGCGAAATAGCGAAAAAAGTCAACGGTCATCGATATATGCCGACAAAAGTTTTGGAATCTACAGAAACAGAGCTTTAATTTGATACCAAATTTATTTTGCCAAGTATTGCAGGGACGCCAGGAATGGCGCTCAAAGTAGGCCGAAATCACACGTTATCCTATGGGACGCTTATTTAGTGTTGCGCCCCCTTAAGGGGTACACAAAGTGTCTGAACGCGTAAATACGCGTTTTTTGTGCGTTAAAGTAAACCCTGGTTGGAAACCTTTCTGAACTTTTGTATAAGTGCGAAAAGTACATTTTGAGATATCGGCCTTTAAAAATAAGGAAATACATAAAAAATAATGGCGAAAATATCCATAACTTTAGAAAGGAATGTCCGATTTCAATCAAATTCGCAGCAAATAAAAGCTTAGATCTTGTACTTTGAAATCAAAACATCATTTGCTTCCTCTTTGCTCACACCTATGATTCGAAGGGCCTTCCTCTGGATAGAGGCTAATAATCCTAGCGTGGTGGCACTGGCACTCATCCAAGACAGGGAGGCATATTCCATCACACTGCGAACTTGGGCCTTGTGAACGGTTGTAAAGCGGTAGACTCTGCTAATCTCACTATTTGGCGCCCTAGTGGTTGCCACACCTTGCTAACTGCTCCTACTTTTTGTGATGATTTTACCTGTTTGTAGACCTTGTATTTGTCTATAATTTTAACTGTGAGCTGATTTGACAGTGCTGCTAACACTGGATGTACTGTGAACTATGTATTTGTCTTCATTTTGGACAATTTTGAGGTAAAATTTCTTGGATTTCTTGTATTCTAAAACTGTAGGCCTCTACTACTAGTAGGGATGACCAATGAGCCATCAACTTGATTAGAACACTCCCATAGACATGCAGGGAGCTCAACTGTGCACTGCTTGCACATACATTTCTAAATTGATCTCATTCTTTTATTTTTCAATATTTTTCTGTAAAATTTGGGGAAGTTACTGCCAATTATATTTTGTAACTATCTTGCAAATTACAGCAACATAACTTATTTTGTTTTTTCTGTAAGTGCGAGTCAAAATTGGTCCATCGCCACAGTGCGCTTAATTGCCAGTGGCTGAGTTTAGCACTGCTCAAGAATGGCACAAAATATTCAAATCAGTAAGATCAGGTGAAAAACGTGGCCTACTGAGCTGTAATTTGGCAGAGTTGCCAGTAATACCTCTATCATACCCTCTGTAAAAAGGTTAAAAATTTGAACAAGTAGATCTCGAGTTACAAATTAAATCACCAGCTTCCCTTTGGAATTTTTATATTCCTTTCAAATCATGTTAAGAAGACACCTTTCTGAACATAAATGTGAAGTTTCGTGCTCATTCGATGTATTGTTCACCTGATCTTAACCCTAAACGTTTTCTTATATTTAGGCCTATAACATCTACAACTTGCTGCTGGCTATACCTTGTTTAGGACTTTCAAAAGAAGTACCTGAATGTGCAACCATAACTGTTTCAAAATAGCCCGCGATAGTCATGCAGGTAACTCCGAGGTCAAGCATTGAATTGGTTTGAACAAAGATACTCATAATAGGGATAACCATCAAAATTTCATGTTGACCCTATTGCTACAAAAGATTGTTTTCTGAGTAGAACTAATCAACAGAAGTATTTTGGTGGTTAAATGGTCAAAATCGGTCAAAAACTTTTCGAATTATGAATTATCAAAGTTTCCCATTCGGACCGGTCATTGGAACGAAATAAAATGACAAGGTCCAAAAATAGCAGTTGGGAGCAAAATTGGCATAAGCATATATTTACCTTTATATATTTCTTTATTTTAACATATTTGCAAACATGAAACAAGCATATTGTGAAAGTATCAAAGGGTTTCTTATGAAATGGCACTTAACTAGTCACTGGCATAACTTATTTTTTCAAACCAAGGCATTGAAATCATGCATTTAGAGGACATTTGCCAAAAATCATTCAAGATAGCCGATATGGCACAAAATCAAAATTGCACTAAGTAGGTGAACTTTTTTTTCACAACCAAGAATTTCAATGTTATTGGGTTTAATATGACCAATTAGTAGGTGTATGTAAACAAAATCTTTGAAGGTCATTGACTCATTCACAACAATAGAGATTATCCTCATCATGCTCATGTGTATTCCTGTAGTATTCCTCATTCAAACCAAAGTAGCACTCAATACATTATGAGTAGGGATGACCAATGAACCATCAACTTGATTAGAACACTCCCATAGACATGCAGGGAGCTCAACTGTGCACTACTTGCACAGACATTTCTAAATTGATCTCATTCTTTTATTTTTCAATATTTTTCTGTAAAAATTGGGGAAGTAAATGCCAATTATATTTTGTAACTATCTTGCAAATTACAGCAACATAACTTATTTCATTTTCCTGTAAGTGCGAATCAAAATTGGTCCATCACCACAGTGCGCTTAATTGCCAGTGGCTGAGTTCAGCACTGCTCAAGAATGGCACAAAATATTCATGTCAATAATTTCAGGTGAAAAACGTGGCCTACTGAGCTGAAATTTGGCAGAGTTGCTAGTAATACCTCTATCATACTCTCTGTACAAAGGTTAAAATATTGAACAAGTAGATCTCGAGTTAAAAATTAAATCACCAGCTTCCCTTTGGAATTTCCATATTCCTTTCGAATCATGCTAAGAAGACACCTTTCTGAACATAAATGTGAAGTTTCGTGCTCATTTGATGTATTTTTCACCTGATTTCAACCCTAAACATTTTCTTATATTTATACCATCTGCACTGACTTGCTGCTATACACGCACAGGAGCTGTACTTTTAAAATACGCGCCTAATCAATAATGAGTCTTTCACTCCATTGTTAAAGTATTGTGCTCCCTGTAGCATATGGAGTGACCAGTCCCTGGAGTGTGATGGTTTTGTAGCACATGACAGTATTCATTCAAGCCTATCATGGTTAGTTATTAGCCACTTGCTGAATGGCTGGGCATTATCAGCTATCAAAGAGATACCTTATGCTGCTGCCAATCACAATAGAGGTTAAACATTTTGTTAAAACCCCAGAAGTGATATCAGGACAAAGCTGTGCATGTTGGTACTTGATTGTTTGGATTCATATGTTGAAAATCCCTTGTAGTACATTAGTATTTTTCTTATGTGTAGTGTATATTGTTGTGGAAAAAAAGTTCACCTGGACTTTTGATTTTGTGCCACTTTGGCCATTATGGATGATTTTTGGCAAATGTTTTCTAAAAGCATGATTTCAGTGCCTCGGTTTGAAGAAATACTTAATGCTATTGACTAGTAAAGTGCCATTTCATAAGAAACCCTTTGATACTTTCACAATATGCTTGTTTCATGTTTGCATATATATTAAAATAAAGAAATATAAAAAGGTAAATATATGCTTATACCAATTTTGCTCACATTGCTATATTTAGACTTTGTCAATTTATTTCGTTCCAATGACCGGTCAGAATGGGAAACTTTGAAAATTCATAATTCAAAAAGTTTTTGACCGATTTTGACCATTTAACCACCAAAATACTTCTGTTGATGAGTTCTTTCCAGAAAACAATCTTTTGTAGCAATAGGGGCAACATGAAATTATGATGGTCATCCCTACTTATAGTACCAAATAAAATCAATCAATCAATCAATCAACCCATTTTGCAGTTGCCTTACAGATCCATTTTTATTCAGCATACGCTGATATAATGTTCCCAAAAAGAACTAAAGACAGGATTTTGACATATTTTTTGTCAGTTTAGCTTAATAAAAATACCGAAAATGTGGAGATTTAATGATATACTGGTCTTAAAATTAATTGTAGGCTATACTACAAAGTATAAAATTACATAAATATTAATGTATTTAAGAACAAACTTGACAAATTAATCTGTCCAGAATAGACAACTCTACTACATGTATGTTGCATAATCTTGCCGAATACCATACAAGTACATTACCTGATATGGCCAAGGACATTCAATCCAACTACTTGTCCCGGGCTAGTACTTGTACGTGCCTTCTTTCAGTAACTGAAGGCCGAAGTATTAACTTACATGATTCCTGGCATTCAGCTAAGACAATGTAACTGAGCCATATTTAAAGAGCACCGAGTACCTCGATTACAGTGCAATAGATCCGTGCAAATCGATTTAGAGTTGAACCCCCGGTTGAACCCAAACATTAGTATAAAATCTTACCTTGTTGTTAACATATTTCTCACTATAATGTTTAGGATATATAATAATCCCTTTTTTAAAGGAAATAATTGCCTACTTTTAGATATCAAAGTGAAACTAAGAATATCTTTTCTAAATAAATTGAATCTAATAATGGGAATGAAAAATGGCGAGGTATAATGCCGGGATACAATGCTGTCAATTATTGCAATAGCCAGTTAAATTTCTAATAACGAGATCAAATAGATAATAAAAATATAGGCTAATCGTTATCTTTACGGTTTGCTCTTAACCGGAAGTAAACAAAACAAGCTGCATGCTTCGGAAGCTCTATTTTTGTCTTACTGTGACATTAATTTGATGAAAATTTCAATTTAAAGACAGTTGCCCTCACCCTTACTCAATAAATCAATGGCATATATTTTTTTTACAAATTGACAATTGACAAACCAAAGACAACGCACATACGTTACCAAAAACTCTTTATTGCATGTTGGCTTACATAAGGTCATGGGCATAATATACGTTACAACGCTATTCTGCTTGTTTATTACGAATTTCTAAAATACTTTTACTAAATGCATGTTTCTAAAATGGTATGCGTGTTTTATGGCAAAATGCAAGGCTTATAATTATGAAGGTATATTCAGCGGGTATAGTGGATAATGCACTTACAATAAACAATAAAATAAAAGCATGCATTACTTACAAATGTCCTTCACCAATTTGATATAAATCCATAAATACTGCAATACTGCTGCCCGGGACTGCTGCTAATTTCTATAATGACACAGTGTTCGATTCTCGCAACGATTTTCCTTAACTTATTTTGCGAAGAATCCAAATTTTCTTAAATTCATCCCTATTCCAAAACCATATTTTCACACAATACTTTCAGATAGATGGTCTATCAGAATATGCAACAACCATTTGAAACAGACTTTTCATCTTTGAGAAATTAACCTTTGAAATTGGGTAAAGTTTTTGCCACACCTTGTATTACACAGCGATGAGTTTTATAATTTATAAACACAGTACACATAGTACCAAGTGCACTATTCGAAATTGGAGATTAAATGCTTCAGAATATTTATTTTGACATTTGCATACACATTATTTTGTAATTGATGCTTACACGTTCGTAGTACTCATATATTTTCACTTTCTTGTAAGCTAAATGGAGTACTCAATTAACATTGTTCTATTTCTTAACATATTATTATATAACTACGTGACCATTTTGGTATAATAAATAAAATAAAGCTAAATCGAATCTCAACAAATTCATTTACGCAAAGAATTGCGTAGACATACACTTCAAATCCTTTTCCAATCTGTTTCTTATTAGTTGTTTCACATCTGCGCCAGAACCTGATCTTCGAGCTTGTCCCAGATGAAAACCAAACAAGTCGTTGAAAATATTAAGAGCTAATCCTCAACGGGGATTATCCATTGATTGAATATTTCAAGTGAAGATCGAGAGACAGAGTGTCAAGGAAACTGTGTGATGTAAGCTACAATAGATTACATATACAGTATCCTAGCTTACCGAAATCATCGGTCATTTTTTATGCACTTAAAGGATGAATAGCATTATTATAACGTCATTCTTAAAAGCTTGTAAGCTTTTAATAATGGTTCTTGTAAATCTATTTTCGAAGATAATTTAAATGTTTTATAATGTTTTTTTAAATGTTAAAGTGGTGAGTTTCCATGCACCTAGAATTAGTAGTAAAATCTCGATTTGAGTGAAAAAGGCCGCTGCTTATAAAGTATTTGTTGTTGCAAGAATTGTTTGCAAATATAAATGCACAAATATTACGAAAAATGAAATTAATTGTAGGCTATACTACAAAGTATAAAATTACAGAAATGTTAACGTAAGGAACAAACTTGACAAATTAATCTGTCCAGAACTCCACTATACCTAATCATACCGCATATCATACAACTTTACAAGTACACTACCTAATATGTTTGTTTTATTTCTTCTTTAACCTGGGACACTCAATCAGTTGAAAACACAATTAATCATCTGTTCTTCCTTTCGGCCCATGTGACCGTTCACGGCGAATGAGCCGTAAATTCCTCCCCGGTCAATTTTGTTTTATTTCGTGTTTAAAAAATATACATCATAAGCTTTAAAATGGTATATCATTTGACTTCAAGTTCAAACGATATCCAGAAGCGGGGTTATGGTTTGTTAAACTTTGCTCCTTCAACAAAATTATAGCTTTTATCGTTTTTCCACATTGCTGGCAATAAATATCAAACAGTCATAATTGGCGGTCATTTCAAATCATCCCCAAGTCAACGAGGTTTAAGAAAGTTCTCTCATTGTTAATTGTTGGTTATACATACCTATACAAAATACAATGCCTGGTAACCCACCACTTGAACAGGATTTAGCCAAAGCAAACAAAGACCAGAGCTATTCAAATTTCTATAGCCATCTAAGGTAGAATCTTATTATCCACTTCAACAATAGGATTATTGATTGGCGTTTGACTATCAAAATGAGAAAGATGTCGCGCCAGCTTAAGTTACCGATGAATACGACCTTCGTACACATTTTACACTGTAACTCAGAATACAATTTAGGGAATTTACGGCTCATTCGTGCTGTTCGGTCACATATGGCCGAGGACATTCAACTATTGATGTACGTGCCTTCTTTCAATAACGTATAAGTATTAACTTACATATAATTCCTGACATCCAGATTAGAGAATGTAAATTATCTATATTTAAAGAGCACAGAGTGCTTTGATTACAGTGCAATAGATCCCGTGCAATTATTTTGAACTCGATTTGGAGCTGAACCCAAACATCTTACCTTGTTGTTAACCTATTTATTACTATATATGTTTAGAGTATAGTATAATAAATCCTTTTTTTTTAATGAAATAATTACCTACTTTATAAAAAAAAAAGTAGATAAAGATATCAAAGTGAAAATAAGAATATCTTTTCTAAATTACTAGTAATTGAATCTTTTAAAAGTGGGAATAAAAAATGGCGGGGTATAATGGCGGGGTACAATGCTGTCAATAAAAATTTCTAATAACTAGATCAAATAGATAATAAAAATATAACCATTATCTTTACGGTTTGCTCTTAACCGGAAGTAAACAAAACAAGCTGCTTCGGAAGCTCTATTTTTGTCTTGCTGTGACATTAATTTGATGAAAATTTCAATTTAAAGACAGTTTCCCTCATCCTTACTCAATAAATCAATGGTTTATACATATTTTTTACAAATTGACAATTGACAAACCAAAGACAACGCACACACGTTACCAAAAACTCTTTATTGCATTTTGGCTTACACAAGGTCATGGGCATAATATACGTTACAACGCTATTCTGCTTGTTTATTACGAATTTCGAAAACACTTTAATTTACTATAAAATGCATGTTTCCAAAATAGTATGCGTGTTTTATGGCAAAATGCAAGGCATATGACTATTTAGTGAATAATGCACTTACAATAAACAATAAAATAAAAGCATGCATTACTCACAAATTTCCTTCACCAATTTTATATAACTCCATAAATAATGCAATACTGCTGCTAATTTCTATATTAACAGAGTGTTCGATTCTCGCAACGATTTTCCTTAACTTATTTTGCGAAGAATCCAAATTCTCTTAAATTCATCCCTATTCCAAAACCATATTTTCACACAATACTTTCAGATAGATGGTCCATCAGAATATGCAACAACAATTTGAAACAGACTTTTCATCTTTGAGAAATTAACCTTTGAAATTGGATAAAGTTTTTGCCACACCTTGTATTACACAGCGATGAGTTTTATAATTTATAAACACACATAGTACCAAGTGCACTATTTGAAATTGGAGATCAAATGCTTCAGAATATTTATTTTGACATTTGCATAAATTATACACATTATTTTGTAATTGATGCTTACACGTTCGTATATAGTACTCATGTATTTTCACTTTCTTGTAAGCTAAAAGGAGTACTCAATTAACATTGTTATATTTCTTAATATATTATTATATAACTGGGTGACCATGTGTGACGTGTCATGTGCAAAGGAGACACTTTTGGGCAGGATCGTAAATGGAGAAATAGCCACACAATTTGGGTTTGTTGTGAATTTGTGATGTTATTAATGTTTAAAATATTGTCTGGTAGTTTCAGACCGGAATATAACTGGCATCTTGTATTTTTTGAGGCATTTTGCCAGGTAATTCCTACTCTCAACATTGTCAATAATATTTTTAAAGACCGATATCTCAATTTCCAATTTTATAATAACATAACTTACGAACTCAATATCTTCGCTAAGGAATTTCCGATTTCATTGGGGAAAACGGCGTTGTGGAACAAAATATCTCTATATTTAAGATATGTAAAAATCTCAAAATTGATAACCTGCCCAAAAGTGTCTTCTTTTGACATGACACGTCACATTTTAGAAGTGAATTTGACCCGTTCCTACAAAGGCCTGAGATGTCGGCAGACCTAACGACAAAGAACAGTAAAAGATACCATAAAAATTGATTTATATGTTTGAAATTTAGTTTTTACAATAATTAGCTGTGAAATGCGTATTCAAACCGCAAAAGTATTTCAGGAAAAGAGGATTACTTAGCTATTGCCCTGTCTTTTGTAAATCCCCATTTAAACCTGTGTATTTTAAATTCTCCACAGCCGCTGTATTTCTTAGAAAAGCATTACAGCTAAAATCCAAGCTTTGACAAGATTGATTGTTTAAATAGTGTAGGCTACGTACAAAAATGATGGCAGCTTAAAACGCATTTTCTGACCTTTCACGAAGTAAACATCACGAATTAAATTTAAATGTTGCTGATTTAGTGGAAAACGTATGTTTATACGTCACAACGTTCTATTTCTGTTGCTGGTTTAATGGAAAACGTATGTTTATACGTCACAACGTTCTATTTCTGTTGCTGGTTTAGTGGAAAACGTATGTTTATACGTCACAACGTTCTATTTCTTAATATCCCGTCTTCCAGTGTACCGTTTAGGTGTGAGCATCAGTTGTTTGGTTAACATGGACACAAAACACGGCATCTGTTTTCTTCCTAGCATTCTTGGATCAGCGGAGCGCTTGACACATTTCTCGGCAACCATGCGATTTACTAACGTTAACAGTAAGGTGAATTCTAAGTTTGTTGCGTAGCTTGCCAATGCCTGACACAAAGCTTGGATGTACCACGAACCACTTACGGTATCACGAAATGAAAAATAGCCTGTGTGTGAAACAATGTATAAAATCGTTAGGTAAATGAACGTCAGGTAATGAAATGTTAACATAAAATACACCGATTTACATCATAATGTTGGAGATGCTAATACGGTACCGATTTATCCCTTTGATCATATAGGATTAAATGAAAAATATCAGTAAAGTTCGTATTCAGGAGTTCCAAGCAGAGGAAGGATTACATTACAACGATAGAAAAACAGTGGCATGATCGACGGGAATTATATAGATACACATAATTTTTCACCAGGTTACCCATCGCAAATAATAATCGAACCCAGGACCACAGGTTTACAAGACATGTGCTTTATCCAACTGGACAAGTCTAGTCCTTCAAGAATGACTCTCGGCTGACAGAAGTTTCAAACTATATAGCGAGCTACTCGGCCTTCGCCCTCGTTGTTCGGCTTCGCCGAGCCCCCCCCCAAATAGCCGAGGTCATTCTTGAAGGACTAGCCAAGTCATCTGGATAAGGTCAGTTTGTAAGTCAATAAATGAAGGTATGATATATAAAACAACTTGGTTTATTACAACGGCACTTGTTTATCTACGTTTTCCTCACAATACTATGTAAACCAAAAATGCTAGCTACAAAGCCTGCAAGCAATATCCAGCACTAGCAAACACAGAAATTATTTTAAACGTTATAAATGGCGTCATAAACACGTTTTGGTTTTGGTCGAAACATTTTAATAACATTTAATGTCGGGTTATATAAAGGTCACGAAAACAGAAACTATATTAATTCGGTATTTGCTCCCAGCAAAAAATAAGGCAAATCATTTATCGTTGCTTCGATCATGTATACATATGAATGAAAAATATTCGGGCCTTCAAATAAAATCATCTGGATAAAAGTCAGTATGTAAGTCAATAAGTGAAGGTATGATATATAAACATGAACTACTGAAAGGATTATGACCCGAATGCTCCACATGTTTTATACATGTATTATATTAAACATGCGATACCACCATTGAAATAACCCATTATATAGGCTAGCAAACTAACCTCCAACCACTGAGTAGCACACGATGAAGTCAGCTCCCGCAGGTAATGTCGTACGAGTACCTGCATCAGCCAACGCATCTGCAACACCGAACGCACTCTTGGCATCTGTGTCTTCAATGCCTCCATCAGTCTCGCATACACCAACTTCCAACTCACGTCCACGACACGCCTACAAAAAGGGACAAAATGTATTAACATTGGTATTGAGTTTCTTCCTTTCATTTCTTCGAGTACATTCTTCATAATAAACGGACATTCTTCTGTTGAGCTGAGACTTGGAAAACATGCATTGCTATTGCATTTGTCGAAGATCGGATGTACTAGGGTTTGGAAAACGTGCATTAGTATATATTGAGTTTGTCGAAGATATTCTTTGCGATGTGCTGGGATTTGGAAAATGTACATTGGTATTGAATTTGGGACATAGGAACCTACTCCATGGGATGAACCAAATTTAGGAAAATGTACATTGGTATTGAATTTGGTGCATAGGAACCTATTCCATGGGATGAACCAGATTTAGGAGAATGTACATTGGTATTGAATTTGGGACATAGGAACCTACTCCATGGGATGAACCAGATTTAGGAAATGTACATTGGTATTGAATTTGGGACATAGGAACCTACTCCATGGGATGAACCAGATTTAGGAGAATGTACATTGGTATTGAATTTGGGACATAGGAACCTACTCCATGGGATGAACCAGATTTAGGAAATGTACATTGGTATTGAATTTGGGACATAGGAACCTACTCCATGGGATGAACCAGATTTAGGAAATGTACATTGGTATTGAATTTGGGACATAGGAACCTACTCCATGGGATGAACCAGATTTAGGAGAATGTACATTGGTATTGAATTTGGGACATAGGAACCTACTCCATGGGATGAACCAGATTTAGGAAACGTACATTGGTATTGAATTTGGGACATAGGAACCTACTCCATGGGATGAACCAGATATAGGAAAACGTACATTGGTATTGAATTTGGGGCATAGGAACCTACTCCATGGGATGAACCGGATTTAGGAAAATGTATATTGGTATTGAATTTGGGACATAGGAACCTACTCCATGGGATGAACCAGATTTAGGAAATGTACATTGGTATTGAATTTGGGACATAGGAACCTACTCCATGGGATGAACCAGATATAGGAAATCATACATTGGTATTGAATTTGGGGCATAGGAACCTACTCCGTGGGATGAACCAGATTTAGGAAAATGTACATTGGTATTGAATTTGGGACATAGGAACCTACTCCATGGGATGAACCAGATTTAGGAAATGTACATTGGTATTGAATTTGGGACATAGGAACCTACTCCATGGGATGAACCAGATTTAGGAAATGTACACTGGTATTGAATTTGGGACATAGGAACCTACTCCATGGGATGAACCAGATATAGGAAAACGTACATTGGTATTGAATTTGGGGCATAGGAACCTACTCCATGGGATGAACCAGATTTAGGAAATGTACATTGGTATTGAATTTGGGACATAGGAACCTACTCCATGGGATGAACCGGATTTAGGAAAATGTACATTGGTATTGAATTTGGGACATAGGAACCTACTCCATGGGATGAACCGGATTTAGGAAATGTACATTGGTATTGAATTTGGGACATAGGAACCTACTCCATGGGATGAACTGGATTTAGGAAAATGTACAATGGTATTGAATTTGGGACATAGGAACCTACTCCATGGGATGAACCCGATTTAGGAAAATGTACATTGGTATTGAATTTGGGACATAGGAACCTACTCCATGGGATGAACCAGATATAGGAAAACGTACATTGGTATTGAATTTGGGGCATAGGAACCTACTCCATGGGATGAACCAGATTTAGGAAATGTACATTGGTATTGAATTTGGGACATAGGAACCTACTCCATGGGATGAACCAGATATAGGAAATCATACATTGGTATTGAATTTGGGGCATAGGAACCTACTCCGTGGGATGAACCAGATTTAGGAAAATGTACATTGGTATTGAATTTGGGACATAGGAACCTACTCCATGGGATGAACCAGATTTAGGAAATGTACATTGGTATTGAATTTGGGACATAGGAACCTACTCCATGGGATGAACCAGATTTAGGAAATGTACATTGGTATTGAATTTGGGACATAGGAACCTACTCCATGGGATGAACCGGATTTAGGAAATGTACATTGGTATTGAATTTGGGGCATAGGAACCTACTCCATGGGATGAACCAGATATAGGAAATCATACATTGGTATTGAATTTGGGGCATAGGAACCTACTCCGTGGGATGAACCAGATTTAGGAAAATGTACATTGGTATTGAATTTGGGACATAGGAACCTACTCCATGGGATGAACCAGAATTAGGAAAATGTACATTGGTATTGAATATGGGACATAGGAACCTACTCCATGGGATGTACCGGATTTATGAAAACGTACATTGGTATTGAATTTTGGACATATGAACCTACTCCATGGGATGAACCGGATTTAGGAAAATGTACATTGGAATTGAATTTGGTACATAGGAACATACTCCATGGGATGAACCAGATTTAGGAGAATGTACATTGGGTATTGAATTTGGGGCATAGGAAGCTACTCCGTGGGATGAACCAGATATAGGAAAATGTACATTGGTATTGAATTTGGGACATAGGAACCTACTCCATGGGATGAACCGGATTTAGGAAAACGTACATTGGTATTGAATTTGGGGTATATGAACCTACTCCATGGGATGAACCAGATTTAGGAAAATGTACATTGGTATTGAATTTGGGACATAGGAACCTACTCCATGGGATGAACCAGATTTAGGAAATGTACATTGGTATTGAATTTGGGATATAGGAACATACTCCATGGGATGAACCAGATTTAGGAAAATGTACATTGGGTATTGAATTTGGGGCCTAGGAAGCTACTCCGTGGGATGAACCAGATATAGGAAAATGTACATTGGTATTGAATTTGGGACATAGGAACCTACTCCATGGGATGAACCGGATTTAGGAAAACGTACATTGGTATTGAATTTGGGGTATATGAACCTACTCCATGGGATGAACCAGATTTAGGAAAATGTACATTGGTATTGAATTTGGGACATAGGAACCTACTCCATGGGATGAACCAGATTAAGGAAAATGTACATTGGTATTGAATTTGGGACATAGGAACCTACTCCATGGGATGAACCAGATTAAGGAAAATGTACAATGGTATTGAATTTGGGACATAGGAAGCTACTCCATGGGATGAACCAGATTTAGGAAAACGTACATTGGTATTGAATTTGGGACATAGGAACCTACTCCATGGGATGAACCGGATTTAGGAAAACGTACATTGGTATTGAATTTGGGGTATATGAACCTACTCCATGGGATGAACCAGATTTAGGAAAATGTACATTGGTATTGAATTTGGGACATAGGAACCTACTCCATGGGATGAACCAGATTAAGGAAAATGTACATTGGTATTGAATTTGGGACATAGGAACCTACTCCATGGGATGAACCGGATTTAGGAAAATGTACATTGGTATTGAATTTGGGACATAGGAACCTACTCCATGGGATGAACCAGATTTAGGAAAATGTATATTGGCATTGAATTTGGGACATAGGAACCTACTCCATGGGATGAACCAGATTTAGGAAAACGTACATTGGTATTGAATTTGGGACATAGGAACCTACTCCATGGGATGAACTGGATTTAGGAAAACGTACATTGGTATTGAATTTGGGACATAGGAACCTACTCCATGGGATGAACCAGATTTAGGAAAACGTACATTGGTATTGAATTTGGGACATAGGAACCTACTCCATGGGATGAACTGGATTTAGGAAAACGTACATTGGTATTGAATTTGGGACATAGGAACCTACTCCATGGGATGAACCAGATTTAGGAAAACGTACATTGGTATTGAATTTGGGACATAGGAACCTACTCCATGGGATGAACCCGATTTAGGAAAATGTACATTGGTATTGAATTTGGGACATAGGAACCTACTCCATGGGATGAACCAGATTTAGTTAAATGTACATTGGTATTGAATTTGGGACATAGGAACCTACTCCATGGGATGAACCAGATTTAGTTAAATGTACATTGGTATTGAATTTGGGACATAGGAACCTACTCCATGGGATGAACCGGATTTAGTTAAATGTACATTGGTATTGAATTTGGGACATAGGAACCTACTCCATGGGATGAACTGGATTTAGGAAAATGTACATCGGTATTGAATTTGGGACATAGGAACCTACTCCATGGGATGAACCGGATTTAGGAAAATGTACATTGGTATTGAATTTGGGACATAGGAACCTACTCCATGGGATGAACCAGATTTAGGAAAATGTACATTGGTATTGAATTTGGGACATAGGAACCTACTCCATGGGATGAACCAGATTTAGGAAATGTACATTGGTATTGAATTTGGGACATAGGAACCTACTCCATGGGATGAACCGGATTTAGGAAAATGTACATTGGTATTGAATTTGGGACATAGGAACCTACTCCATGGGATGAACCGGATTTAGGAAAATGTACATTGGTATTGAATTTGGGACATAGGAACCTACTCCATGGGATGAACTGGATTTAGGAAAATGTACATTGGTATTGAATTTGGGACATAGGAACCTACTCCATGGGATGAACTGGATGTAGGAAAACGTACATTGGTATTGAATTTGGGACATAGGAACCTACTCCATGGGATGAACCAGATTTAGGAAAATGTACATTGGTATTGAATTTGGGGCATAGGAACCTACTCCATGGGATGAACCAGATATAGGAAAACGTACATTGGTATTGAATTTGGGACATAGGAACCTACTCCATGGGATGAACCAGATATAGGAAAATGTACATTGGTATTGAATTTGACACATAGGAACCTACTCCATGGGATGAACCAGATTTAGGAAATGTACATTGGTATTGAATTTGGGGCATAGGAACCTACTCCATGGGATGAACCAGATATAGGAAAACGTACATTGGTATTGAATTTGGGACATAGGAACCTACTCCATGGGATGAACCAGATTTAGGAAATGTACATTGGTATTGAATTTGGGACATAGGAACCTACTTCATGGGATGAACCAGATTTAGGAAAATGTACATTGGTATTGAATTTGGGACATAGGAACCTACTCCGTGGGATGAACCCGATTTAGGAAAATGTACATTGGTATTGAATTTGGGACATAGGAACCTACTCCATGGGATGAACCAGATTTAGGAAATGTACATTGGTATTGAATTTGGGACATAGGAACCTACTTCATGGGATGAACCAGATTTAGGAAAATGTACATTGGTATTGAATTTGGGACATAGGAACCTACTCCATGGGATGAACCGGATTTAGTTAAATGTACATTGGTATTGAATTTGGGACATAGGAACCTACTCCATGGGATGAACCAGATTTAGTTAAATGTACATTGGTATTGAATTTGGGACATAGGAACCTACTCCATGGGATGAACCAGATTTAGGAAATGTACATTGGTATTGAATTTGGGACATAGGAACCTACTTCATGGGATGAACCAGATTTAGGAAAATGTACATTGGTATTGAATTTGGGACATAGGAACCTACTCCATGGGATGAACCGGATTTAGTTAAATGTACATTGGTATTGAATTTGGGACATAGGAACCTACTCCATGGGATGAACCAGATTTAGTTAAATGTACATTGGTATTGAATTTGGGACATAGGAACCTACTCCATGGGATGAACCAGATTTAGTTAAATGTACATTGGTATTGAATTTGGGACATAGGAACCTACTCCATGGGATGAACCAGATTTAGTTAAATGTACATTGGTATTGAATTTGGGACATAGGAACCTACTCCATGGGATGAACCAGATTTAGTTAAATGTACATTGGTATTGAATTTGGGACATAGGAACCTACTCCATGGGATGAACCGGATTTAGTTAAACGTACATTGGCATTGAATTTGGGACATAGGAACCTACTCCATGGGATGAACCGGATGTAGGAAAACGTACATTGGTATTGAATTTGGGACATAGGAACCTACTCCATGGGATGAACCAGATTTAGGAAAATGTACATTGGTATTGAATTTGGGACATAGGAACCTACTCCATGGGATGAACCAGATATAGGAAAACGTACATTGGTATTGAATTTGGGACATAGGAACCTACTCCATGGGATGAACCAGATTTAGGAAATGTACATTGGTATTGAATTTGGGACATAGGAACCTACTCCATGGGATGAACCGGATTTAGTTAAATGTACATTGGTATTGAATTTGGGGCATAGGAACCTACTCCATGGGATGAACCAGATTTAGTTAAATGTACATTGGTATTGAATTTGGGACATAGGAACCTACTCCATGGGATGAACCAGATTTAGTTAAATGTACATTGGTATTGAATTTGGGACATAGGAACCTACTCCATGGGATGAACCGGATTTAGTTAAACGTACATTGGTATTGAATTTGGGGCATAGGAACCTACTCCATGGGATGAACCGGATTTAGTTAAATGTACATTGGTATTGAATTTGGGACATAGGAACCTACTCCATGGGATGAACCAGATTTAGTTAAACGTACATTGGTATTGAATTTGGGGCATAGGAACCTACTCCATGGGATGAACCAGATATAGGAAAACGTACATTGGTATTGAATTTGGGACATAGGAACCTAATCCATGGGATGAACCAGATGTAGGAAAATGATGGTATTGAATTTGCTTAGGACATTTTTCTTCTTGATGAATTGGCACATTGGTATTGAATGTACATAATTTTATTAACTAATACAATATATTCGGTGACACCAAATTAAGTTGACCGTGTGCATGTCCGGTTCACTTAGACCAGTTACCGTGTATAGTCATTCTAAAAGTCACCAAGCGTTTTGCAAAATGTAATACACACATCGTGCTACTACTGAAAGTCATTATTTTGACCTTTTATCGGTTTCAGGCCGTTATTCCGAAAGTTCTTTATTCCAAAGAGCCAATACTTCGAAGGCTCGTTACTTAAATTCACAGTAAGTATCGGTCGTTATTCGAAAGCGTTTTTACTCGGAATTGACAGTAATGACCGTTATTCCGACCGAAATTCGGAGTATTGACATTTCAGAAAAAGGATCCTGATTTAAAAATTCGGATTAATGACCCTTTGGAATAACGAACCTTTAGAATAATGACCCAAACGGTCCTTCGGAATAACGACATGACCCGTTTAATCAAGTTATGATAGATTACATAAATATTGATACGCTCTACACTGGCTGCACTTACTTAGTGACAGAAACATTGGCCTCAAAAATATACAAATTTAGACGTCAATAATACGCTATTCCTGTAGAAATCCATACACCCCTTATGAAGACATTAATATAACACAGCTAGTTACCTGAATGGATGACTCGTACATTTCAATTATTATGATTATATGGGCGTACGTTATATGAAACGAGATAACAATGACAAGAAGCAAATTCCCACAACTGTACAAACACATAACTGTTTGCCTCAATCAAGTATAGCAGATTCACGTACTACGGGCATGAAATTGCGTATAACTGTCTTGTCTTTCAAAAGGCAAGACTGGAGTGTCATTTTTATGAAACTGATGTCGAAAAGAGCAACAACTAATAAAGAAAATGTCAGTATCAATTACGCAGGCATATTGTATGTTTTCTCTGCATAGTATCAACTTCGCTGTTGACAGTCCCGTTATTGCATGGTCTTTATCGGAAATGGTTCATTACCTGTATGATAAAAATCTTCGGTTTCCCAATTAGAGAACGACATTTATTACCACGAAACTCGTCCAAAAGCTCTTGTAGATTTACGGAACCATCGTAGGCATAGAGTAAACCATCATCATCACCGTGAGTCAGGAAAATACATACAAAACTATCAGCATTGGTATGATCTACCGATGAGGCTGTAGAGGTAATAATTTTAAAACTCATTAAAATAGACCGTTCCTATAATTAGCACTTTCTTGCCGTTGATAAGGTGAACATCGATATCTCATCGATAGCACGTATTATAAAATAACCAAAGCGAGGTCAAGAAGGATAACACGTGATTATTTCGTTATTAATCACGTGATATCGATGTTCATTCCATAAATGACAGGAAAGTGGTAACTATATGAATGGTCTAAGCCTTTTTCATTTTATGAAATTCCTCTGGCAGAAATTAATTCCATAATTCATCATAATACATTATCAGCATGAGTCAAAACATTTGATTCTGACTCTAAAACTAGTCGCTACTTGAAATTGAAAATCTGAAAGAAAAAAAAAATCATTAAAAATTAGATGTTTGCATTTTTGTAGGAATATAGGCATGATAGATGTGTTTACACAGTCTGCAGGTGCGAGAGTGACCTATACATGTAATAAGTTAACTATTGACATTTTACCATTGAATGGAGGTTTCTATTTTCAGCATTGGTGTTTTCAGCTTTGTCAATTTGATTTTAAGAATGTTGTTCACTCTATCCCGGGGATCACTGGTGGCGCCTTCATCATGTTCATTGGCGAATTAATTATTGACTATAGCCACTTACACATTTCAATACTTCAAAAACACTTCGCAATATCTTTTTATTTATTTCATTATTTTACTCGGCACTTCATTTTTATTCACAATTTCATTAGGTCGTATTTACAATGCACATAACTGCTATAGCCTGTATTCGTCAACTCGACAATGTGCTATTCTAGTTCATATTCATTTATGGAAGACATAATCTCCCACCCAGGGGGGGTTAGATTTCATATGTAGTCACCCTTTTTCGTAACCTCCATTTGAATTCAAATTCCCTGTTTGGGAGATTAGTTAAGGGCCGGATTAAGGGGTACTACACCCCTCGATAAATTTGTGTCTATTTTTGCATTTTTCTCAAAAACTAATAACACACTGGTAACAAAAGTTATGTATATTATAGGGGCAAGGAATGCAATTACTATACTGGAATTTCAGTGACCAAAGACAAGCGGTTCGTTATTTATGATAAGAAATAAGGTACCGCTAGGATGTACCTCGTTTTCTATCATATATACTGAACCGCTTATCTTGAGTCACTGAAATTTCAGTGTAGTAATTGGATTCCTTGCCCCAACAGTATACATAACTTTTGTTACCAGTGTGTTATTATTTTTTGAGAAAAATACAAAAATAGTCATAAATTTACCACAGGGGTGTGGTACCCCCTTAAGGTTATGTTTTCCACAGGGATATATTATAGATTTCAACTGGAATAGCACCATTTCAGTTGTAGCCTTACAGATCCGTTTTATAATTCAACATAAACTGAGCTATTACATGTATATGTCCCAAAACCATTAACACAGAAAATAAAGAGTAGGATTGTGACACTATTCTTGTCACTTTTGCTAGCTTTATTAAAAATAATACTGAAAATGTGGAGAACTTATACTGAATTACAAGGTCTTTAATATAAACGGAGTCCAACATTTAAGCAGTACTGTTTGTCTATTGTTTATATCATAAAATAAAGATAAATCTTAATCTTACCCAACTTCACCGCTTTTTCAACTCATTTAAGCCAAGATTTGCGTAGACATACACTTCAAATCCTAGTTTTCCAAACTGTTTCTTAAGTTGTTTCACATCTGCGCCAGAACCTGATCTTCGAGATAGTCCCAGATGAGTATCAAACACGTCGTTGTTAAATATAAGAGCTATTCCTCTGCGTGGATTATCCATTGAATATTTTAAGTGAAGATCGAGAGACAGGGTGTCAAGGAAACTGTGATGAAAGTTAAGTTAAAGAATAGCAGATTATTTGTAGCATTCTTAGCTAACCAAACTCCTCAGGCACTTCTTTGCACGTAGGAGATACCAGTAGCATTAGCATTATGTTGTCACTCTAAAAAGCTTGTAAGCTTTCAGAACTGGTCCTTCTAATTCAGTTCTTATAATTTTAATGTCAAAGTAGTGAGTTTCCATTCACATAGAATTAGGAGTAAAATTTTGATTTAGGTTTTAGCTACTTATAACTTATTGAAAGTATGTGTAGTTGCATGCATTGTTTACAACAAACTTGATAGATTAATCTAAATTGTGGTATAGATTGATCATCTGATGTCAGCCCATGATCACCGACTTCATAGGCAAGGGACAGCCTATTTATTTAATAATCACACAAAAAGGGAAGGAAAAACCTACTTGGTTGCAAACTCTCTGCAGTTGCATTAGCAGATAGGCGAGGTCTGCTTGTTTTCTGTTGACAAGGGCAGTCTTCAGTGAACGGCTCTTTTCAGAGCCACCAACCCTTTTCCATTAGCAGATAGCCGGCGAGGTCTGCTCGTTTCCTGTTGACAAGGGGCAGTCTTCAGTGAACGGTTCTTTTTAGAGCCACCAAACATTTTACCATGTTTACAGTAGCAGATAGGCGAGATCTGTTTGTTCTCTGTTGACAGAGAGTCTTCAGTAAACGGCTCTTTTCAGAGCCACCAGTAGGCAAGGGCGGCTTACATGTCTCATTCTTAGGTACTTTGTCCTGAAGAAATCAGAGTTACTCCTGATGAAAGCTTGACAGTTCTTAACTTGTACGACGGCGAACCCACTAAAAATGAATTAATCTGTCTAGAGTATGCAACTCCTATCTGTTGCCTAATCTTTAATACCGCATACAGTATAATTATAATTATTATGAAGAAATATTCAAGCTTCCCATTCTGTAGTATAAAGCTTATGAAACTTCAATGCTACTTGTAATAACAATTTACATAGAGAACCTTTTGTCTGCTGAAGATTACACGATGGTCCATGAAGAACTTTAACCCAATATTAAAAGTTTATTTCTCAAAGTTGAAAAAGAAAATGTGTCAAATTATTATAACACAAACATCTTCATATAAACATCTTTCAAACAAACTTCTCATCTTTGAGAAATCAACCTTTAAAATGGGATGAAGTTCTTTATGAATAACTTGTATTCATTCCGGGATTTATTCTTAAAAACCTATTAACCTATCTTTGAATTCGGTGTCGGTATTTATACTAGTGCCCTATTCTTCCTGCCGAGGACATTCAACTACGTTTCTTAAACGCTTCTGTATTAACTTACATATAATTGCTGACGGCCAGATAAGACAATGTAAATGATCCATATTTAAAGAGCCCCGAGTGCTTTGATTACAGTCCCATAATGTTCAATAGATCCTGTGCAATTATTTTGAACTCGATTTGGAGCTGAACGTCAAACAGTCGATGATAGGTGATTGACGACACAGTATGACCGTGAAGTTGCGTACTAATGCATTCTTTTTTGCTTCGAGTACTAGTAGGGTATCTTGTGTTAGGTTCCGCAGGGAGCCAGGAGGGTACCCTTGAGCAAAAATGTTCTTGAGATCAAAGGTCACACACAAGGGGATTAAATATTTGAAATGCTTTATTAAAAATATCACATAATGCTCATCTGGTCCCAAAGAATAAAAACGTCAATAGTTGGGTATCCCTAGGATGCCTAATTTATGAGATATATGTCAAAGTAGGTCAAAGGGTATTAATAGCAATGTGGGTTAAATTTTCAAAATGCTGCAAATTAAATACAAATAGTATCAAACTATCAAAAATCTATTTCATAAGACACTTTAGGGAATCTGATGCATCAAGTTGAGCAAAACAAATTGAATCATATCTAATTTTGGATTGTTTGAGAATCCCCTCTTCTCTACAATATTCACTGTTTTGCATCATTGGGAAAATCCCTTAGATTGTGAAATGAATATGACATCATATTGGAATCCCTTTGAAGTTCGAAAAGACACCAAGTTGCGTGGAGAAGTTCCAAATTTGGCGCTTCTTTGACATTGTACGTTAATTTTGTATCGTTTTTGTAAAATGTAACCAGAAAATGAAATCTATACAAATGTTAGCTTATAATGTAACATACCCCTTGAAATTAAAGAGTGATGGCTTCATGTCGGTACATACGGTCCCTTCAATTTTGGGCTGTTCCTCATCTTCATCCTCATCATCACTCTCATTCTTCAGCATTCTTAACGCATCTATCGACTTGTTAACATCATCATCATCGTCATCATTGCTATCCTCATATGAGAGGAACCTTTCAGAACGGTTCTGCGGTTGACGAAAAGCGTCTTTCTGTAAACAGGTGTCATTGAAAGTCTGCACTGTAGTTGGCTTTGCGTCAATAGTTTCGTGCGATCTAGCCAGTTCTGCCAGTTGGTGAAATGAAGGTGTCTCACTAGAAGAGGGTAATATTTTGTAGTTGGCATTAACATCATCGTGTAAATCTTTCGTGACTTTCGTTATAGTTGCCATGTCTTTTTTTTTGTGCCAAAATGTTGTAAATATTCTGGCAGTGACTGAAAGGTAAGCAAATTACAAGAGATTAATTTCTTTACAACTAGATTCATTCAACTGCACACTCTACATTATTAAGTCTTTACCCTTGTAGAGGGCACTGTGGCTCAGTGGATACGGCCTTGGACTCATAATCTGAGAGCTTGCTCGACGTGCGTGGGTTCGAGTCCCCGTCCCGCCACCGTGTTGTGTCCTTGGGCAAGGCGCTTTGCCTCGCTTGCCTCACCCCACCCAGGTGCAATGGGAAGCTGTTAGGGGTAGTCACTGTCGTTGTACTGATGAACCCTGCGCCATTTGTAGGCTGCAAACGTGGTTCCGATTATTCTAATGACGGCGGAATAAATGTAAAGCGCTTTGAGGCTGTTTACGGCATAAAGCGCTGTATAAATATCTACATTTTTTTTTTAAGTCTGCACTGTAAATAAACACCCATATACCAACAAATCATCAGAGTGTACGGTTAAGGTTTAGGACATTTTAGGTTTAGATTAGGGTTATGGATGAGGTTATGATTAGAGTTGCTATTATATATGGTTAGTGTTAACGTTAGGATAGTGTTAGGATAGGGTTCGGGTTAAGTTACATGTAGGATTAGAATGAGAGTTAAGTTTCGGATTCGCGTTTGGATTAGGGCTTAGGTAATATGTAGGTTAGGGTCAGGGTAACGTTTAGAGTTAGGGCTGGTGTAAGGATTACCCCAATGAAAAAAAATACATTAAAAAAACCCCGCAGCATTTATTTAAAAATTGATTAATTTTGATTTTGATTAAAAAAATATTATCCTGTCTTTGCAAATGAAATATATCTTAATCCTTTAGTTAGTTCTATTAAACTGGCAATAAAAGTAAAATTAGAATAGTTTTGTAATTTCAGAGGGATTGGACCAAAACGTAAAAATTTGCTTGATTTCTGACAATTTCAGTCACACGTCACTAATTTCAAAGACAAAACTGTCAAACGTTCTGAAATTGATTTTCTTTTGTTTTGGGATATATCAGGTATCAAAGCAGTTTACTTTCTGATGTTTTTAGCCGAATTTGAGAAAATAAGAATTGTTTAATCCACGTGAATTGCATGCCTGTATGTTACTAGACCCAGTGGCGTAGCCAGGTTTTCGGAACCGAGGGGGGGGGGGGCACAACTTGTAAATGTACCGACAAAAAATGTTTTTGCTGACGGAAGTTGTGAATTGTTGACCCCAATTTTTTTGGGCCAATGCGGTCCTCGAAAACTAAAAAAGTGTGGGTGTGTGTGTGTGTGTGGGGGGGGGGGCTTAGGACAAAAAAAATTCAACGTGTTTTTACCTTTATAATACGATATCCTTCAATAATGTATTTGAGTATAAAGTATTTGAGCGACATGTTCTTTCTTTCTTCAACATTGTACACACAAAATTGTCTATTGTTGACACCCAATTTTTTTTTAGCCAAGGCCTGTCATCTACAGACGGCCTAAGATGAACCGACGGGACTGATGAGCGGGCGCGCCGCCCCTTGGCTACGCCACTGCCTGCCTAGCCCTGTTTACATTCAGTGCTATTTGCAAAAAGTAAATGCTGTATAACAGGTCAAAAACATTTCAAAGCTCATTTTCTACTCAAACACGTACCTTTATAGTAGTAGGAATAGGCCTATAGGCTACAATTATTTATATTATCTCAGTCGGACTAAGATGACACTTCACATTACCTGGATATTGTCGATTCTAAGATGTGTGTAACTAGGCAATTCTTTATCAAATGGAGACCACTGCTCGTCAGATGATGATGGTGGTGATTTTCGCTGAATACAACATGTCTATATTGCTATTATATGTAACATGTGCTGTTTTTTTGAAAGGATGAAACAAGTAATGTGTTTTCACACCTTGTTCTCTTATATTGATTGATGCTCTTTTCTTCATAACAAGCTACTTTATTTATATAAAAAAATATCTTAAAGGAGGATTTCGTGATCCTAGCATCCTCTTTTTATGACATTTTTCAGTACATATCCACGAAAAAAGCCTATTCCCAAAATTACAGTTGATTCCGATTTTGCGTTTGCGAGTTATGCATGATTATGTGTATTATACTGCTCCATAGACAATGCGTTCGTTCTGGTGCACCAGAACGAAATTCAAATTTCACGATATCTTTGCAAAACGAATTAATCTGCAAGAAATATTTTGTACATAAACATTATGTAGCCAGAGGTTTCCAGTGATATAAAAATCTCAACTTTTTTGGAGAAAAGTGGGGGATGAGGCTGTGGATCACGAAATGCCCCTTTAACACTCGGATGAAGAATTATTAAAAAAAAACACCAGCGAGGTCTATGGGACATGTTAAAACCGAGGAATAACATACACGGTGGCATGTAAAACAGTCGTTCTTTAAAAACTCATTTAATGAAAGAAGCATTTTACTGATGTGCATCACCATATTTTTGTTCACCTATTGATTATTGTTCATGTGTAGATTAAGTTGTAATGTAAATTATTTTTTTATTATGTAGTGTAAGATAATCTCTGTATCGCGCCTTGATTTGGTGGAGATGTGCGCATTAGAAATTAACATTATTATTATTATTTTAAAGGAAAGTTGAACAATGATGGCGCTATTTATTTAAAACCTTGTTTGCATCTTTACAAGGGGTAGACACTTGTAACATGTTATTAGAACATCAGCAAACAGACTAACAAACGACAAGGGAATTTGCCAAAACTTTTTATCATGAAATGTAAGGTATAACTCATATTATCTGGTTAATTTAAATTTAATACATATGTAAATAGCGCCCTCAATTTGCACACAAATGTACAATCTATAGAATTAAAATTACCACAAAAGCAGAAAAGCATGAATAATTTAATATAGAAACGAAAATCTATGTTAAAAATTGCTACAAAATATTATGTGTATAAACTGTTTATTATTGTGATAGCTGTTGGTATTATTCAGGTATAGAATTGAACATTATATTATTTTTTGTTAGAAAAATTAGTAAATGATCACATCAAACATCCGTGATAAACTTTATTTCATTTTAATTGTTGGCGTAGAACAAAAGATACGCTTCAGCAAAAAAGGGGTCAAAAATCATGCTTGGTGACTGTGCACTTTTTGAACTGCATTAAAGCCATATTATAACATTTGCTGAGGTGGACACCCTCACTGATTTTTTAAAATTCATTTTTTTGCACAATTATATTGTACAAGGTGTCCCAGAATGATTTATACCGTGTTTGAACAAAATAGCAAAAATATTTAGTCAACAGTGTATCTAATCTTAATAAGTGCAATACAATGCCACACATGTCTCCTACTTATTCTGTGACTTTCATCGAAATAGCTTGATTCGTTTTTGCGTGACATTGCTATTACTGAAAATGCACAAAAACGGCATGTGTGTAATTTACAGTGCAAAGGCATCATAACACATGGATCCTTTATCACCATCGTCCAGCCGCACTGTGCAATATATTGGAGAAATCCTACACTCTTTTATAGGAAATACACCAAATTTGGCACAGATGTAGAGCTTACAATGCTAAATAATTCTTAATATGGAATTAAGTGAAACATTTCAATATGACATCAGATATTTAGGTTGAAAAACATACTTTTTATGCGATTTTTACCACAATTTTTACCCAAAACTGTCATTATTACAGAGGATATAACTTCCTCAAGCATCCTACGCAGTAAAATTTTATCTTC
The DNA here is from genome assembly GCF_039555335.1 of Amphiura filiformis. NCBI lineage: Eukaryota > Metazoa > Echinodermata > Ophiuroidea > Amphilepidida > Amphiuridae > Amphiura > Amphiura filiformis. The sequence goes on along the minus strand of NC_092642.1, from coordinate 10,037,893 downwards.
TTCGTCACGTGGGTTTGCCAATATACTGTGGACATAAATGCATGCTGTGACACTAAGGACGAACCATCTCTATACTTTTATGAAAACTCCATCTCTGCCGGCATGTCAAATGATGAAACTCACACACCGCAATAATTGGCTTCAAAACTGCCGCCAAAGAAAGAATAGTTTAAGGTCACTCAAGCATAACAAATCCTTTATTCCATACAAGGGTTGCTTCGTAACATCATAAATAAACGATAGATATCGACTATTTAGTAGAAGTAAGAACAGGACACAACAAATATACTGCATAACATTGTCCAAATAACAGATTTTCAAAATAGGTTGCGTTGTCAAAACTTGGAATTCCCCATTTTTACGCAATCCTCTCTAACTTCTACTAGAAACGTCCAATTTTTAAAATCTAAAAAATCTGAGAAAGCTAAATATTATGTAGAACTTAAAATGCAAAACAATAGGACCAATATAAATGCCGTTCATACCTAAAAAATTCCATCTTTCCCGGTATAAATCATTCTGGGACACCCTGTACTTTATTAAACCAATATACTCTGCAAAAATCAAGACTCTAGATGCTGTAGTTTTGTCAAAATCCGAGATTTTGAATAAACCGCCGGAACCGGCGCGGCGTTTTATCATTACGATGGAATTATTAGTCGAACGCATACACGATGTTCATAACACACAGTACGTACACGGCGTGCGGCACGGTGATCTACACAACAAAGGGTCGTACCATAACATGACCGAAGGAGTGGTACGTATTGGCGACATATGCGCTGGTAGTAAATTCCAATTTTCTTTGCTTTGCCTGAGTTGTTCGGCTCAAAAATAAACGGGGGATATGTCTGACAGTAAGAACTAACATTTTATGGCAAAGAAATGCTAATCTATTTTGTATGAATATGTTATAATATGGCTTTAACTAGCAGTTCTATATAACTTCTGATCTGATTTTTCTAGAATAATTCATGCCTGATTTATAAACATATACATTTTTGAAAGAAAAATAGTAACGGAATAAAAATATAAATCCAGATTTGGTGTAAATATAAAACAAGATTTGGTGTAGAAAACAATTTTTAGGGGAAAAATCAAACAAAAACACATTTGTTGCTTCACTATTATTATGGAACACGCTATAGAAAAAGGAAAAATATTCCAAACTTGACTTTAGTGTGTTGTTTTGAATCTAGACACTCCAAAATTTCTAGGTAATATTGTTTATTTTGAGGATATTGGCCTACTGTTTTGATTTATTATTAATCGTTGGATTCGTCTACACTGTTTTTTTTATAAACTCCTCAAAATAAGTTGTATATAGAATTGGCTTCATTATTAACTAAATGCAAACTATAGATGGCGCCATTTATCCTAAATCATATTTCTTTATTTGCAAGGGTTACGTGATTAATACCGCCATTAAAACTGCTGGAATAGGTGAAACAAGCAACAATATTTTATCAAACAATAAAAAGAATTATTTGTATTAAAATCTTTAAAGGGTATTTTCCAGTAACTAAATAGCGCCACCAATTTTGGCATTAATACAAACCGAAAAAGATTTAAAAAATACTATATAAGTGAATAAGTTTGTAAAAGAGGTGAAATTAAAGGTGAGAACGACTCAAAAGTATCTGTATATATTAGCATGATATCACTTTCAGCTGTTTAAGCCTCTGGCAAATTTGGTTATGCATGATGTTTTGTTTGAAAAACTAATAACTGATCCCATCAAACCACTATCTCCCTAATATTTTCCAAGGGGATTGGTCCATACAAGCATCCACCTCCCCTGATAACGCCTGTATGTTGGGTTCTGTCCGAATTAACCGCATATTTGGACATTTTAGCCCCCAAAAGTGCCAAATTTCTTAAGTTCTTTTGCACCATATTTAAACAGTTTGGCAAAAAAAAAAATTCGCATTTGAATAATAGACAATTAACAATACTTTTTTACGCCACTGTGGCAATGACGTTGCGCAGGAGGATTTGGACTTTTAGTCCAGAAAATAGATGCACACCCCCGGATTTCCGGACTTTTTGTCCAGGCGAAAAAATCCAGCAGAAAAATACCTCAAAGTCAGAAATCTTCAATTTGAGAGCTCATTTTGGACATTTCCGTAATTTTTACTTCATTTTAATTGGATTTCCAGGCTTTTTCAAGTGACATTTGCAACTGGAATCCAGACGTTTTCAGAAAGCAGACCTGGAAATCCAGAAATTTCTTTGATTGAAAAGTTACTCCTCTATGGGGTGTGCACTTATTTTCTGGAATCTACTACAAAAAGCTCAGTGCAATCCTACCAAATAATATCGACACAAGCAGAATTTGACTTGAAGACTGGGGTGTCCATCGATCCATTCAGTGTGGTCTTTGTAAAAATCCCCCTTTTTTGAGGGGGTCCAAGCATTTTACATGTGCAGTGGCATCAGGTTCAGTTGTCTGAGGGCAAAGACAAAACAAAAATTCCTAGTGGGCATCATTTTGACCCTGTGATATTGTGATAATTGCGCGCGAAAAGAGAAAAAAACTTTGGTTTTCAGAAATGTACACTATTTTCGCCCAAAATACAAATGGTGAAATGTGCCTGGACACCTCGAATAAGCCGTAAAGTCCCCCTCTGGTCATTTTTACTTTTTTTACAAATTTGCAAAGAGCATGTTTTAGGGATTAAAATGACACCTCAATGAACTTCATATGACAATCAGAAGCGAAGTTATGGCTTGTTATAGGTTGTCATGAATCAAAACGCGAAACCGAGAAAAACGCGTTCAAAGTTAGGGAAGCATAATGACCATTCATCAGATGGGCCTCAGAAAATGTAGATTATTTCATATTTCCACTTATTTCTTTAAAATAAAACTTTGTATGTGTTTAAGAAAGCTTAAACATTTCAAATCTGCAAAATCTCAACTTCGCCAAAATACGAGATTTGCATATATTTTCACCTGTAGCTCGAAATGAAGTTTGCCGAGTTTACGGCTCATTCGCCGCGTCCAGCCACAAATTTTGTGTTTACCAGGTCAATTTGAAATTTTACACTTTTTTTGCCCAAAACAAAGTATTTACTTTTAATTTTACACTCGGGGTGGGGTGGGGTGGGCTTGGGGGAGGTTGAAACTTTTTTAAGGGGGTTGGTTTTAAGCAGTTGAAATTTTTCTTTTTGGAAGGGGGGGTTGAGCTTTGCCAAACCAACTCATTTGGATGGACCCCTGCAAAGCCCACATGCATCCATCCTAAATAGCTCTAATCATAACAGACACAATTTCTTGATTTTATTAATCAAAAATTAAATTTAATCATAATTTGCTCAAATTCCTGAGCTCTGTGGGTAACACACCTTAACCATTTTAACAACTTCAATTTTTATATTAAACAGAGCACATACTTGACAAGCACACATTGAACTACACTCTAAAGTACTATGCACATGATTTGTTACAGTATAGCATTTTTTTTCCTATTGCATGGTTTAATTTGATTTTGACAAGTAACTGTTAAGCCAAAAAAACAAAACCCTGTGCTGCAGGTGGATAGACTTTGCGGATCGGTCTGGATTTTTTTTGGGTTTTTTTTTTAAAGAGGCTAATAAATGACCCTAAAAAGTCATAAGTTTGAAAAATCTGAAAAAAAATCTGAACAATTTTTGCAAACAAATTTTGAAAATGCTCTGAATATTTTTCAAAACATTTCAGTCAAAATCAATAATTCTGCCAAAAAACAGCTATTTTTAGAACTATAGAGATCTAAAAAAATCCATAAGTGCAAAAGGTTTGATCAGGCCCATAGAACAGGCTTCTTGCTTAAACAAGTTACTGTTAAGTTTTGCAGGCAACTAAATTTCATAAATGAAAAAAAAATTCCACTTTGCTAAATTAAAGGAGTATTTCGTGATCCTAGCATCCTGGGCGTATACACATGTGTAGAAGGGTGATTTGTCCGTGCACAATAGCGATGCAACCACATAAAGGCACTGATTCAAGTCTGCCACTGTAAAATCCAGCATGGTGTTACTGTCATCTGTCAACATGAGAAAATGTATAACACATTGAGGCCCATCAACCAAACATTCTTATACCAAATTTTAAGTTCAATTGCTACAGCAATTTGTATTCTAGAAGCAAAAATATGTATCCTATTTGCCCATAGAATAGTACACAACATTCGGGGTGGTAATCATCCAAATACCGTGTTTTTGTTCATATCATCTAAATGAAACATCCAGGACTAATAGTAATACAAAATCTGCATTTTGATGGGGGTAAATTGGGGGTGGGGGTGCGAGGCTGTCAATCTAGTCAAGCACTTGGTGAACCAACAAATTCAAAAAAACTAATTGCCACAGAACAGTGATATGACTGTTTATATCTAAGTCAAACAACTTGGTATTACTTTAAAAGCCTTTTATTAATATTAAAGCCTTTCTGAGTTAAGACTTAATTCCTCTGACTAAGTTACGGATTATTTTTTCCATTTGTTACTAAGAATCAGTCAAGTAAATTCACAAAATAATGCTGGAGCATAATCTTATCAAAGTATTGTGGTGACCTTGGTGATATAATTTTGATGGAGCTTAGCAATAAGTCCACAACATATCAAAATAAATTTACATCTCCAATATTTTTGATATAAAGAATTTGAAAAAACATACCGAAATATAAGTAAGTCTTGGAGTTACTGAGGTTTACTGGTACCCAAATTTAAAAAAAATCACTTCATCCTCTTTCAAAAAACATTGAAAGGCTTTAATTTTAAGTATCTTCACAATTTATAAAATATCCATTTTCCCCTTCAAACCATTTACACATGAAAATTTCTGATTTGTAAAAAAGTGATACATTTGTTTACAAAAATGCAATTTCTTAAAATACTAAACTGCTCAAATAAAGAAAGTCCGCAGTCATGTAACTCGTCCTACTTCAAAACCTGATCTTGTTATGGCAATTTGATTGATACGGTCGTGTGCAGGATCTTGTTAGCTCTAATTTGATACCAAATTTACTACCAAACACTCAACAGTAACAAGAATTGATACCAGTTTATGGCATTTGGTGCATTTTCAAAAGTTGCAAATCAAAACGATACACGCGGTCGAAATTGCTTAGCGTGGCAATGTGGTCAAGCTTGTTTGCCCACGATGAACCCATGTCGACTATCCGAAGTGCGCGCTTTATTCAATTGTTAATTTAAAACGCATGGATTGTTACAGTGCTTTACTGATGAATACTAGGCACGCGATCGATCGATATGACCAAGCGGTTGTTTCGGGCTATGTTAATGGTCGTACCCTACCATTCACCTACAGATCTGCGTGCTCCGTTTTTAATTTGCAACTTTTGAAAATGCACCAAATTTCATATACAGGTATCAATCTCTGTGAATTTAGAGTTTTGGGTACCAAATTTGGTATCAAATTGGAGCTAACAAGATTCTGCACACGACTTTATCAATCAAATTGTCATAACAAAATCAGGTTTTGATGTAGAACGGGTTACATGACTGCGGACTTTCTTTATTTGAGCAGTTTATTTGCTTATTCATGCTACCTACTGGGCTATTCCAGTTGAAATTCATACTACCTGTGTGGAAGAATAAAGTTGTATCTTCATGAGGGGGTGTATAAATTTTAACTGGAATAGCCTGTGATATTAAGCCATACCATAACAAGACCCAAATCACCCAAGCAAGAACAAAAAGTTGAGAAATTTCAATTATAAAATATTGGTTCAGTAAAAATGAGCATTTTATTAATTGCAGTGTGATTCATTCTATGCATAACTCATGCAGCTCCCTGCAAAATATAACAGTCAAATGTGGGTGAAGATACTGCAAAATGATAGTGGTGGAACTAGAGAAAAGCACAATAAATTATTATTTTCAAGAACTAATAACTTAATCTGGTCTTCTGGACTGGTTGCTTCTGGCTACATACAGTATTCTAATACACACATAGTGCATTATCAGGCCAACTGAGCTTGTGGAGGCAAAAGTCCACCTCCCATAACAATTGTGTGATCCAGAGTGAAGAACCTTCCTTCAATACTTATATAGGAGTAGACTTCCACACAATTTACCAAGAATGTAAAATGCCTGGGGGGTACTCACATTTCCCAGCTATACGGGTATGTGCCACGGCGACGACCCCCTTTTTCAGAGCCGCTAGCCGTTCCCTAGACCCACCTGAATTCATTGATTGCTGCTCTCGATCACTCAAATTTTTTCTAGCAATTCGATAGACTCACAGAATTCATCATCTCCGCTCTCATTGACATCCAGATCGGCATGTTTTCTGCGCTACGTTTGCAAGCCCAAAAGCTACTTTTGCAAACCTAAAAGCTTCAATGGGGATTTTCCATCATTTTCTTCTCTATTGAAACACATCGTAAGGAATAAGGTTAATTGTGGGCTCCTTTTTAGGCAATGGGCCATTTTGTGATTGCTTACAAAATGTAAACATCACTCGAAATGAACTGAGCTGTGCTGTGTGTGGCACTGAAACCTTCAATAGCTCTCATCATGACATGCATCTGACAATAACACCCTGTCACATGTTAGTAATAAACCTATACTTTATCAATCAGCCTGATAATGCGCGTGTGATTCTACATGTATAACACCAAAAATTGATGTACCAAAGACCAGATTACTCTACCTGGATGAGTAACAACATTCTCTTTAACATTCAACAATATACTTTTGAAATTCAAAACTTTTCTTCAATTTGTTTGACCTGGTGACATAATGATATTAATATCACATTGTTTCTCAATGTATTGCACAATTTGTAATGGTTCTTATACTTTGATCAGTACTAAATAGGCAGGAATTGTTTGGTGTTTACTACTATGACAAAACTAGACACATTCAGTTTACCTGTCTGTTCTGTTTTGTGTGAAAAGAAAGTAGATGATACATAGGGTATTGATTCATTTTTCTTGACACTTCTTGTGAGATGTCAACGAACTAATTTAAAAAGTAATAAAAACATTGATAATCCACTGTTTTTAAGGCCTGCCTATTTGGGATTGAACACAGAAATCCCCCAACCTTTTTTTTTTTTTCTTCCTCTTAAATTTCATTAGTTACATTTTAATTTGATAATAAAATATTTCGAGTTATAGCTCATTTTAGTTTGAATACTGCATATCTCATAAAAATGTTGTTTGAAGTATCAGTTAATTAATCAGAATTAGTGGCAAATTTGTTTTGGTCAATATCTTTATTATCAAAGATTCATATGTTATCATAATTAACAATAGTCAATTAATTGATTCCATAAGGATCAACAAATTAAGCATTGATGGTCTGAAATCAAAAGATCAAACTAATTTGGTTATATTGCCTTAATAAACATGCGTGTATTTTAGGGGGCTTTGTTCAGCCCCCCCGGGTAGGAGTGGCAACGGTACGCCACTGATAAAACAGTGTGTTCTTCTCTGTATTTCAAACCTTGTCTTCCCTATCTGTGGCAAATGAGAGAGACATAAGGCATATGACAAAGCAGTACATTTTTGTATCCAAAAAAATAAAATTGTAAATTAAAAACATCTGATGAAATATAAATAACAGTCCAGATAAAATGTAACATGTGTGTAACAAAAACCGTGTCACCAAACTTGGTAGAACTTCACCAGTTGTTAATGGGCTATTCCAGTTGAAATCCATACACCCCCTATGGAAGACATGACCTGAAATATCTTCCACACTGGCAAAGTGAATTTCAAAATTGAGTCACATATTCGGGTAACCCCATTTGAAATTCACACTCCTTATGTGGAAGATTAATGCCATGTCTTCCGCAGGGGGTGTATGAATTTCCAATGGAATAGCCAAAGGCTAGCCATGCAAGCAAGATCTCAGTCTCACAAAGACATCAAGGGCTAAGTGCAACACTGCCTCATCTCAATTTCGGAAACATTGGAAAAAAAATTGTCTTTAAAGCCACACATTGCTACTTCTTGCTCGTTTCCCAGGAAAATGGCAAGAGTGTACTAAACATGAGAAGGTTAAAATTTCACCTTAAAACACATGAATAGTCTTACAATTAGGGTTGATTTACCTCTAGGTCACTCAATGTGCCATACAATAGTAGAACTACAATTGGTTGGGTAGACTCTTACTTCCACATCTGTTTTTCAAGTGATGGCTTTAAAGAAATCTTTAAAGGCCATGTTTTACTGGTCTATAGTTTTATTAGGGTTGTAAAAGGGCATAATGACTGCTCAGTGCCAGAAGTGGGTAGGTGCAATAGCTGCCATGTGTAGCTGAGTACAATATACTATGTAAAATGACAAAATGTTCACAGGGCAGCTATTGCACTTACATGTACCTACTTCTGGGACTGAGCAGTCGATAAGTCCTTGTTGTCACTGTACTCAAAAACCATTATTTTCTACACATTTTGGTATCCTTGATATATGAAAGCACTTCGCAAAATATATTAAATATATACAGGCTAGTTGAAATGCTAGACGGTCAGTTGTGAACCACACCAACAGGTCCAATCTGGGATATAGAGCAAGTTGATACAAAATTGAAGTATAAGCATAGCAAGACTTTTTTCTAAGTAAAGCGACGAAAAAACAATCCTGTTCTACAGGCTCAACCGACAGCCAGTTTTGGCCAAAGTGGACTGATTTGGTCTGAAATTTTTTGGAAAAATTCAGCAAATTTTCCAGCTGTGTATGCGAAAAGATTTGTCAAAGTACCAGTGTTTTAAGGGTCATTTAGCCTTTTCCTGACCAACGAACCCTACTTGGCAAGTCCGTAGAACGGGGTTGGGTTTTCTTTGTCCAATGGTTAAATCCCAATACACATGCAAAAGCAGAAGCCATTGTACCTATTATAATGCTACTAATACCATGTTTTTGCAAAAGCTATTCTTTGATGAGGTAGTAGATTACACAAAATGGCACTTGGATTTGCAGATCAAATTTAGGAATTAGGCCTACATGCTAAAGATATATGGGAGTGCAACATTTTTGGTTTGTCTATGATTAGCACAATAGTGTAGTAAATATTAAGTAATATATCTTTCCATGTGGGTCACAATTACAATGCTTGGTTTACTTGATCAACTCACATTATGCATACTGCATATGGTGACTCATACTAGATGATGAACAATTACAGTTACATTTAGAAAATAGTGGCCCCTTAATATCTTCCTGGACCATGGCTAGATAACATACATCATAGAGCAGCTAATCATTATTATAAAGGAATTTGTAAATTGATACTTTCAAAGTTAGTTTAACCAGAAAATTTCACCAAGACTTGAACCACCAACCTACAGATTATGAGAGTGCTTCCTATACCACTACGCCAAGCAATTCGATTAGCCAGAATTCAAAGCTCATTCTTTTATAATAATTAAAACTGTACACGGTAACAGAATAATTCAAGCCTGATATTAATAATGAATAGCGCTGCTCTAAGACTATTCAATTTCTTATGGTTCAGCTAGGAGCAGATTATAATAGAAGATGCAGACTGCACTTACTGCACAGGTCAGCAACCAATCACACCATGCCGTTGCCCTGACGTCAGAAGCAAACTAGTCTTTTTAACTCGGTCTTCAATTATAAGGAGCCACAATCTCCTAAAAATTGTTACAGTTTCCATGATTATTTGTCAGACATTATACACACCCTGCAATATCCTTATGTTTCAATCAGGGCATTTCAACAGGGGCATTATCCATGATTAGAAAACAAAAAATACCAGGATACATGAGAGGCTAAAATTGGTGGATTTTGCATAATTGCTGGTGCCCTTTCTGCTACCTATGATCTGCCATTGGACATATCTGCGTCTACTTTGAACACAAATAGTTTTATTTGTGACTAATACTGACTACATGTATATTAAAAACTACTGGGGGCACATGACGGATATAAAAATACACATGGAGTTCAATATCTTACTACAACTTTTCATATAACTTATGCATAATTATACATGTATATTATCCATTAATATCTCTGATTGGTGTCATTATGTCATGTAACCATGCATCATATCTGTGTAAAAGCTATCACTATACATTGTAGTATTGGGTAGTGTTATTTCAATACACACACAAGAAATTTCAATTCAATTCAGATTCAATTATCACAACCAAATATTCAATTCCAATTCAAAGTATTTGCTATTCTCAGTTGTTTTGATTAGAATCTAATTCAATTAAATTGCAATTTCAATAAAAGTTGATTCCAATTCAAATCTCCATTTTCTTCCTCAAAACCATTTTGATTCAATTCCTATTCAATTTTTGCTGCTCAAAATTGATTCAAATCAAATCCAATTTGTAATAAGTAAATTGATTTCATTTCAATTCCAATTCAATACATCAAATGAACAAGAGCCAAAATCAATTTCAATTCAATTCTGATGAATCAAAATAACATTAGACTGGGGAAGATGATCACATCTCTTTGTACCCATCACATGGATGATGTATTTGTTGCTTTTCTTCAATAATTTTGTAATGGTCATTGCCGTATAAAACGTTTATAAATATATATACATCAAATGACCATATCTTAAAGATACCTTAAAACTCGCTCATAAACATGAAATATTGGTAGACTGGTTAGTTACACTGAACACACACACACACATAGGAAATTGTGGAAGATCATATTTACCAAACAAAATTGACCAAACATTTAGGAACACTTGATACACAAAGGCACCTCTAACCCAACACAGAGAGGATTCAGTGTAACACTGCCTTATGTCCATTTTAAAATCATGTCTCACTTGAGTAGTTGTAGCACTAACTTACACCTGCTGAAGATAAGGTTATGTTTCACTGGTCTATGGCTTTATTGGGGTTAGATATGGACATGAGTCTTTGTTATCAGTGGAAACCCCTTTTATCTGAAAAAGTTGGTACCAAAACCTCATTTTTGCCAAAAATGGAGATTGGCAGTGTATCGCTGAGCCCTTAACATGTACTAGGACATAAAAGACAGTACTACAGTACATTCTTGATGACCTAATAAAATATTGGGGAAATCCACACTGAAGATCAGATCTGCATAATAAGCAAATCAGTATACAGTACAGTGACCTGCATGAAGTTTATATTTTTATTCTGCACAAGCAGACGGTTCAAAGCAGTACAGATGAAGTTCCTGTGCTTTGTATAGAATGAGAATACACTTCCAAAGCAAGTGTTGCTTTCATGTCAACACATAGTTGTACTAGCTATGCATGTTCAAATTTATCTAAAAGTGTCAATTGATGCAGATTTATGGTCCCCTTGTAGATGCCCCATTATATCTTCCCAGGTTGAGGACCATGTATTATATTTACCATATTATCACATTAGGAACAGGTGATACAAACAATTAAGGGTTGGATACATTATACAGGATATTTCTATTGTTTTGATACTTTAAGCAAGAAGTTAAACATCCTTTGTGACAAAGGTATAATACTTTGCTTTTGGGTTCAGGGTGATAAGGTACAAAAAATACTTTGCACACATGGTCAATCAAATTTAACACTTTGTGAATGTTTTGCTCTACCATTCTTATATATACTTCACCCAGAAACTAGCAATATTGTCATTTACATGAGACTACATCTCTATCACAAGCTAGATGTAACATGTATACCAATCCAGCATCAATCCTTACAATTTGTTGTACTTTTTGTTTCAAAAGCAAAACATATTGTAAGTTAGCAGGAAGGCAGGAGCTGTCCAGTTATATAATCCAATTCTACACTCAAGTGATAGGCTTTGTTCTGGGTAAATTGTTCTCCTTCTCAACATTTACTGCAGCTCTGTGGAATATCCTACATGCTAAATTGCCCCAATGCGTCTATCATAATGGAAAATCACCTGCAAGACGTCGGATTATTACAAATCTATCAGTGCAAATTATGAATTCTTTGAGACTGCTTCTGTAAGATTTACATGGCTATTTAACTACGAAACTATAACACTGAAATTCCCACTGAAATCTAAAATTCACCAACATATTTCAGTGCAATAAGTTTAATTTCAGTGCGCTGGATAACTGGACACCGATTTTCAGTCCATCTTACAATGTGTTTGAACAATGGTCATTTGCATACCTGGATAATAACAAAAGAGCACATTTCAATGTTTTGTAGAATTTCTTTCTATTCTGTTAGTTTTCAGCATTAGTCATACATTTCAGTGTAATTTTCAGTGTCATAGATTTATAGTATTTTTATACATATTGTTTACTTTTCTTAGAATATGTCAAGAACATGGCGAAAGGATTGTCATGGTTAAATCACAACTTTATATTGCTCTTTTATGTAGAGAAGACTTTCTCATGTATGTCAGACTTTAAGTCAGCAACTTATGCTCCTGAGTCATTAGCCCTAACCATAACACTGTTGATTTACAGTACAATATCCATTGCAAAGCCCATTAACTAGTTGGTGAGTTATGTGAAAGCTGACAGGCATGAACAACCCATTTGGCTATTCCAGTTGAAATCCATACACCCCATATAGAAGACATGACCTTAATCTTCCACACAGAGAGTGTAAATTTCAAATGGGGTCACATGAATGGGTGGTTCCATTTGAAATCTGCACCCATATGTGTGGTGTATTTCAACTGAATGCCCATTTGACATTTACTTTTTACTCACTTAACACTAATTTTTCAAAAAGCCAAACATGTACCAACAATTTGGTTACTGCCAGCACCATCCACATCCAATGACAATGCTATGGCATACATGTATGGTGCTGTACGGTGGTCTTACCAAGCACATGCATGAGACGTCCCACTGAGTGTATTTATGTAAGGGCTATATAGTATTGGAGTAAGAGTTAAGCTTAAACCTTATAAACCTACAACCCAGGAAAAAAAGGTTGGCACAGTTTGCCTGTCTTTTGGTATATCTCTGCCCCCGCTCCCCCAATTCAATGTTGGACCAAGCCATGTTGTCAAAAGGTCCATGAGACCCTCCAACATTGAATGATGGGGAGTGGGGAAGGATGAGATATAGGGGGGAGTCTGTACAACACATATATTGTCTGCATGTTTTCCTCGCCTCCCCAATTTTAATAGGGCTCGCATTTCCATTGTTTAGTGCATGTGTGCCAACTATTAATTTCCGGGTTGTCCGAATCAATTCCAAAAATATGCATCTAATTTCATATTTTGGCTTGTAAAATAAAAACCGTTAAAGGTATGGCCACCAAATTTTCAGGAAATAATCCTCACATTCATATCAATATATGAAATTAATATAAACAAAAAATATTGTGAAATAAGGTATAAGTCAAACGAATATTATATAATTGCCGATTATTTTCAAGTTTAAAGCTATGATAACTCGTCCAAAATATGCATCTAACTTCATATTTTGGTTTATAAACTAAAAACCATAAAAGGTATGAGCACGAAATTTTAAGGGAGTAATCCTCACATTCATATCAATATGTAAAGCTCATATTGATAAAAAATATTGTGAAATAAGGAATAAGTCAAAAGAATATTATATGATTGCCGATTATTTTCGTAGTTTAAAGCTATGATAATTCTTCCTAAAAATGCATCTAATTTCATATTTTGGCTTATAAAATATAAAGCATTAAGATATGGCCACCAAATGTTCATGGATTAATCCCCATATTCGTTTCAATATGCAAAAATTAAAATTAATCAAAAATATTACCGATAATCAATAATTATCGATTATCGATAATCAATAAATCCTTTTTTAATATTCAATGTTTAAAAATTTATAGGCCTACGCAACCAACAAAACTGTATATCTGCAGTAATTTGAAAATATGACTTTCTCGTAAGTGCTATAAAAGCATCATTTTTTTACCATTTATATGCACATCATATCTCATGCAACCTGAAGGAACGAAACTTGTTTCCGGTTTGGATTGTAACACCTTAAAATTCACATTTTTAAGTAAAAACGGTTCAAATATTTTTTCTGAATTGAAAAATCTCTCATGGTATATAATGGCCATATTAGGCATTGTGATTGGCAATTTCAAACTTTTTTAGTTCAAGCATCATGGCCGTGGACACGTGATGCTCTGTTTTGAAAGCCATCCGAGTTTCCATTTTGACAAACAACTTGGTGCCGCAATTATGGTGATATTTGTACAGTGCCGTAAAATAAAGGTAGAAATACAGAAAAAAAAGAAGGACGGACATTGGCAAAAATTAATAGAATGATGAATATAATATGATGAAGGATATTGTAAAATAATAACAAAAAGAAAAGTAAAAGAAATCTAAATATATTCAGGGGCTCGAACCCGTGTTCCAATGCGCCTGTGGCAGATGCCGTATCCATTGAACCACAGAGCTGTGTAACTTCAACAGGCTTAAACTATAATATAATGCTATTCAAGATGCATGTATATAAATATACGCTCTACATACGGTATACAGTCCAAAAATTACTTTTTACGGCATTTTGTTTCATTAACTGAATATTTATCATATAGCAGGTGTTGGCTGACATTGTGCTCCACATTTATTTCAGTTTTGGGCGAGGTAAAATGACTTTGGGACAAAAAGCGAGCGATGTACACGTTTGTATAAATAAAAAAGAAAGTAATATTATATTAAAATTCTTTACTCTTAAAAGACGTGTATACCGTCCGATTTTGTCCCGTAGTCATTTATCCCGGACAAAAACTGAACTAAATGTGAAGCACAATGTCAGCCAACACCTGCTATATGATAAATATTCAGTTAATGAAACAAATGCCGTAAAAAGTAATTTTTGACTGTATACCGTATGTAGAGCGATATTTATATACATGCATCTTGAATAGCATTATATTATAGTTTAAGCCATTGAAGTTACACAGCTCTGTGGCGAATTGATACGGCATCTGCCTCAGGCGCAGTGGAACACGGTTCGAGCCCCTGAATGTATTTAGATTTCTTTTTCATTTTTATTTTACAATATTCTTCATCATATTATATTTGTCATAAGCCAATGTCCGTCTTTTTTCTGTATGTCTACCTATATTTTACGGCACTGTACAAATATCATCGTAATTTCCGCACTGATGATGTTTTTATATAAACATACATAAAATTGCCCTATCTATGATACGGGTGCAATTACATTAATTTGATGTAATAATAGCTGATTGAAAATTGCTCATTCAGTTCTTTTTATTTATCATTTGAATTAGAAGCAATTCGATGTAATACTGCATTTAAAAATCATTCTTTCCTTTTTTGTCAGTTTTCGCGTAATTCAGACCCAAGCCAAGACGCAAAACCACGCATTAGCGATGTTTTTAATGACCACTCCCTAAAGAAACAAATACATTTTTTCAATTTTTTTTATTTATCGTAAAGCCCTATCACTTATATGTTTTTGTGTGAAATATGAAGATAATTCAACATTCCGTTGCAAAGTTATTGAGTAAAAACGGAAAACAGATGCAATATTTAGGATTTGACTCGGACAACCCAGGAAAAAAAGGTTGGCACAGTTTGCCTGTCTTTTGGTATATCTCTGCCCCCGCTCCCCCAATTCAATGTTGGACCAAGCCATGTTGTCAACAGGTCCATGAGACCCTCCAACATTGAATGATGGGGAGTGGGGAAGGATGAGATATAGGGGAGTCTGTACAACACATATATTGTATGCATGTTTTCCTCGCCTCCCCAATTTTAATAGGGCTCGCATTTCCATTGTTTAGTGCATGTGTGCCAACTATTAATTTCCCGGGTTGTAGTCTTCATAGTTATGGCAAGCTCAAAGAGCAGAGATTGCTGACATCTCTGAAATGCTTTCTGAATTGCACTAATCAAACAACAAATTCTCTTCTTCTCACAATCCATACCTCAAGACTATGACAAGAAGGAATAATAATTTTAAAAAGTTACATCACTTTTTCTTTTGCACACTTGGTTTGGGAGTAAAATAGAGTTGTTTAGTTAGCATAGACATAAAGCATGGGATTTGTTTCTTGCCTATCATACTAGCTTGTAGACAACGTTCCACGGCTCTGTTGGCTACCGTTCTGTTGACGATAGTGAGAAGATGGGTGAATTCTAAGGATGTACCATACGTATCTAATGCGTGACATAATGCCTGAACGTACCATGAGCCGTAGGCTGTGTCTCTATGAGAGTAAAAACCTGGAAAGATAGAAAAGAAAGTATACATAAGAATAAATAAAGGATTATCTTTGAAAAGTTAATGGTAACTTCATTATAGTGATTAGTGGTCACTACCCTCAACAATAATTCTAACCCTGAACTCTTTATCCTATTACCTAATCCTAACCCTAAAACTAATCTTCATCTATTAGGGTAGTAGCAGGGAATAAATAAAGATTGGGAAGCGTCACTCGAGGATAAATGTAATAAAACTATGGATGCCGCTATTTCCCTGCCATCGCGTAGGCCTGGAACACTACCGCGATTTCTACCAGCTGCATCGCGACCGTGCTCCGCGTTCAAGAAATAAAATTACCCGTGAAAATCACGGATTGCTGCAACCAAGGTTAGACCTTTTCAAGCCTGCAACAGTGTATTTTTTTCAAATGTTGAATAGCTGTGTTTAATACTTTTAATAATATTTTTAGCGCATCCATTAACTTAATTTATTAAATACATCAAATCGACCAACAATCCCACTCTCCAGACCAAGATTTATACAAGAAAAATACTGTTTCAATCACAAAAATTAACCTTAATTTCGCGCCTACACGTAAGACTTGGCAATAGTCTATTCAGATATCGTTGTCAAGCTCGAGGTGATTGACCCTTGATGATTGACAGTCGGGAACGCGTACTGCTACTCGTAGTCATGGTGCTGGGCGCTCAGGGGTGCTCGACGGTCGCCAGCACCCCCTTTTCCAAAGATGGCGGCGCCCATGCTGGTACCAAATTTGTGATTCCCGGCAACTTCTGTATAGCATACCGTAGCGTGCAAATTTTGCCAAATTTGGAGAATCGGCGAAACACTGTCAACCCCTTGGTAGTAGCACTTCTTCAAAAGTATTGCCAAAAGTCCCAATTTTTAGTGAAATTACTAACAATTCTTTATATATGTTTTCTAATGAAATGTGTGAATTGAACATGTTTCTATTGCTTATTTTGTTCTATTAGGTATTATTAGAAGTGAATTTTCACTGGAAAAAAGCTTGGTAGCAAACACTTACTGTCACTTTCAGGTTAAAATACAAGAGATGGGGAAGCACACTGAACCATGTGGAATATGATATTATCACGGATTCACGGTAAATACAATGAAATAACAACAAAATTACATCCGTAAGTGCATCATCAAATAAGAATCTGGTGAAATTCTACCATAATGAGGCAATGAACTGGATGGAAGTTTGAGTCATAATAGGTTTTGTCCATGCAATTTAGCACCGTAACTGACATGACTGATGCAAGTTTTAAGCTTATTCACACGATATGGCCTGGAAAAGTTTGCATATTTGTCAAATTTTCATTGAAAATTGGAAGGGGCCTTTAAGAGGGAGCATTTAATACAAACAACACAGTATTTAAAATTCCATAAATTATTTCAGGCTGTGGGAACAATGAGTCTCATTACCAAGACACCTTACCTTGTGTAACTGAGTAGCATATAAGAAAATCTGCCCCTGCTGGAATGGTTGGTTTTGGGCCTGCATCTTGTACAATTAAACCACTATCAGGTTCATCTTCTGCATCAGTTTCAAGCGGCTCAACTCCAATTTCATGCTTCTCACCACGACATGCCTGTCAATGTAAAATGGGACAAATTCTATCAAAATTACAACAGAGTACTAAAAGTTGATTGTCACAGGAGAGTCGTCAAGGTATTTTTTGATTGCTGCATCCAGATGAACAAATTCATTTCATATTACTGAAATATATGGATTACAAACACTCTAACTATATCATAAGAAGCCCCAAGCCTAAAGTGGAGAATTTGGGAAGCTCATTCCCAGGAAATTTTGTGTTTGGAGGAAATTTAAGGTTGAAAATAAAGAGAAATACTTGAAAAGTCGTATATCTTCTTGCGGGAAAAATGTTGGGTTTATATTCCTGGGGAATTCATATTCTTCCCATCCAGCTCATAACTTTGAACAACCATAAAATATCAATATGTAACACGATCTAATCCAAACAGGTATTGGGCAAAGACTTTGGTCTGAGTGGATCTTAATTCAGCATGCATGTTTGACAAAAAATTAGGCAATAGAAACAAATTATTTCGATCTTTCGATCGACCATCAATGCCTGGTTGATCTTTATTATATTATTTATGAAATCAATTAATTTACTATTATTGATTGTGATGAAATAGTAATTTGTACCTGTAGCGATATTGGGCAATATAAATTTAACATTAATTCTGATAAATTAGTTGATTAATTGCAAGCATCGAAGCAGCATCGACGGTCGATTCAAAGATTGAACAAATTTGTTTCTGGTGCCTTACCTGAATAAGAAATATTTTCGGTTTTCCTACAAGTGAAGGACAATTTTCTCCTCTGAAGATATCATAGAATACTTGAATAGGTAGAGTGCCATCATGTCCATACACTACACCATCGTCTCCATGAGTTAGAAATATACACATGAAACAGTCTGAGTCACTGTGGTCTGTACCCATGGCAGCTGAAATAACAATGATGGGAAAATGACTAATGGATTACTCAAAACATTCACAAAATACAGTAAGCAAAAGAATTAAGGTACCAGTTATGTTGAATCCCTGTATATCCTAAACAAAAACAGATATGTCATAACTGGAACCAGCAGCCAAAGGCTACATCTTTTAGCTTGAATTTAAGATCTAGAAATAAAGACACAACAATCCAAAAACCCAAGGAAGATGCAAATTCAAAAGCTGCAGTTTGCTCTCTTGCATGCCCTATTCATTTGTACACAAAGCGTTCTCAAACAAAAGATCTAGCGCAAAATTAGCATCATGCTTTCACTGATTAGAACACAAAAGTGGAACTTTTGATTTTGTTTCTTCCTTAGGTTTTAGATCACTTTACTTTCTTTTATTCTCAACTATATTCAACAAATAAGGCCTTAAATAAGAGCTAAAAGAGTACAGGAATAATTGGCTGTTTTATTTAATTTTGACATATTTGCCTTTGTTTAAGGGGTGAACATAACTGGTACCTTAATTATTTTGCTTACAGTAGATGCTGCTTCTCTCATTGTTTAGTTAGAAATCCCTTTTCCTGAATATAGACTGTTATAAATTATGTATTATAATATTGGAAACTAAAAATTAAAACAGTCAACATGTAAATAGCGGAGGTGGTATATATGCATGAGATAAACATTATCTTTGCTGGTAATTCAAATCAATCTACAAATTTTCCTTTTCACTCTTACCCATTCCAATAGTTCTCTTCAACTCCTCCACAGTGAGATCTTGAAAGAGCATGATTTCAAATCCCATCTTGCCTAGATATTTCTTGAGGTTCTCTACATCTTTAGCATTACCCGTTCTCTTTGGCATCCCAGTCTTCCAGTGGAATTCCTCATGACTGAATATCACTGCAATTCCTCGCTTCTTATGATCCATGCGATACCTGATTTCAGCATCTTTGGTCATGGATTCAAGAAACCTGAAAAAAGGAAAAGAAACATTGTTTCACCCAACATTATAATATGTTATCAAGTTTCATTTTTCAACTCTTTCCAAAACTGGAATTTTGTCGGAAACCCATGAATTTGGACTCTTCACAAAATCTATTTTATAGTTGTTCTGAAGATGACAATTAGAAATCTCAGCCCTCTAAAAAAGATGTCTGAAAGCAAGATTGAATCTTGCTCAAGTTGACCAACTTAAGAGTAGCAATTAATTTCAAATCATATTCAGACTCTGTTCTTGTGATACTTATGTTTGTTTGTTATATCACTAAAATCATTTCATTACTTCACATCATAATCTCATAGCAATAACATTTGATGATACCACCAAGCTGGTACCAAAACAATATGTTGCACAGGGTGATCTAGGCATTTTTTCTAATTTCTTATTTTAACCTGGTTAGTATTTCTGTAAATATCAGACACTGTTCTCCCATATCAGACACTGTTCTCCCATGATGCACAGGGTAGGGGGTAAAGACACTCAGACATTGCCCTGATTGGAACTGGCTGTGAGGTCTTTGTCACTGCACCTTCCCCACAGTACATTTCAAATGAAGTAATGAAGAGAGTGGATAATAAATTTGTGATATTTGACTCCACTGAGAATTGAACCAGGGACATCTTGCACCTGAGTCAAAGACATGAACCCCTCGAACATGCTGCTCTCATAATCCATTGCAAATGTGTTGTGGTCAGTGCTTACTCTACCACTGCACCATGCAAATGATGCAAATTCCAATAAATTTGATTGAAAACATATTTTGCTGATACCAGTCAGTTGAATTAAAACACTACAAAGGTAGAAAGGAAACTATAAACAGGCACTTAACAAGGTGATGAAATACAAAGTCCAATAACTGAAGACAAACAAGTGTCCAAAACATTGCAATCAACTAACTGTGCCCAGTCTCATTGCAATCAACCAACTCATATTCTTTAGCAGGAGTATTTATATTTTTACAGAAATGCTTCCATGGAAGTCTTAACTTTTCATGAGATGTTTATATTTCCAAAACTTTCAATAGGTAAAATGCCTTTTTTTCTTCCATCACTTTCAAAAGTGCTCATTTTTTCCATACCAAAAACAGGGAATTATCAAGATATATACCCCTGTTCTTTAGAGTGGGGCAACGCAACCTACAGGCCCACACTGCTAGCAAGTTTTGCTGGAAGCCAGAAGTTTGAACTAATTCACAGCACCAATACTGATGGTTCACAAAGTCAATTCCTATCTCAGGTTTTGTACATGGCTATCCTCCCCTCCAGGGTTAAGACAAACAGAACACTCATTATTTTTCTCTGAAAGAACTACTTACCCAGTAAATCTGAATGGACCTGTTGATGCCTCTGTCTTTGTAGCTGGTTCTTCTCGATCTACACTGCTACCCTCTTTGATTGATGGCCTTCCAAAGAATGGTCTAAAAGCTATATAATACAAAAAAGTATATAATACATTTTGAAAAAAACTGTATATACTGATCAGCAGGAACTGAGGCAGCAGCGCATTTTCACAGCTTGTTAGAGGAACTGTTGAAATAAATGTACATCCACAGCCAATGATTTTTCACTAGGTGCATGAAGCAAATGATTAATTAATTTGGGATAAGTATTTCGTATACCTCTTGGATTCTACAATTCAAGGAACCCATTCAAATTTGATTCTAAATTTTGAAAATATGTCAAAGTAGTGGGATGTGTTTAAGCTGCAAAAGGAAGATGTTAACTATGATGAAATTGTGGATTTAGACTGTTGTGCTCACTATTTCACCCCCCCCCTCCACCCACACCATTTGCCATGCATGATATCTCCCCTGTAGACATTTTTCAAATGTGATTTGTTAATTTCACGGAATTTATGACACTTAATCTGAAGTCCTATGTCAATTACTTATGTCAGGTCATCTTTGACACAATGGCAAATCAGTTGTTATTGTGTCATTCAAAATCAGGCTATTTGTACTGTTTGTTGACATAATGTAAATATAAACAGCATTTGATTTCATAACCATATTTTGTGTATGGTACAGTGTATAATGTGCTGTGTGTTTCTTTTCATTATCTGTTTGTAAACTGGTTTCAACATTGACAGGATTCACTTTCTGGTAATATTTTATCTTTTGCTGTTTATTTTTCATGGGAGTTCAATAAATTGAATTGAATAGGCTATTCCAGTTGAAATCCATACCCTCTATGAGAGACATTACTTTAATTCAGGTAACTTCAGTTGAAATTCACACTCCCTGTGTGGGTAATTAATGTCATGTCTTCCATAGGCCTGGGGTGTATAGATTTCAACTGGAATAGCCCATTGGCTGACCACTTACTTGACCCTCTTGCATCAGCACTAGTTGTGCCATCAAGTACATCAGGTGGGGTATCACTAGTCAGGTCTGGTGGAGGCCCAGTAGATGCTACTGCTGCTGATGCTGATGAAGCCGCTGCACCAGCTGCTCCTTCTGGATCTTCTCGTTGTAGAGGCTGATCATTGCTTGCTGCTGAAGGTGAATCTGGCTGGGTTGTGTTGCTTGCCATGATGACTGGAGGTTTCTATAAAATAATCTGCAGAAAAATAGCACTGAAGCCTGTAAAGTGTAAGTTTGTAAATAATTTAGGATGCATAATAGTATGTGCTTCAGTTTGACACTTTACATGTACGTCACTCCGTACCAACTTGGGAGAGTTTTGTGAACTCCCATGAACTTCACAAATTTCTCTTGTAAGTTGTTGCACGGACGACAGCAGTTTTGTTGACAATCGAAAAATAAAATTTGGTAATTCGGAACTATAGAGGGCAGACAGCAGGATTTTTTTTTATATTTTCATATTTTCGGGCATTTCGGGGTGGAGTGGATAAAAAAACCCAATGTTTTCCCCCCACAATGCAAAGCGAGACCCAGATATAAGTTGGCCATTTTTAGTAATTTCATCGCAGTTTTCCCCAACCATTAAATTCACAATTTATTTATGGAACTTTTCCTAGCTTTTTTTTCAAAATTTGAATTAATTTTAGTTGGAGCATACTTTTACCTACACTAGCATGAAAGCAGTATATTCAGATAAGCAAAAAAAAGCCTCGGGCCATTTGGGACCTTGCTCTCAAAACTTTAAGGCCTACGGGCCCAAATAATTATAAATTCACCTGATTATAATTTAACAATAAGGAACACACACATACTTCATTTTGTAGTAATTATTGATCATTTTATTCACAACAAGGTAAGTTTTGCAGACGACTCATGAATCTGGTGCTCACGGTGTCGGTAATGCATGTACGTACATCGTTGTGCAGCCAGAACAGATGCTTTTTAGTGGGCCCTCACAGATTTTCACGAATTCAAAGGCTGAGGGCCCACCTTATTTGAAACGATGTGTGAATTATGAGTGCCCGAACTGAATCACCTTTCATGCCTTTCCTAACAAACAATTTCAATAAGGCCAAGTAAAAAATATTCATGTTTCTCGTCCCCTCCCGCTTCCTTTTTTGAAGATTCTTCAATTTTCTTAAATTATTTGGTAAACTTTCAGTTATAACTTATTTTCAAAGATGTTTCAGAAGTTATTCTACAGCTTTCCAACTGTATAAGAAGCATTTCAGGAGAGTTTTGTGATCACTACAGGGGCCTACCTCTCAGAACAAGAAAATAAAAAGAGCCTCCTCTTTCATTTCAATTATTATTCTGTCTGCCGCAAATGCCAAATATGGCACCAAATAAGGGTATAAAGAGTGATTTTCCAATAAAAAATTGGAAAGCCCCTCATCCCACTAATTTTCAAAAGCCCGGACGAGAAACATGTTTTATTTTTTATTTGGCCTAATCATGATATAGGTATGAGAGGGAAACGTCAGTTAACACATAATGCTAGTCAGCCAAAATGGCCTAAACCGGCGGCAATACAAATTTACATTGAAATTTAAAAGAACCGCTTGCTCAAGGAAACCTACATAAATATGTTGTCTATACTTCACTTGACCCAAATATCAGTATTGGTCCGAGTATAGTCCCACCTGTTTTTATGTGAAAATTTTTCACAATTGGGGGGTGGGATTATACTCGAATTTCAAAAAAAAAAAAAAAAAAAATTTTTTTTTAAGTTTATTTTTTTTCGGTTTTGGAGTGTCCTGGACCTAGACCTAGATGCTAGGATCATTCATGGTTGACCTAAAAAAAAAAAAAAAAAAAAAAATTCAGATATTTTGTATTTTTTAATATGAAAATTGATACTTTGTATTCATGTCATAGTCTATTCATGATTTCAAAATGCATTCAAATTCAATGCATTTTGAAATCATTAATAGAGTATGACATGAATACAAATTATCAATTTTCATATTAAAAATAAAATATCTTGAATTTTTTTTTTTTTTTTTTTTTTAGGTCAACCATGAATGATCCTAGCATCTAGGTCTAGGTCCAGGGACACTCAAAAAAAAAAAAAAACTTAAAAAAAAAATTTAAAAAAAATTTTTTTTTTACAAATTATGAAATTTTTCGAAAAATGGGGGGTGGGATTATACTCGAGCGTGGGACTATACTCGGACGAATACGGTATATGATTTTTTTTGGTGATGAGAGACTCGCACATGGAATTTCAGAGGGATTTTGATAGCAGTTCCATTAAAAAAAGCTGCTATCGTCATGAGACTAAGATCTAGAAACACCCCCAAAATGCTTTTTTTGGATATTTTGCTAGCTGAATCTTTTTGATGAAAGTCAATCTTTGACTAGATGTAACTTTGCTACGCGTATAGCCGTATACGGAAAGTGCTATGACAAAAAGGTTTTCAGTGTTGGCTTTCTTTACTCAAGGGCTTTAAAGGAGGATTTTATGATCCTAGCATCCTCTTTTTATGACATTTTTCAGTAGATATCCACGAAAAAAGCTTATTTCCAAAATTTCAGTTGATTCCGATTTTGCGAGTTATGCATGATTTATGTGTATTACTGCTCCATAGACAATGTGTTGTAATTTCGTTCTGGTGCACCAGAACGAAATTCAAATTTGGCGATATTTTTGCTAAACGAATTAATCTGCAAGAAATATTTGGTACATAAACATTTATGTAGCCAGAGGTATCCAGTGGTGTAAAAATCTCAACTTTTTTGGGAAAAGTGGGGGATGAGGCTGTGGATCATTTAAATGCCCCTTTAATATGATATATAAAAAAAATGATGCAGTTTGATGGCAAATTTGAATTCACCTGGCATACCTACATGATAAGGCCGAGTAAAAAAAAACCTGTTTCTCGTCCGCACCCTCCTCCTTTTTTGAAGATTTTTCAAATTTCTTTTTATTTTGTAAACTTTCAGTTATAACTTGTTGAAAAAGATGTTTCAGAAGTTGAAACTTTTTTTACAGCTTTGTAAATGCATAATACATCAAAACTAAAAGAAGAGTTTTGTGACCACTAGAGGGGCCTGCCTCTCAAAACAATAAAATAAAAAGGGCCAGCCTCCTTTTTCTCAGATATCAATCTGTATCGAATACCCATGTGTAATATGGTGCCAAATAGAGGTATTTAGCATCTTTTTCCAATAAAAAATAGAAAATAAAAAGCCCCTCATCCTCCTAAATTAAAAAAACCCGGACGAGAAACATATTTGTATTTTTACTTGACCTAATTTTAATGCGAAATATCCTACTTCAGACTTTAAAATTTGATGATCATACCTACCGAAGTATCCTAAAAAGAACAACTTACAAGAGAAATTTGTGAAGAAAAGATAGCCAAAAAAAAAAAAGAAGCCTTCCCCGTCACAAGCAGGGTTGCCAAAACTTTTAGCCCAAGTCATGGTATTAGCCGTGAAATGTCGCCTAAATAGCCAAAAAATCGCCCAAAATTTTTAAGTCGATTTAGGGGGTTCTACACCCCGCTTTATTTTGAAATTTTTGAAAATGCTGAAATAAATTCTTAAAAAACAACAAAAACTGAAAAAACTGAAAAAAAATAATAAAATAAAAAAAAGCTGAAGAAAAATTTCAAGTCGATTTGAGGGGGTTCTACACCCCCGTTTTATTTTGAAATTTTTGAAAATGCTGAAATAAATTCTTAAAAAACAACAAAAACTGAAAAACAAAAAAAAAAATAAAATAAAAAAAAGCTGAAGAAAAATTTAAAGTCGATTTGAGGGGGTTCTACACCCCCGTTTTATTTTGAAATTTTTGAAAATGCTGAAATAAATTCTTAAAAACAACAAAAACTGAAAAACTGAAAAAAATAATAAAATAAAAAAAGCTGAAGAAAAATTTAAAGTCGATTTGAGGGGGTTCTACACCCCCCTTTATTTTGGTATTTTTGGGAAAAGCTGAAATAAATGATATAAAATTAACAAAACATGAAAAACGTTTAAAAAAAAAAAATTAAAAGACGCCTCAGGGGGGTTCTACACCCCTTTTTTTCTATTTTTTAATGCTGAAATAAATTATAAAAAAAACTAACAAAAGCTGATTTTTTGTTATAGGCCTAGGCCTACTGTAAGGAAAATTTATTTGTGAATTTTTGTGGAAATATTGAAATAAATTATAAACTAACAAAATTGAAAAAAAAAAAGAATGTTTAAACTGCAAATTGAAATAATGAAAACTAACAAACATTTTCAAAAATGTAAGGAAAAATAAACTGCAAGGAAAATAAAATGTTGACTTTTGAAGGGGTTCTGCACTATATTTTTAATTGTTGGGAAATGCTGAAACATTATAAACAAACGAACAAAAATTATTTTAAAAAATGCCAGGGGGGGATAAGCCTACACAAATTTGCCTTCAGCTGAGTGATAACTACATTAGCATGTAGGCCTACTATTTTTAATCAAATTCAAAGCGGCCGGTACTTTTGATCATCATGCCGTTTCAAAAGAAAATGTGCGGTAGGTGTTTTAGGCCTACACATTTTTATTTCAAAAGAACCGCCAACTAAAAAAAAAAAAACTTATGTTGAAGTAGAAGCTGCTTAAGTCGTCTTAAACCACTTGTGAGTATTTAGATGGGAATATTCTAAGGATTATCCCTCAGCTCAAGTGGTCTGTAGCAACAACATGTGATGCGATTAACCAGCACCCCTTCCTGTGCGTCCCATTGTCATGGGAAGCACACTGACCACAGAGTGTTTTGTAACTTTTGCTTATTGAATTAGTTGTTTGGTGCTTTTGTTAATGACCATTGAAAGAATTTGCAATCATGATCAAAAATAAGTTATGAAGTCGGCTTTGTCACAAATCGCCAACATTTAATCAATTTGGGTGAGATTTTCAAAGTAGCCTCAAATGTCGCTAAATCGCTGGAGCACTTTCTTTGTCGCGGGACGGAAGTTGAAAATCGCCCAATTGGGCGCCGAAATCGCGGGTTTGGCAACCCTAGTCACTAGTCTCCTCCGCAGCCAGTTTGGTTCCGCTCCCTCCACACAAACAGTCTGCCAATGGTCACGAACTGGTCCTTTTTGATTCGCTAACGGTTTTCTGCCGACGTCATCCAGCTTGACGTCAAACAAAGCTTTCAATTGGTCGATCGGCTAGACGGCTACTTTATTATTCATGAGCAAGTTTGACCCGCCATCTCGCCAGCTAGACTGAGGTCAATCAAGTTCCCGTATGTACAGCTCTCACGGCTATATACGTAGCCAATCAGAAACGGGCGTTATAAGTGGCCATTGGCAGACTGTTTGTGTGGAGGGAGCGTAACCAAACTGGCTGCGGAGGAGACTACCCTAGTCACAAGAAATGATTGTGTTACGCAGTATAAATCAATTCAATACAATAACAATGTCCGAGTCGATACAGGCGTTGTAGACGACAAAGTTGCCAAATTTTGCAGGTTTGCAATTTCCGGCGATCACAAAAGCACCAAAAAGAGCTGTATTTCCATAATATTGAGCGTTATATCAATATGAATTACTCGTAGCTAAGCTTTGCATACAGGCCTAAATTAAAGCGGATGTAAAATTGTACAAGTATTGCGTTATTCTTACCACACCTTTCTCTGATTTTTATCTCGAAAACCAAAGTTGTTGACTCACAAAAACACGACCTTTGAACTTTGCGCACGGTGCTCTAGCGCCCTCAATGGTGCATCCGGATGTACGTACGTCGAAGTGCAATACAAAAGTAAAAGTAATGTTCGTTTTCCTGCTGCAGGATGCCATTGAATAAATACTTTTTTTGAAACGCCTGCTAATACTTCGTAATTTTAATTCTAAGCAATTTTGTGAGTGTAAACATGGATAAGTGGAAGAAAAATTGTAAGTATTAAAATAAGTAAGTATAAGTAAATAAGTATCATATTAATCAGAATCAAAACAGGTACATAGACCTAAGTTAAAGCCATATTATAACATTTGCTGTTGAGGACGCCCTCACTGATTTTTTAAAATTCATTTTTTTACACGATTATATTGTACTTTATTAAACCAATATACCCTGCAAAAATCAAGACTCTAGGTGCTGTAGTTTTGTCAAAATCCGAGATTTTGAATAAAGCGCCGGAACCGGCGTCTTATTATTACGATGGAATTATTAGTCGAACGCCTACACGATGTTCATAATACACAGTACGTACACGGCGTATGGGACGGTGATCTACACAACAAAGGGTCGTACCATAACATGACCGAAGGAGTGGTACGTATTGGCGACATACGCGCTGGTAGTAAATTCCAATTTTCTTTGCTTTGCCGTAGTTGTTCGGCTCAAAAATAAAAGAGGATATATCTGACAGTAAAAACTAACATTTTATATCAAAGAATTGCTAATCTATTTTGTATGATAATGTTATAATATTGCTTTAAATGACTAAAAATGAAAATACAGGATAAAACATAGAGAATTCAATATATGGACATAATTAACTATCATATATATTTAACATGTTTAAAGAACGTTTTTAAAAGCAGAGTAAGTATTAAAAAGTAAGTAAGGGGTAAGTAAGTAAGATTAGCACGTAAACAAATATGAATGATGAATGAATGAATGAATGAATAAATAAATAAATAGGCCTAAATAAATAAATAAATAAATAAATAAATAAAAAAAATAAAAATAGATAAATAATTGTATAATTAAATAAAATAAATGATAAATAAATAATGAATGAATGAATGAAAAGAGAAAACCATTAAATTTACAATTTATTTATGGAACTTTTCAAAGCTTTTTTCAAAATTTGAATTAATTTTAGTTAAAAAGCATACTTTTACCTACACTAGCATGACAGCAGTGATTCACCTGATTATAATAACAATAAATAAATAATTAAATAAATAAAATTTTTATCTTGAAATGTAAGGAATAAGTCATATTATTTGGCTAACTTCAATGTAAATTATATGTAAATAGCGCCCTCAATTGGAGCACAAATGTTCAGTTTATAGAATAAACATTATCACAAAAAAGCATTTAAATAAAGAGATGAATAATTTGATATAATTTGATATAGAACTGAAAATCTATGTTTAAAATAGCTAAAAATATACATGTATATTAGTACGAAAGCTGTTGGTATAGTCTAAGTCTAGAAATGAACATTATATAATGATTTGTTAGAAAAATTAAAAAATGATCACATCAAACAACCGTGTATGGTTTTAGCCGTTGAAACATTTTGTTTTTTGTATTATTTGGCATTCTTTACATATGTATGGATTATCAAAGCTATCCACAATAATTCATGTATAAACAGAAAGTCAAGGCACTTTTATTCAGTACTCTTTCGCGTAAGGCTATAGCCCGACACATCATGGCCCTACGTTGCTCCTTCTTCAGACACGGAGAAGGCCAGTGGAAATCGTAGTGACGGAGGTGTGAGTACCTCGGGCTAGTAAAGGTATAGCACTTTTTTATATCAAAGTTATTTCTTGAACATTAACATACTGCAGTTACTGTCCGTTTTCCTATACACAATACACAGTGCTCTCACCATTTTGTAACATGTCCTAAATTTTTAGCTAATTTAGGTGTTTGGAAATATTCGCACTTTTGTGTTTTAGGAAGGATATGTAAACGACAGATAACACCAAAAAATATGAAGATATTATTTCCAAACCGTGTTAAGTCAACAACCATTATGTTTCTCATTTTCAAGAATGCTGGTTAACAATAAGCCATGTAAGAAAATAATATTATTTTGCTTCCGAGCGCGCAGTTACTCCGACAGTGGATTCTTTGCGCCCCGAGCGCAGAACATCCACTACCGGAAGTTCTGTGGAGGGGCGCAGGAGCTCCACTGGTGGATCACGTACATAACTCTTATAGTAAGCCGACTATTGTCTCATTTCGTGAACAAAGGCCCACATAGTATTGTTACCTTGCGTTTGCTTTATAATCGGTTACCCAACTGAAACTATAATACCAGTTCATTGTAATACCGCACAGGTAAAACAGAAACATGTGTAGTGTGGATTTAACCAGAGAAGATCTGATTTAATCAGTTGAGCTGTTTTCAATGAGTGTTATCTTGGTTTAATAGCTTTTAATGGGGTTTAAGTCCTGCAAAGGTCGTGGTGAATTCTACTGTAGACATGACTGCATCATGAGGTGTATAGTAGAGCGTATCCTTTAACATGTAATACATAGGGATATAACCATGCCTATCAGGATTGTTTTGTTTGAAATAGAATGTTGTTCATGTTGTTGTTGTTGTTGTTGTTGTTGAAGTTACCTAAATAAGACAAGTTGATCATACAAATCTTGTTCATAACTTTCAATGATATTCGGAAGCCCCAGTAATTATGGCCACGGTCATCATTCTTCGGCTGCGGAGGAAAAAGCGACCAGATTTTTTCACGTAGGGCATACATCGATCTTTAACAATCTCCCCCGGGGGCAATCTGACACATTTCACTTCCTACTTTGCTTATGGTTTTGCTTTGGAAACGGAAATACACCAGACAGAATTATAATGTCCGATACATTCTTCAGTATGAAACTGCAATACCGAGGATCGCTTTCTGCTCAACCAATTCCCAGAACTTAACATGCTAACTTTAGTTACAAAATGCACTGAACTTTGAGAAGCCGAAGTAATAACAGTTTTGTTTCTGAAATATGAACGTAGTTGAACTGTGTCATGTCTGTTGAATACAAGCGACTTCATGTGAACGCGAAGGATAACTAAAAAAATCAGTAATCGATTAGATGGTTCGAAGCATCAGCAATTCCTCTTTGACTAATACAATGCTGGCTATCGTGATTTGCACATGTTCCTTCATGATAACTACTATTGCTCAGGAGTCTGTGAATACCCCAATCGGAACCGTGTACGGATACATTGGTAGGAATGTTACTCTGGTGTGTGATCTCCAAGACATTGGCGATGATCATCTAATCTTTTGGTACCGTTCAAAACCTCCTATTTACTTGACCTACGACGAGAACTTTTACTCCGGAATACCCGATGAGGTACGAAGTCGCATATCAGTTGAATGTGTGCGAGATTTTCCATATGACAGTTGCTCACTTACAATATCATCTTTGGTGATGACCGATGCAGGTAACTACCAGTGTGGGTACATTAATTTCTCCTCCAACACTAATGTCTTTTTGGATACGGGCGATCTAAATGTTATGTACGAACATCTCCCTTCAGAAAATTCAAGTAAAGTCCTGGCATCCACTTCAAGACCTGCGGCTTCTTCACAGCTCTTACCAAAACCATCTTCAAGTAAAATCCCGGCACCCACTTCAATACCTGCGGTTTCTTCACAACTCTCACCAGAACCATCTTCAATGTCTGTAACAGTGAACATGAAAGACGCAATTGACTCTGGTACATACATAAAAATGTCAAAACGATCACAAACTATTGTGATTGCACTTACTGTGGTAGCATTGTTTGTGATTGTCTGATTATTGTGGTATTTGTAGGTAAGTCAACCTGCTCGACCAACATCGCAAAATACCGTAAAACCCCGTCTACAAGGATATACCTAAGAAACGCCCTCAATAAAATTGGTTGCTTTTTGTATTTGGAGTTTGAGCAAATATATACTGGCACTGGGTGGCTATGCATTCCATCTAAGTATGTTGTAACACCAATCAATTGTATTGACATAATAACGACTGTTTCGTATATCAGGATCGTCAGACTTTGGAACTGAAGAGATGCTGAAGAGAGCATGGTCCGGGCACCGGTTCCGTTTTTTCATTCTCGTTTAATTTTCAACTTTTTGACATGTTCTTTTTATCTTTCTTCAAATCTACCTTTCTACTTTTAATTTTAGGTGTTTTTTTTTTTTTTTTTTTTTAGTTTTTTTTTATAGTTTTTTTAGTAATTTTGTGGTTTTATAGAAACTAGTAAAGCATTTATTCTAAATAAAAGCGAAACCCACAGATGTGTTGTAACTACTTGTCTGTCCTCGTCTTTGCAATAAAAACCTATGTTGCACCTTTGTGCCATCCCAATTCTTGAGGAATGGTAGGTAGGGTGCGTTTTTGGCTTAAGCACGATTTTGTTTCTACTTGAAATGAAATCAAAATAAATATTGTTCTGTTGCCACAATTGCAGTTTTTCAATAAAAAAATAGATGAGGAATAATAATTATTCCATATTTGAATCTATTGTCCCATCAAGAATAGAGTGTCTTCAAAAACTTCAATCAATTCATCTGACAAAGGAAACTATTCTGGTCATTCAATTTTGTTTCGCTTGCACCTGTTATATCACAGGCGTTGGTAGAGAAGGCACACTTCTCTTGTCTTCACCGAAGTAGTGATGTAAACACTAACATGATTAATTACCATAGCTAGCAATGGACATACACTATTTTTTGTTCCACTTGAACCAGGGCCGCGACACTCCGGCACTTGTTGGAAGACATGAAGTACAGCAGACAGTTACATGTACAATGTGATTTTCTCATTTATAATTAGGATTACGTCATTGCCAGAATGCCAGAGCTTGTTTCATTTGTTCATTAGAATGATTGACAGCGGTGGGCGGACTTATACTCTAAAAATGTGATTCTCTAATAAATTATAGGTCACTAGGTCAATTCGGACCGTCTCTTCCTCAGATCTCTATGTAGGACTCTATGGTATCTTCTCATTACACGTTCGTAGTAAGACTTGGCCGGCGACGACGCTTGCGAAGTGCATGTCTTCAACTGCTGTATAGCATGATATAGGCAGTTTGTACAGAGTGTCGCTTCTCTATCTCTTTTTCTCGGCTTGAACCCATAGGCTATTCGCTGTCGATGTGACGTAATTAATCGGATTAACTACCATAGCAATTGATGAATACAATTTCGAATATATAGCCCTGCACTTCATCGTTCACGTGGCACCTATGCATTGAACCATAGTTGTCAAAGAAATGCTAATCACTCGCCATGTAAGATTAGTATTTATGAAAAGAGTGGTATTCAATCTATGTTTGGTGACATACGCGGGTGATTAGTGCAATCTGCTTGATGGTAGTTATTGCGATTATTACGTCACTTCGACAGCGAATTGTAGTATAGACGAATCCAACAAGCCAAGTGATGGTCAGAATTTATTCGGCCAATATACGCTGGTGAAGTTACGTAATTAATCGGATTAATTACCATAGCAATAGGTGAAAACAATTTTGAACATATCGCGCTGCGCTACAAGCAGGTTAGGGGCGCACCATTAGATTTCCAGGGGGGGCATGGGAGTTTTTGAAAAAAAACTTTGCCCACTACTAGTGAGAAAAAAAACCAAAACTTTGCCCACTAGTGAGACGAAAAAAAATTATTTTGCCTCACTGATGAGTAAAAAAAAAAATTTCCCCCACCCAACTTTGTATAAAAATGTACATTAAAATTGAAAAAAAATAACTTCGCCGCCGAAGGAGGCGAAAAAAAAAACATTTGGTGCTCTTGGAGGCGAAAAAAAAAAAATTCCGCCGCCTTCGGCGGCAAAAAAAAAAAATTCTGCCTGACCCAAACTCCCATGCCCCCCCCCCCTGAGAATCTAATGGTGCGTCCCTTACACTCATCACCTGTAGTCCAAGAGAGTGCCAAATATGGATCAGGAGTATTACATAATAATACCCTGCTATGACAATAGCTGCACTAGGTTAATCGTATAATCTCCTTAGATACGGCACGATTTAGGGCAAGAAAGAAAACCGGGACACTTTTGGAGATATCATCATCATCATCACTTTATACATTTTTCTAAACAACATACTGTTTTAATGAGAATTTGTTTCTTAAAATGCATGTAACAAGTATATTTATTGTTCAATTTATCATACACACTCTACATCTCACCCAAGATCAAGAAGTTACCAAACTTAAAGTAATACAAAATAAATCATTTGCTTTAGAGCGTGCTGAAATAAAACATCACGATTTTCATCACAAAACAAAGTAATACATAAGAAATCATTTCTTTTAAAGCGTGATGAAATAAAACATCACAATTTTCATCACAAAACAAAGTAATACATAAGAAATCAATTTTTCGTTGGTGATGAAATAAAACAGAGGGCGTACCCGGTGATATTTTTTGTGATGTTCAATTTCCTCACTTTTTCAATCTTGCCCTAAATCGTGCCATAGCTGTATCTCCTTATGTGGTTAGCATGGCTGGGCCAGGAAATCCACAAGGTCAGCCAATGTATGTACATGTATTCGGTACATGTGCCATATCTTTTACAATGGGTGATAAATTTCTGGTTTGTTTTATTTCAAAACGCAACAAGCGATATTCTAAGGCTTGTTCCAAATGCGAGAAAAGAACGAACTCCAGTAATTTATGAGGTTTCAAATTATATCGGCTGTTGCCTTTTTGATAGAAATGGTGTTTGTTGATGTGCACAGTTTCCCATTAGATCATAACATGCTGTTGTACATCCAAGGTCAAAGGTCTTTTAATCCATATTTGGCGTTGTTCTGGGACTGACCTGTACTGTGTATGTCTGCAATCATAGATTGAATACAATACTGGTCTTTTCAAAGATACTAATCTTACAGGTGCAGCATGATATGGTTCAATGAAGAGGTACCGCCTGAACGTATCAGTGTATAACGCGGTATATTCAAAAATTGTTTTCACCTATTGCTATGGTAGTTAATCCGATTATTACGTAACTTCGCCAGCGTATTGGAATAAAACAGGAGGATGTGAGTTCATAAGGGTAACTTCGCCAGCGTATTGGAATAAAACAGGAGGATGTGAGTTCATAAGGGCAGATTGTTAGCGATATAAAACTGACACTCGTTGCGTTGACTGGAGATGTAAATATGCCAAACAACAAACCACAGGCATACATGTATGCGAAACATCTGAATGGAAGATTGTCAAAGGATAAAGATCTTCTTGAACAATATACAGAGTTCATGAACAAAATGGAAGACAAGAACTACTCAGAGCGAGTTCCAGAAGAAGAATTAGAAAGATCTGAAGGAAAATCTATATGGTACATCCCACACCATGCAGTGAAGCACCCACAGAAGAAAACAGTGCGAGTGGTCTTCAATTGCCCCTCAAGATACAAAGGAGTGTCCCTGAATGATCAACTATTACAAGGACCAGATCTAACCAACCGTCTACATGGAATTATAATGAGATGGCGTCAGGAATACACAGCCATAATGGCTGACATTGAATCCATGTACTATCAAGTGTGTGTACCCCCTGAATCCAAGGATCTATTACGCTACCTGTGGTGGCCGAATGGCGACTTAACTCAAGATCCACAGGAATACCGCTTGAAGGTCCATGTGTTTGGTGCGATATCTTCGCCTACCTGCGCAAACTATGCGCTAAGGAGATGTGCCATGGACAACGCAGATAAATATGACACTCACGTTATAGAAGCCATTCTCCATGACTTCTATGTAGATGACTTTGTAAAGTCTGTGAAAGAAGAGAGCACTGCTGGAAGACTTGTGACAGGAGTCAAAGAGTGCCTAGCAAAAGGAGGCTTCAACCTAGTGAAGTGGATGAGTAACAGTCGTACAGTGCTTGAGACAATTTCAAGTGAAGATCGTGCAAAAGGCTTAAAGAACTTAGACATCCGTCATGAAGATCTACCAGTAGAGCGGACTCTAGGTGTTCTCTGGAATGTCGAATCCGACCAGATTGGCTTCAACGTCAAGGAAGTAGATCCAAAGGCAACAAGAAGAAATATACTTTCAGTCATCAGCCAGGTGTATGATCCAATTGGGTTAACTGCACCATACATCTTGAAGGGAAAGAAGATACTTCAAGCATGCTGCAAAGAGAAGATCCCATGGGATGAGCCAATCCCTGAAGAACAGCATAAACAATGGAATAGTTGGTTGCAAGAGTTACCCAGACTGAAAGAATTGAGAGTTGACAGATGCTATAAGCCTAAGAATTTTGGGACAGTAGTCAACACACAGCTACACCACTTTGCTGATGCAAGTAAGGATGGGTATGGCACTGTAACATACTTGCGCCTAGTTAATGACAAGGGAGCAATCCAGTCTTCGTTTGTAACTGGGAAGGCTAGAGTTGCACCTGTAAAGCCCCACACCATAGTCAAAATGGAGCTATCAGCAGCTACTACCTCAGTGAAAGTAGACACACTACTAAAGAAAGAACTAGACATGAACATTGATGGAACTACATTTTGGACTGACAGCCAGACTGTACTGAAATACATCATGAACAAAAAATCAAGGCTACCAGTATTTGTAGCTAACAGAGTCGCTGTTATCCAAGACGGCTCTGAAGAAGAGCAATGGAAGTACATTCCATCAGAAATGAATCCAGCTGACTACGCTTCACGCGGCTTGAAAGTCACAGAATTAAGCAAAATGGAATGGTTGAAGGGACCCAGTTTCCTCGAGGAACCAGAAGACACCTGGTCTGATTTCAGTCAGCCGTCAGAGTCAGAAGAACCAAAAGGTGGCAGCCAAGAGACCTGTGAAGGAACCACCCAGGTGGTATCACATGCAGTCACAGCAGTCGAAGAAAATGATCCACTGCATCAAGTCATCGAATATTATTCAGACTGGACAAAGTTAAAGAGAGCTATAGCATGGTTGCTAAGGCTGAAGAAAATGCTACTGCAGAAGGCAAAAGGTGAACAAATCCAAAGTAGATGCAGATATTTAACACTGGACGAGGTTCAGCATGCTGAAGAAGTCATCATGCAGAAAGTTCAAAGGGAAGCATTCCCGGAAGAGTTCAGTGCTTTGCAAAGAAATCAGCAAGTCAGCAAGACAAGCAACCTGTGTAACCTGAACCCAATGCTTAGTAATGGGTTATTGAAAGTTGGAGGACGACTGCACAATGCCTGCATCACCGAAGCAGCAAAGCACCCACTTATACTCCCAAAGCATCATCATGTTGGAGATTTGATAATTAGACATATACATCAACAATGTAATCACCAAGGAAGAAACCATACCTTAGCTGAATTAAGACAAAGGTATTGGATAATCAATGCTGCTACAGCAGTGAAGAATTTGGTGAAGAAATGCATAGTATGCAGAAAGCAGAATGCCCGTGCCGGTAATCAGATGATGGCTGATTTAGCACCGAGTCGTGTGAAAGCTGAAGATCCACCATTTTCCTGCACTGGAATGGATTACTTCGGTCCGTTTGAAGTAAAGCAAGGACGTAGTTGCAGAAAACGGTATGGAGTCATCTTTACCTGCATGTCAACAAGAGCAGTCCATCTTGAAATTGCGGAGAGTTTGGATACCAGCTCATGTATTAATGCTATACGCCGCTTCATAGCCCGTAGGGGACCTGTAAAAGAGATCACCTCAGATAATGGAACTAACCTTGTGGGAGCAAACAATGAAATGCGGCAGGCACTCAAAGAATTGAATGAAGAGGACATCCAGAGCTTTGCAACACGTCGTAACATCGTATGGAAGTTCAACATACCTGCAGCATCTCATCATGGTGGTGTGTGGGAGCGCCAAATAAGAACAGTAAGAAAGATCTTACAAGCGATGTTAACAGAGCAGCATTTGAAAGGCGCTAGAAATGAAGAGCAACTTTACACATTGTTATGTGAAGTGGAAACAACAATCAACAGCAGACCGTTAACTTTGGCATCAGATGATCCAAAAGATCTTGACGTCATCACACCTAACCATCTGCTGCAGTTAAAGAGCCCAGAATCATTTCCACCTGGAAAATTTGTAGAGCAAGATCAATACGCCCGCCATCGTTGGAGACAGGTTCAGTATCTTGCAGATTTCTTTTGGAAACGCTGGACCAAAGAATATCTATCAATGTTACAACAACGACAGAAGTGGCTGAAACCGCAACGTAATCTGCAAGAAGGAGACATTGTTTTGATAGTGGACAACAACGCACCCCGTAACTCATGGCCCATGGGAAGAGTGCAACAAGTGCACCATGACAAGAAAGGCTTAGCCCGTAGTGCCATTGTCAAAACAAAGACCGCTGTCTTGAATAGACCCGTCACAAAGATATGTCTGCTACTTGAACAAGAAGACAAATGCAAAAGTGATGAGAAGACAGTTACCAAATAATTTGATGTTTCTGCTACTCAGTACATGGTCAAATTGACACAATAAAGGCCAAATTATGACATGAACAATATGCTGTGAAATATGAGATTTGAACTAAAATATTATGGTAAATGCAAATGATTGAGGCATTGCCCTGGGCAGCCGAACGCAGATCTATGTATCTGTTATGAGGGGGCCCATCTGCTACAATGACTCATGATTTGCTTGCCAGGAAAGACATTTCATATTGACTGTAAAACAACAGCAAAATCTTCAACAGGAAAGTTATCAACACTGAAGAACATAAACAATTGGAATCTAGCAGAGGAATCCTATTTGTATGACATGGAAAGCAAATTTAAAGATGATGTAGCCTGCTACTTCCACAAATAACAGATCATTAGCATCTGAATTTAGAGAAACATGCATATAAGAAGTGACACACATATGTGTTATAAATGACCAGCACCAGTTGGCATCCAGCACCAGTTGGCATCCAGCACCAGTTGGCATCCAGCACCGGTTGGCATCCCGCATCAGTTAGCATCCAACACCAGTTAGCATCCAGCAACGGTTACAACCAGCGACATGTGTCATCTAATATTGATTGGTTTTCAGCGTAATGACAACCGGCATTGGAGTACAGCGATGAGTGAAATTTGACTTTTGGTTGGCAACTAGCAAGCCTTTGCATAGCAACATGTTCTATCAACAAACCATTTGAAGTTGATAGTGAACTGGATATTGTGATCTGGCAAGTGATGCAACGACCCGCAATGAACTAAGTTTAACTGGATATTGTGGTCTGGCAAGTGACGCAACAACCTGTAAATCTAATTTGCATTGTATGCTGCTGGAGTGTAAGTGTAATGCCGGTTTTGAAATTGCATGTAGTGGATCATCATAACATGGTAGTGAACTATTCAGCAGCCTGACATGTTGGCTGCTACATAAAGTAAACTTGAAAACATGACAGTTTAACCATGCATGGAAGTGAACTATTCTGCAGTCAGACATGTATGGCTGCCCAATGTACCAATTTGCAGTTACAGTACCCGTATAGTCAGCATGGAGCAGTTGTATCAGCAGTCTGACATGTTGACTGTTGAAACTTGTGAATAAGGAGTGTGAACATTGTGTGCCGCTGAAGATGCTACAGACTGAACTATGATTGTAAAGAAACATGTTGTGTTAACTCAGAGAACAGTGTTACATTGTTTATTTTGGCTCAAATCTTTTGCCACACATGAATACATGTGGCACTATTTTGGAACTCAAAAGTAAATTTCTAAAAAAATGTTCTCTATATTATGAACAATTGAACTAAATTGATGAAAGTTTTCTTAAAGTTTCAAAAAATCAGATTACAATTAACATGTGCAGAAATTAATTATGTGTTTAAATTGTTTATTTTGGCATTGTTTTGGACATGACCAAACACGCAATTTACTTAATCCTAGGCTTATTTCTGCATGTCAAAATTTAATGTGTGTAACTTAAATTACATACAATTGCATGTCTGTGAGTTTTGGCATTCACACATGCACATCATGTAAGACTCTGATCATCATTTCATTGATAAGTTAGATAAACATTTCAAATCAACATTATGCATTAAAGTTATACCGTTAAAGTATTTTAAGAGGTTTCAAGTTTAAAGGAACATGCTTATGTTTGGACATTTTAAAATTAAGTTTGTTAATCGCCCTAAGTAGCGCGATTGGGG
This sequence comes from Amphiura filiformis, assembly GCF_039555335.1. Taxonomy (NCBI): domain Eukaryota; kingdom Metazoa; phylum Echinodermata; class Ophiuroidea; order Amphilepidida; family Amphiuridae; genus Amphiura; species Amphiura filiformis. The sequence goes on along the minus strand of NC_092642.1, from coordinate 9,998,127 downwards.
GGCGGAATGTAATGTCCAAACCCTATTTTCGGAATTGTTTGTTTATTTTGCCAAGTCGCTCCAAAATCGTCGATTGTCCCTTTAAAGTATTTGTGATGCATGGTGGGAAGGTAGGCTCAATATGGCGACTCGCATGGAACCCACATGGACAAATCGTCTTTTACCTAACTTTAGCTTATATTAGCTTCATAAGAAAGAGAAGACATTTAAAGTGACTGATTACAACTCACAAGAAGATTGACAAAAGGAAGTGATAGGTAAACTGTACTATTAAAGAACAGAAAGAAGTTATAAAAGGAATTTTCTGTAGCGTTTGCTTGGTTTGTTTACATCTCCAGTCAACGCAACGAGTGTCAGTTTTATATCGCTAACAATCTCGAGTAATGATCATAAAACCTCCCGTCAGGAAGTTAAAGTTTGAGTAATAAGCTAATCCCGTGGATGCGAGTGAGCCCAAGGAAGTGTAGTTAAATGTGCAACACTACATTATGTGTCACACGGTTTTCTGCTGAACCACTAGCAGGCTATGTTACCACATCTATGACAATGACAAAGGTGAATTTTGATGATTTTTACGATCGTCCGGATGAGCAAATCACTGAATGGGTCTTTAGTTCCTCCTCTCCTTATCCTGCCAATATTATATGAATCAAAGAAAAATAAAGAAAAAATAAAATTAAACAAGAAAAAAAGACAAAGAAAAGAAACAATAAAAGAAAAACAATAGAATAAATTAAACTAAATATGAAAAAAAATGATCACGAAAGGAGTCTTTAGAAAATGCAAGAAAATATAAATGAAAAGTTTGAACAATATTTTGTTTATAAAAGTTTGTGTGACCGTGATGAGGCTCGAACTCACCATCTTCCGATCTAAAGAACCAAAGTCTTATGCCTTGCCAAGTGAGCTATGCTCGTGAGATGCGAAATAAAGATAAAATAATACATTGTATACCTGCTTGTGTCGGTAAATGATTTGCTCAAATTCCATAATGATATAATATTGTGGAGGGCGCTAGCGTGAAATATGCTATCATCACAGTCGCTACTATTCCTTATAGACGGGTTTCTACGGTATTGGACAAGTCGGGACTGAATACAGATTCTGGGCAGAACTGAATATGTAGAATATTGGACTGATCAACAAGAACATGAAACATTGAAAACGAACACTAACGAAGATGAAAATCATGAGTACGCTTTATGCGGCCTTGAACGAAGGCATAGAAACAGACGATTCCGAGTTGTCGGCAATAACGCATGATAAGCAAGAATTTTGCCAGCTACAATATGCAAATTTTCAACATCTAGCAAAAGTACAAAACTTCCCCGCCTAAAATTTAAATAGAATAGAGCATCTTTCTCTCTAGTGTGCAATGCGAATTTGATATTGTCAAAAAGATGTCAATAGGTTTCTCTTGATCCTTTCTGTAACTTTATAGCGCTTTGTAACCATTGGCAAAGAGCGCTATATAAATGGTTGTTGTTGATGTTAATGTTAACTTGATAATAACAAATTACAAAACTTTGTCTTATTTTCTTATTTTAATTAAGCTACTCGATTGTATAGTATCAATAATTGAATGCTTCTATTGTAATACTTTCAAAAAGGCAATGGTGCATATTTACCATCTAGATCTAGTCAGAATAATCTATATTTATGCAAAAGACAAACGAGGAAGCAATGTGATTGACTATTGTTATAAACATCTCAAAAAAAAGTAATTACCACCCTTTAAATAATGGCCATTATTCAAAAACGGGCCATTGCATTACAGAGAAAATGTAAAATGCGTTGGAAGCAGAATTTATTTCTTCGCATTTTGACACCTCATTTGATACGATAGCCCAGAAAACAATAAAATACCGGTCAATTTAATGTAGTGAGGTCCAGATTTGAAAGTTGCACTTAGAACAATACAAAAACGCTGAGATATCATTACATACACAGATTTTCTTCCATGATACCAAAAAGGAAGAGTTATATCCAGGATTTGAAGTATGAGCGACATGTTCTTTGTTTCTTCAACAGGTACACACAAAATTGTCTATTGTTGACCCCATTTTTTTAATTTTTAGCCAAGGCCCGTCGTCTACCGCCCCTCCCCCACCACTGGCTACGCCACTTCACCCGGTTCCAAAAACCTCGATATGCCACTAACGTTTGGTCTGCGGTACCGTAGCACAGTGGGTCAACGCAACGCAGGGTAGATTTGAGTGCCAGCTACATTTCTTCAGGGATGTGATATTTTGAAACAACCAGTTTATCAAACAATGGCCAAAAATTAATGCAAAAGCTTGTGATATCATGATGCAGGCACAACTGAAATTCCATTGACACAAAATGGTCTTGATGAAAAACTAAATGCAACAATAAAGTAAAATTAACAAGATCCAGCACTGCATATGAAAATAGTACGAGCCGATTGAAGATTGCCAAGGTGATCTGCAGGCAACCATTGCTGTCAACAAAACCTGTTTTAGAGTGAAGCGATTCCCTGAACCTTGTCTACCATTGCTTATGATTTTGGGGTTGGGAAACGAAAATATGTCCGTGGAGCAGTGGCGTAGCTAGGGGTGGGCAGGGTGGGCGACTCGCCCACCCTGGAAAAATCTGGGGGAAATTTTGGAGCAAGAAGGAAAAAGAGAAAGGAAAGGGGAAGAAAAAAGAAAAGAAGGGAAAAAGAAGAAGGGAAAAGAAAGGAAAGAAGGGAAAAGAAAGGAAAAGAAAGGGGAAAGGAAGAGGGAATGGGGAAAGGAAGGGTCAAGAGGGAAGGAAAAGCAACAGAGAGGAAACCAAAATAAATAAAAAAGAGGGAAATTAAAAAAACAAAAGGGAAGCCTAAGAGGGATGGGGAAGGAAAAGGGAAAGGGGAACAAAAGAGGGAAAAAGAGGAAAAAACAACAACTTGCATGTTTATTGTGGGGAAGCAATTCATGCAGAAAGGGGAAGAAATTGAAGAATATGAAGAAGTACAGGGAATTTAAGGAAGGGAACGGAAAGTGATTTGAGGGGAAGTATATAATTTGAGTAAGTGAGTGTAATGGAAGGGGGAAGGAATGGGAGAAAGGGGAAGAAACTGAAGAATATGAAGAAGATAGAAAGAGACAGAATGGAAACTTAAGGAACAGAAGGGGAGGTAATTGGAAAATAATTTAATGGAAGGGGGAAAGAATGGGAGAAGGGGGAAGAAATTGAAGAATGTAAAGAAGGAGGAAAGAGAACGAAGGGGTAATAATTTAAGTGAATGTAATAGTGAATGTAACAACTTGTTATTATCAACTCAAGAAAGAATATCAGTATTGTTTTATTGTATTGTTCTTTATTGTAAATGAATTTTTGTGTCTTTCCAGATAATTTTCACATAAAAAACGTTACAAATGTATGCAAGGAGGCTTCTCCTCATGGTATAAAAAGGCCCAAAACCCGTGAGCTTCCGGGGGCTTCGCCCCCTTGACCCCGCCCCCTGGACCCCCACCAGGGGCCCTAAAGCGGCCCCTGGACCCCATGCCAGTGGTCGCTTCACTCGCTATGCTCTCTTCGCTCTATAGTATTTATTAACTTGGGGGAAATTTTTGGAGCCTTGCCCACCCTGGCAAAGAGGGCTGGCTACGCCCCTGCCGTGGAGAGTATTTGTATTTCCTGATACATTGTATTTCAATTCACTACTCATCATGCCCAATGTCAAATTCAATGTGAATTTCTGTGATCGCGAGTTATGATGAGTATGACAGGATGAGCATTTCTTTTCAGCAAAAGAGTTCTTTGGATTTGGGACCAGGGGGAATCCTCGATAAATTAGCCAAATCACAACTTTCCTAAAAAGAAAATTCAATTTGCAAGTTGCAAATTCAAGATTCAAGTGGTAAATAAAAGACAAAAAATCGCAACTTTCACCATTGGTCACAATATTGGTCCCGTTTACGGTCAACTTTGGCACTCAAGTACGAGCTAGAAACTGGCCCGGACCCACATAAGATCCACCCATTCTTCCAACGCGTTACCGATTACCGTTTCATTTTAGTTAAGCTAAGAGTGCAGAGCCACCGAGAGCTGATGCCCCGGCTGCAATAAGTTTTCTTGTACATCAAATTGATTATCAGTTGATTTTTCAGAAAATCTTTTCTTTTCTTTTTTTTCAATAAAATTTGCTTTATTTCCGTGTTAAATTATGAAAAACAGAAACAAAATCTAAATTTCCAAAAATAATGAACAAACAAATATCGCGCACTGCCCCGGTAATTAGATGACAATTCAGGGCACAAATACGTGAACGTTTGTAGTACAGTATATTAATTGACCGATGACAGTAACTTAAATAGAAAAAATTGCTTCCTGATAACCAATACTCCTCCTCGCTTATGATATCCTATTTGATCAGTGTTAAAGTTGACTACAGGAACTTTGCATGCTAACTAGTTACAATCAAAAGTATTTGAGCCAAGTATTTGATGTAATGCGTACAAGGTATAAGATATGTGCATACTAGGTGAAACTTTCATTAGGAACCGTACATAACTTTGCTGAAAAACAACTTCATGTGAACGCTAAGGACGAGTAATATTTACCAGATTATGATGGCTCAAAACAACAGCAATGTCTCAATGAGTAATAAAATGGTAGCACTCATGATCGTGGTGATTTGCGTTTGTTCCTTCATGCGGATAACTTCTATTGCTCAGTCTGTGAATACCCTCATCGGAACTGTGTATGGTTACATTGGGCGGAATGTTACTATGGTATGTGATCTCCAAAAAAAACCATAAGCGACTATCAGGTAATTATTTGGTTCCGGTTGCGTTCAAAACCTCTTATTTACTTGACCTATAACGAAAACTTTTTACCTCGGAATACCCGATGAGATACTAAGTCGCATATCAGTTGAATGTGTGCGAGATTGGCCAGGTAGCATCAGTTGCTCACTTACAATATCATCTTTGGTGATGACCGATGCAGGTAACTACGCGTGTGGGTATTACAATGAAGGGTCTGTTGAACTTGTTGAAGTTTTGGAAACTGGTCATTTAAATATTACATACGAGAGTCTCCCTTCAGAAAATTCCCCTATTTGTAGCACCTATGACAGTGGATATATTCCAACAGATAACTTTGAAATTGGGGATGAGATATATCTACGTTGCCAGGTAAAGGATTCCAGTCTACCAGCCATGATACAATGGATTAGCAAGCATCATGGGTACACGTTTATTTTATCGGGGCCTACGAATGGAAACTCTGTGGATTATCAGCTATTCCTAAGTGAAGAACATATCGGAACACAATTTATTTGTATAATGAACCATTCAGCTCTACCCGAATATCGCAACTGTTCAATCACTCCTCTACAATCCACATCACCTACACGCAAGACAAGCAAGCCTACTGAATCGGGTACATACATAACCGAGTCAAAACAGTCTCCAACGATTGTGATTGCACTTACTCTAGTTGCGATAGCTCTATTTGTAAGTGTCTTGATTATTGTGGTACTGGTGTGTAAAAGGAGAAGAAATAGACACAATGCCACTCTGATTCAAATTGACCAAGATCGCGTCACAAATGTTAGACAAGATGGCACTGACTACACAGAACTGAATATGGAGACGATGGCTGAAAAACAAGAATACGAAACATTAAAAACAAACAATGACGAAGATGACTACACTTATGCTGACTTGAACGAAGGTATCGAAACAGAAGATTACAAGGTGTCGACAATAACACATGATAAGCAAGAAGCAGACAGTTCTCCAGCTACATATGCAAATCTTCAACGTCCAGTAAAAGCACAAAATTTCACCACTTAAAGTGTACATTGATGTAAGAGAGGTCAAAATGCTGAATAGCTAAAACATAGATTAGACTTTCTTTCTACACTTCACAACTGAATAGGCCTATAATAATGAAAGAAATGCAGAGACTAAGAGTGCGTAATTAATGTCAATTTTCCATTCTCAAGTTGAAAATTTGCTTATGCCAAATTATAAGACTGTTTGTTGGTATTATTTTCTTATATTATGTAAGCTTACTCGTTTGTATATAATCAGATAATCAACAACTCAAGGTGTCTCTTGTGCACCTAATCGAATATTTAAATGGGGAATTTAATCTCGAATTACATGTATTAAGTCGTGTTCACACAGTCGGATTTAAGTCACTTAATACCGGTAATAAGTCACTAATACCGGTTGTAAGTCGCTTATTACCGGTAATAACTCACTTATATCCGACTGTGTAAACACGACTTTAGAATAGAATAAATATGTATTGGTCTATACTGAACAGTCATCGACATAATATAGATTACAGATGGTTCAGTATAGATGGTATCAACTTCAAGGCAAAGCAGGAAGCAATGTGATTGACATAAAAATTATATTTAAAGCAAATCACAAAAGGCCCTGGTTTTGTTCAATTTTCATAACTTTCACAACAGTTTCATTTTCGGTGCATTGCCTGTTTATGTCAGTTTTTGGTCATTGGTCATTACGCTATTGTTGTAGAGACCTGGAACTGCCAGTACTTTATAAACATTTACCCGATCCTGGTATAATATGAGGCATTTGCTAACTAGAAAATGGTCTGAGCATCTTTACACAAATTAATAGAGTAGGGCAAAGTACACCGACCAAATGTCTTTTGTCTTTTAATATCAATAATAATAATGAAGTTAGGAATGAAATCAAAACTCGACCGGCGATTGACCGCCGGTTCCGTCCGGTTGCTATTGTTCTTAACAATGGCAACCGGACGGAACCACCGGTCAACTGCCGATCGAGTTTTGATTTCATCCCTCTATGACCGAAAAGGCTCATTAATATTTTAGTAAAAATCAATGCATAAATGTTTGCGGAACTTTTATTTTGTAAACTTTTGCCTTGAAACTTGGTCAAAGTGTTTCTAATATGTTCTAATGTATTATACAGTGAAGCCGCCTCTAATTTACATAATTGATGAGCTAATTGCATAAATGTTAATTAATTATGCAAATTAGGGCGGCTAGCTAATTAATTATGCATAAATTATCTGGAAATCATCAGGAACACTTTGGCCAAGTTTGAAGCCAATATTCTGTTAGAAAACAAGAATTCCTGAAAAAAATTGGTGTCAGTTCCAATTTACAATATAATTATTATTTGAATGTAATGTTAAAGATGGAATTGCATGAGAAGTTTTGCACTGCAGCACTGACAGGAACATTTAGTGGTAGTTCATTTATCATTAAATAATTATACACTTACATACGTGTTTTGGCGCAGCGTCAGTCTTCTATTCTAGCTAAAAACGTTTTTAAAAATAAAAAATTTGCAAATGAGGCAGCTAATTTGCATATTTTGCGACAAAAATCACATGGGATCTTAAGACTGCCCCTTACCACCATCCCACCAAGTTAAATCTCTATACGCCTCACCAGTTCCAAAAATGGCAAAAAGCCTTTTTTAAATAAACAAATATGCAAATGAGGTGGCTAATTTGAATATTTTGCGACAAAAATCACGTGGGATCTTAAGACTGCCCCTTTACCACCACCCCACCAAGTTACATCTATATACCCCTACCAGTTCCGAAAAATGGCAAAAAGCGTTTTTAAAAATAGAAAAAAAGGAAATGAGGATGCTGATTGGCATATTTTGTGACAAAAATAGCATCTGATCTTAAAACTGCTCTTAACCATCACCCCACCAAATTACATTTCTATATGCCTCACCAGTTCCGAAAAATGGCCAAAAGCATTTCGACAAATAAAAAAATAGGCAAATGTGGCGACTAATTTGCATATCTTGCGACAAAAATCGCATCGGATCTTACGACTGCCGCTTACCACAACCTCATCAAGTTACATCCCTATACGCCTTACCAGTTCTTCGAAATGGCAAAAAAACACCCAAAAACAATTTTTAAGTTAAATATGCAAATTAGCTACCTAATTTGCATATTTTGCGCCAAAAATTGCATCAAGTCTTAGGACAGCCACTTACCATCACCCTACCAAGTTACACCCCAATACACCTCACCAGCTCCGAGAAACTAACCCGGAAGCCAAAGGCATTTAAAAACAAAGTTCACACAATGCAATATTTATAAGTCGTTTTAAATGATTTTAAATGTGACGTATAAAATTTGTCTATAACACAGAGAGATATAAAATGTATGGATTTGGGTACTTTTTGTTCAATTTCACATAAATTGAAGGATTTTGACCCATGTTTTTGTTTGTCTGTTTACCCCAGGGTTGCTGAAACAAAGAATTATATTAATTAAATCACCTAATTTATAATTAATAAAGGACAAAGAAAGATAAAAGCAAAAGTATGCTTCATTTAGTTAAACAATAGTAACATCCTTGTTGTGTACAAAAAATAACTCTATACGTACGACAATGCAAATCAGGATTAATTCATGGACTAAGTGCACAGGCAGAGGGAAATGTTGATTTCTCAGCGGATGGAAAAGCCATTTTTGTTCAGAGGGAGTATGTAAATTAAATGGAACAGCTATTTTGGGGCCATTATTTCAGAGGGAGTATATGCCAATGGGTATGTAATTTAACTAGAACAGCCTTAAATTGATATCAGGAACTGACACAAAAATGTTATGAACTTTATGCATTGTTTTTAGAAATGAACGAAAACATATCGCGCCCTGACCCGGTAATTAGATGAGAGTTCAGGACCGTGTTTAAAAAAGGTGGTCCTCCTACATGTCCTAAAAGGCACTGGCTTAGAGAAGGATATGAATGAGAGCAGAAATTTTGGGTTTTAAACCGAAACACTTTTTTGCCCCCCCCCCCCCGCCTTTCCTACCACCTAAAACTTTTGGTCCCCCTCTTTAAGGTCCAAAACTTTTTGGTCCCCCTCCCTTTTACCAGCCCCCAACCAAAGTATTTCTGAAAACTCCCTTAGTGAGTTTTTGGCAACCTGAAAAAAGGACCACGAATAAAGATGCGATAACTGAATCTGGTGCAAACATTACCGACTGAGTCGCAACGAATACAGACAGTTGTGATTGTACTTGCTATATTTGCGACATCTCTATTTTGTTATTGTTCATATACATGTGGTATTAGTTTGTCCACAGGTCTGTGGTTTGTCAAAGGAGAAGAAACACACAAAATGTCGCCGCTAATTAACCTTGTCAACACTGTGTCATGAAGATCGACATGAAGTAGTCTCGATCCTTTGTAATCGGATGGGCCCGAGACTAGACATGGGTGATGTTCCCTGAGTAATTTAATTTAATTATTTAACTTTGTTTAAAACATGAAAGTATTTCAAGAGATGGGAAACCCCTTGTACTTGCAAGAGTTGGTGTGGAAAATCATTTTTGGGGTTCCCCCCAAATTATTGTAAACAAAAACAGATCTATGTTTGGAAATCCCCAGTTCAGTGTATTGCACCATAGGAAAAACCCCCAGGGAAGTGATGTAATGAGAAAGGTTGATGTGTATAATTTATCTTGGGAAATCCCAAGCTTGCATCATCTGTGAAGATGTGAATGAAGTGATGGTTTATTAATAGATGATGGGTTTTGCATGAGTACTGGTATAAAAGCAGGAGGCTTTTGTTTGGACTTTACAGAATGTCATGGGAGATTGTAAACTCCACATGTGTGTGTTGGACTTTATGCTCTAAAAAAGAAGTACATTTTATCCAATTTACATAGCCAATAATTGAGCTATTTTTAATACAGCAACGAAGGAGATTTCAGGTATACAAATGTGCTCTTCCTCATCAAAGGATTAAAGTTCTTCTGTCGAATTGCTGGAGTTTGTTGGGTTTATGAAAACCACACATCTGTCAAATACAGCGGAGCAGCGTTAAAAGGCATGTTCCCTGGAGAAAGAGTGATTGGTGAAAGAAACACCATTGTTGGAGAAAGCAGCGCAAGGAGATAAATATTGGTGATTAAGTGATTGGAGAAAGCAGCATCGGGTGAGGATTTCATGCGCATGGATATTTATAAACACAAGTGTACAATGGACTTCGCTGACTTTCGCAGGACAAGTAAATAAGGATATACATCAGTCGTCCAGAACATTGCAAGAACTCTAGGATCACCAACAAGAAGACCGCTGGTTAAGTACAGATAGAATAAAACTGTGATTGTGTGATTTTATTGTATATGCAATTGTTGTAATATGTACCAATCATATTTAACTTTCAATTAAAGACTCAGATTTTGTTAGCTTAATCAAACATAACAGTGTATTTGTGTTGTGCATTCGTGTGAGTTCGGGTAAAAGGTGATTTTGGCCTTGAGTCAAGTACGACTCGTAACACATGAATGATTTGAATACGCAGAACTGAGATGATAATCAAGGATATGACAAACCCCAATTACGCTTAGTCAGACTAAAGCAAAACTATGGAAAACAGTGGTTACGGAAGCAAAATCAGTCGGAACTCGGAAATATTGGTTTTGAGATATAGCCAAAGAAAGGTAAGAAGTGGTAGAAGTGGTTGTATCCTGCTAACCAATGCCCTGTGTGTTCGTGTTGATTTACAGCAACTCACCAGTTAGGCCTTCATAATAACACTCAAGAGGAGAAGCAGTTTACGTTTGCTTCTGAGATATAAACGCATTTTATAATTATGCACAAACATCTGCTGAAATCTACTTTATGTGAACGCGAAGAACTACCAAACATTCACCAGAATAATGATGGTACAAAGCAGCAGCAATTGCTCAATGTCTAACAGAATGGCGACACTCATGATTTGTCTATGCTCGTGCATGCTGACTACTATTGCTCAGTCTGTGAATACCCCAATCGGAACTGTGTACGGTTACATTGGTCGGAATGTTACTCTGGTATGTGATCTTAAATACATTAAATATTATGAGCTAATCGTTTGGTACCGTTCAAATCCTCCTACTTAGCTCTACTTACTTGAGCTACGACGAGAACTTCTTCTTAGCAATACCCGATGAGATACTAAATCGCCTATCAATTGAATGTGTGCGAGCGTATACAGAAGACAGGTGCTCTCTTACAATATCATCTTTGGAGATGACTGATGCGGGTAAATACCTATGTGGGTACTACCAAAGTGATGGAACTCACTTTTTGTCCACTGGTGAACTAATTGTTGTAAATCTACCTTCAGAAGACTCCCCTATTTTTAGTACACAACAGCAATGTGAATCTCGCAACTGTTCAATCACTCCTCAATCAGCATTACAATCAACATCACCTACACGCACAACAAGTATCACCCTGACATCACCTTCAAGACATGCGAATTCTTCACAATTCTTACCAGAATCATCTGCATCATCTGAAATAGTGACCATGAATCGAATGCGATTACTGAATCCGGTACATGCCTAACGGAATTAAATCGGGCACAAACGATTGTGATTGTACTTGCTGTATTAATTACGATATCTCTCTTGGTTATTGTATTGATTGTTATGGTATTGGTATATAGAAGGAGAAAAAATAGACACGATGCCACTCAACCTGGCCATCATCGCGTCAATGTTGTACAAGACGAAACTGAGTACACAGAACTGAATATGGACATTGTGGCTTGAAAACAAGAATACGAAACCATGATTAAAAAGAAACACTAACGAAGATGAACATGACTACGCTTATGTCGACTTGAATGAAGGAAAAGAAGTGTCGGCAATAACGCATGATAAGCAAGAAGCAGTCCAGCTATTTATTTGTATCGTGCAATGCAGCTAGCCATCTTCCATGTTGTGTAGTTTTCAATTTAATTTGCATGCAATAATTATATTTTTATGTATCTTATTATTACTTGAATTTGAATGTAAACCACCATGTAATTCAGCCATTTTGACTGGTATTTGAGTGTCTTAAACACCTGAACTATAATAATATTTTCTTATATTATATAAGGTTAGTCACTTGTATATTATCAACAACTGAAGGTGTCTCTCATGTCTCTTGTGCCACTAATCGGATATTTAAATTGAGAATTTATCTCCTATTAGAATAATACAGGCCGCTGGTTAAAATATAGATTGGTACAAAGACAAAGGAGGAAGCAATGTGATTGAAATCAAAATTATATTTTAAGCTAATCACAAAAGGCCTTGGTATTGTTCTTTTTACATAACTTTCACAACAGTTTCATTTTTAGTTGCTTACTTGTCCATGAACTTGACCATCTATGTTTGGATTGTGATGTAATTAATGTGTATAATGAGATTCTCTCTTTCTGAATCTGACTTGCGCAGCAACAGTTTCATTAAACGTTTGTGGTAGAGGTCTGTAACTCCAAGTACTTTGCAAACATTAACCTAATCCTGGTATTAACACGCAATACGATGCTACGCAGTCCTCTATTCAATCAAGCGTGGAGATATTTTAAGGGGGGACCATATATTCCAGAAAATTGTGTATTTTAGCACTTACATTGAGGTGAAAAAGCAAATTTTTCTCTTTCCTACATACTGCAGTTACTGTCCGTTTTCCTATACACAATACACAGTGCTCTCACCATTGACGCGTGACCCCTACAAATGATGTATGTTGGGAGAATGGACACTTGCCTAGTTAACATCACTGTGTGAAAAATAACCAGCCAATATTTTATTTATTCTCCAAAACTTCTAGCAAATATATTTCTCTAACATGACCTAAAATTACAGCAAGGTTAGATGTTCAGAAATGGTCGTACTTTTGTAAAATATGAGTGAGGGCAAGGCATAGCTAGCCAACTCCCCGTGTTATTTGAATGGAGATTTGACCGAAAATATTGGTATCGGACCGCTCACTTCTGAAGGATGCCACAAAAAACCGGTAAAAGCTACATTTAAATTATTCTAAATAGGTTCTAGAAAATAAAGTTTTGTAACATGTCCTAAATTTTTAGCTAATTTAGGTGTTTGGAGAGGGTCGTACTTTTGTGTTTTAGGAAGGACATGTAAACGACAGATAACACCAAAAATATGAAGAAATTATTTCTAAACCGTGTTAAGTCAAAAATCATTATGTTGCTCATTTTCAAGAATGCTGGTTTACAAAAAGCACGACATTGTCTGATTTCGTGAACAAAGCCACACATAACATTGTTTCCTTTCGTTTCCTTTATAATCGGTTACCCAACTGAAGCTATGAATACCAGCTTTATTGCGATATCGCACATGAAAACAGTCACTTGTGCACAACCAGAGAAGATCCGATTTAATCAGTTGAGCTGTTTCAATGAGTGTTATCTTGGTTTAATAGCTTTTAATGGGGTTAAGTCCTGCAAAGGTCGAGATGAATTCTACTGTAGACATGACTGCATCATGATATGCTTTTTGTTCCACGTACTCAAATCGGGCATTGGGTTTCAAAGTTATCGTCAATTTTAGTTCGCCAATTTACGCAAATGCAAGTCTAAAAACAATAAGAAACAAAGAAAATAAGATCTTGTGATTTCTTTTGTTTTTTATTGTTTTTCAACCGGCTATATTTAACATTTTCTCCTTTAAAATTCAACAACTCTTCAAAAGAAACAGTACAGGCCTAGAATCAGTGTCAACATTTAAATAAATTCAAGTACCTTAGGAATCAGTATGCAAAATTGTAATGATGCATGAAATAATTTGCATAATATGCAATTACGTGTTTCTAAGTTTTAAAGGCATTTTTCTCAAATGGCTGTTTGACGAAAAATCCCGGGATTTTTCTCGTTAACGGAAAGTAGTAGGAGGTTTACCCATCCCATTAATTAATGAGACCGTTGGCAAATGCTATATTTTACAGAGTGATAGTCTGTTTGAGAGGATTTTGCCAACCTACATCTGAAATAATAGCCACGTAAAGATGCTATAACTGAATCGCGATTACTGAATCGGGTGCATACATAACCGAGTCAAAACGATTACAGCCATGATTACATTTCCTATATTTGCAACATCTCTATTGTTCATACTTATGTTGGTATTGGATTGTCAAAGGAAAAGAAACACATAACATGCCGCCGCTGACAAACCTTGTCAACACTGTGTCATCAAACTCCTTCGTAATCGGCTGTCCCTGAGACTAGACATGAAGCTTAAGGATACGATACATGATTTACCGACAAGTGACTCATTTCGGAATGCGATCATGAATTTTGAAGAAAAAAACGTTTCCACAGGCTTCGTTGGGATTCGAACCAGCGATTCGGAACTTCCTTTGATTACGCGTCTAGCGCTTTACCGCTCGTCCACGGTGGCAGTTGAGTGGAGGAGTGTAATGATAAATCTCATAATGCCATCTTTAGCCTTTTGTTTACTAAAAAAAGACGCGTTTTGTAAAGATAGATTGGCCGTTTTATGCATAAAGAGCACGAACGTTTGGGAAATGTCTCAAACAAATAATAAAGACACTGATGTGATGATGAAATTGCGTAAGTCGGGAAATATCTGCGTCGCAATGTTTTGTTTTGATTTTAGGAATGTGACCTTACAATTTACGACTTCATGACATTATCATTCGAAATCAACAAAAGATATTTAAACAGTATATGGTCTCATTCTTTCTCTAGAATGTTTTGTACATGTATGTGAAATAGCTTCAACAATGGTTCGCTGCATAATGGTAAAAACACCCTTGACCTAAAAAAGGGCGAGAGGTACCATATTTACCGATTCAGGCTAAATTTAAAATTGATATAAAACGTTTGTTTTTTGATCGATTACAAAAATTAATTTTGTCATAATATAAAGAAATTGTGTCTGGCGTGAATTACACTACAGTTTTTTATTCTTAGGGCTCTTTAACTTCTTCAAATAATTTTTTTAATGATAGAGTGATCCCCTGGCCCTCTATAATTACGCACAAAAGATCGAATCCCCTTAATACGCAGCTCTGAGACGATAATATGACGATTAAAACCTGAGTTTACAAATTTGTCCAAGTAAAGTTAGCCTTACAATGCGTTGTCTCTACACAGTCTGTGTTTACACTACACGTTTGAGTGCATAGCATCATAAGTGCTGTGTGAGCTTCTAGCTGGTGACTAGTGGAAATACAGCACCCGTGATTGGTTTTTGTCAAAATTTCGAATGTTCTCTTCATCCAATCAGAAAGGGTTTTATATTGAAGGAAAGCTAATACCCCGGGCTAATACTTCCCGCTGAAAAACACCTTTTTTTCATCATGTCAACAGATGACGCAATATAATGTTTATAGCAGGGCGAATGTGGTAAATCTGTTGAATACGGCCTATTCACTCACAATTTTTGACCAAGGTGTATAGGTTTAAAAGTCAAAACCCCGGATGATCCTTACAAACAATATTTTGCCAATTTTATGTCATTAATGAAAGAGCACACTTATATGGCCCACGTACATATGAGCAATGGCCAATTCTCTTTAAATTGCAGGTCTGTTGCGCCTGTTTTGTCATACGGTTGTAAAGTCAATGAACCATGTCTTTTCTTAAGGTTATCAACTATTTTAAACTGTTGCGATTTGGTAGTTCACATCATCTTGCGAATGGCAGTGAGCTTTGGCAAAAATTGCATTAGTCATTTCATAGCGAGTGTGCAGAAGAATAAAATATCACAGATATACTTTTGTAGGTCCTGTGGTTCTTGACTTATGTTGTAAAGAAGGCTGAAACAACAACACTTTTGTAACACGTACATAATTCATTAACAACAATAAATCAAGCAAGTTTTCAAAGTATATGATTTGTAGAATGAACTTTTGCAAAACTTCAAAGTGTTATTTTTCAATAATACATTGAATAAGATAATAAAAAATTTTGTTTTGGCTGCTACGACCAACAATACCTCGTCTACCCTTAAAGAGCGCTTAGAAATTGATATGAAAAAATCGTACATTATCGCTTTAATGCGTTGACATTATAACCAAAACTGCTTGTGTTTTGGTTCAGCGTGGGCATACAGAAGAGGAAATATATTACACTCTAATGACAGCATATTCATTTTTTTGAATAGAAATAGAATAGAATAGATCCCTTATCATTTTTAAATCGAATCATATCGTTTGATGCGATTTAGTATAAACATCGCAGAAAACTTTGAATCGACACACTCATCAAAATGACGTCAACGATAATGAGGGATTTCATTGGTCAAATGTACGCACGCTGCTGTATCCGGGGTCTTTTGCTTCTTGGTCGGCCGCCATTACACATTTGTACAGTACGGTGGGGACATAGGCACTGGTAAGAAATCCACTTTTATTGATATATTAATCTATAGCATCTCTTTGTATTTTTGTGTTCATTATATATGTTTTACAAGTACGTTGGAATCTCAGTTGAAATAATAGGAAACAAAACCACGGATGAAGAACACAGGGCAAACGCTATTTAACACCATAGATTTTATATTTTCAAGCAAATACATTATAATTTTCTGCCATCCTCTTTTAAGACCGTAATTTTATAGATAATTTCTGTAATACATGTCACCATGCTATCAAATACACTTGATGGCTATTTAACAGTGTTGAGTCGTAGTGTTCCTCTCTTAGCGTGAAGCGGATAAGAGATGATGCATTTCCCCTTAATTAACATGACTAGAATTTCCAGATTCTAGTCAAATAGATTCAAATAAATTGAATAGATTCTAATCAACTGTAACTAGTAAACTATTCATTTTCTGACAAGTGACCTCTTCATTTTGAATAGAATTTGGGATCATTTATTTGAATAGAATTTTCTATTCATTTTGAATAGATTCTCTTAAGTGCCCGGCGTACATGTTTACCTATTCAAATTTGAATAGATTCTATTCATTTTTGAATAGGTATTTTTTAGAGTGTACGTGACGAGTTTTATTTCCTTGTAATCAGTAATATATACATGTAGGCCTAATACGTAAATTTAGCCTGATGCCGGGTTCAGTGATATTACTGTGGCTCTTGGCACCGGAACACTGTGATTCTGCAAGAAATTGTTGATTTGTGGTCCCGTTTGTGGTTCCGTAGCGCTATGGATCAGCGCAACCACAGATCTTTCTTTCCAGGATCGACGCATGATGCAGTCATGTCTACAGTAGAATTCATCTCGACCTTTGCAGGACTTAAACCCCATTAAAAGCTATTAAACCAAGATAACACTCATTGAAGCAGCTCAACTGATTAAATCAGATCTTCTCTGGTTGTGCACAAGTGTCTGTTTTACATGTGCGACATCGCAATAAAGCTGGTATTATAGCTTCAGTTGGGTAACCGATTATAAAGGAAACGAAAGGAAACAATGGTATGTGTACCTTTGTTCACGAAATGAGACAATGACCTGCTTTTGTTAACCAGCATTCTTCAAAATGAGCAACATAATGATTGTTGACTTAACACGGTTTGGAAATAATTTCTTCATATTTTTGGTGTTATCTGTCGTTTACATATCCTTCCTAAAACACAAAAGTGCGACCCTCTCCAAACATCTAAATTAGCTAAAAATTTAGGACATGTTACAAAACTATATTTTCTAGAACCTATTTAGAATAGTTTAAATGTAGCTTGTACCGTTTTTTTGTCGCATCCTTCAGAACGGAGCGGTCCGTTACCAATATAGCTCAATATTTTCGGTCAAATCTCCATTCAATTAACACGGGGAGTTGGCTAGCTATGAGCTAGCTATGCTTTGCCCTCACTCATATTTTACAAAAGTGCGACCATTTCTGAACATCTAACCTAGCTGTAATTTTAGGTCATGTTAGAGAAATATATTTGCTAGAAGTTTGGAGAATAAATTAAATATTGGCTGGTTATTTTTCACACAGTGATGTTAACTAGGCAAGTGTCCATTCTTCCAACATACATCATTTGTAGAGGTCACGCGTCAATGGTGAGAGCACTGTGTATTGTGTATAGGAAAACGGACAGTAACTGCAGTATGGATGGCGCAACGCAGGGCAAATTTGCGTTTCAACTCTGCTGTTTAGACATAGTGATGCCTGGACACAAAATGTTATTCAAACTATGGTTAAGTGTAAAAGTTTAAGCTTATATCATGTGAGCACAACGATTTCAATGACACAAAATGACACAATAGGTATAAGAATCAATTAAAATTACAGATTTGACATTAAGTACAGTATGGAATAATCTTCACGAATAGTCTGAAAAGGGGACTCTGTATAAACGCACAGGCTAATATTAATTGGGTGTGTTGGGAGATGGTGTCAAATAATTGTTTGATAGAAAATGTGTTTTCCATGGTGCTCATAATGTAGTAAATTTGCCTATAATGGCGGATTTAAGGAGGCTGAATTTGAGCTTCGTGGGGAATCAATTTCGGACTTCATCCAACATTGTTCTGTTATTATCAAATTTATTGGTGTTTGAGGTGATATTTTCTAAACTTCGTCAGCCATTGGCATTCGCCAGAGCTCAAATGCACTAGCAATGTAACAATTTTTTTTTAATGGGAGGAGAGTAGTATATAAGGTACCCGTAGAGTCCCCTTTCAGGAGTAATTTTCAGGAGCACAGCTCATGACGTCATAGTATAAATTAGGTATTAAGTATGAGTCATCGTGAATGACCTATTTTTAGCTCGATGACGCCGGGTTTTCCCCGGTATATGACGTACATTATGTGATTGTAGTTTTATATCGTACGTGGTACTCTGTATGGGTAGGTCTAAGTAGTATATAAGGTACCCGTAGAGTCCCCTTTCAGGAGTAATTTTCAGGAGCACAGCTCATGACGTCATAGTATAAATTAGGTATTAAGTATGAGTCATCGTGAATGACCTATTTTAGCTCGATGACGCCGGGTTTTCCCCGGTATATGACGTACATTATGTGATTGTAGTTTTATATCGTACATGGTACTCTGTATGGGTAGGTCTAAGACACACGTGACAAAAGAAATAATATAACGAGACAAAGATGTTATGCAAGGTGTTTTATTACTGCGTGGATTCCTGGTTGTCCAATGAACTCATCACGCTGCTTCTTTGTGTCCAGTAACTTTTTAACATTTGGTCCCTGGGGCCTTTCAAGAGCCATATTTTTAAAAAGCGCCTCCCACTTTCAAAACGTGTACTATTACGAGTGCATTTCAGTTATGTCGAACACTTATTGGTATTAAGGTTAATATTACCTCAAACCTCAATAAATTTGAAAAATTTTAGTCTCCTTAAATCTGCCATTTTAGGATAATTCACTACAACATGAGCACCATACTGTAAACTTCTGGAAAAAACATTTTCTCTCAAAATTATTTGAAACCATCTTCCGATACACCTCAATTAATGTTTAGCCCGTGCGGTGTATGCAGACCCTCTTTCATACTAGTCTTGGCACTTCGTGAAGATATATGCCATATTCTATGCTTAATGTCAAGTTTGTAACAAGATTATTCAAATCCAAGACGCCATATGAAAATAGCACTAGCCGAGATGATCCTAAAGGTGATCCGCAGCCAAAGCGCTGTCAACATGTCAACAAAATAATTATTATGAAAGCATGATTTAAAAAAAAACCGTTTTTATATGAAACGAATACGAATTCTCCGAAATTGTTCATATTTCACTTTCTACCATCATGACCACTTCGTGAAGAGTATTAATTTTGTATTTCCTGTTGCATTTGATTTCAATTTACTATACACCAACATGCCTATTGCCCAATGCCAAATACAGTGTGAATTTCTGTGAAATAATCAAGTTAATGCGAATTATGATAATTTTTAATTGATAAGCAGAAGGCAAAGTTGCTGCAAACCTTGGTAAGTCTCTATTCGGATGCCAGCTAAAATTTCGTGGATGGGATATAAAAATTCGCAGCTTTCACCATTTTTCGAAATTGGTCACTTTTGGCCAGGGCTTTTGGCATCCCATGTACGAGCTGGGAACTGGTCGGGACCCAAACAAGATCCACACATTCTTCTAACACGTTACCGATTGCTGTTTCATTTAGGTTAAGCTAAGAGTAGAGCTACCGAGAACTGCACCGGCTCGGGGGTTAGAAAATGAAGAAAAAAAAGTCCATTAAATGGTGCTCCTAAAGGCATTTGCTAAGAGAACGATATGAATGAGAGCGGAAATACGTGAAACTTAAGAATAATATATTGACCGATGACATAGAAAGAATTGCTTCCTGCTAACCGATACTCCTCCTTGCTTAAACTATCCTATTTGGTCAGTGTTAAAGTTGACTATACACATGAACTTAACATGCTTTTGAGCAGAGTATTCGATATAAAGTAACTTAGGAGCCGCAGTAATAATGCGTGATATATGAACGTATGCATACTCGGTGAAACCTTCATGAATGCCTGTACAAAACTTTGCTGATCAGCAAAATTCACGTGGACGCGAAAGACAAGCAGCATTTAACAGATAACGATGGCTCGCAGCAACAGCAATGGCTTAATGATTAATAGAATGGTGATACTCGTGATCATAGTAATTTACGTATGTTCATTCATGCTGATTACTGTTGCTCAGGAGTCTGTGAATACCCCAATCGGAACTGTGTATGGTTACATTGGGCGGAGTGTTACTCTGGTATGTGATCTCCGAAACATTAGCGATAACCAATCAATTGCTTGGATCCGTTCAAATTCACCTAATAGTTGGCCTATTTACTTGAGCTACGACGAGAACTTTCACATCGGAATACCCGAGGAGATACGAAGTCGCATATCAATTGAATGTATGCGAAGTTATCCAGAAGACAGTTGCTCGCTTACAATATCATCTTTGGTGATGACTGATGCAGGTAACTTTGAGTGTGGGTACTTTAATTCTTCTAATCCAGTTAAAGTTTTGGATACTGGCAATTTAAATATTACACACGAAAGTCTCCCTTCAGGAGATTCCCCTATTTGTAGCACGTATAGAAGGTATAATGTTGCACCAGATAACTTTGAGATTGGGGATGAGATATATCTACGTTGCCAGGTAAAGGACTCAAGTCTACCAGCTATGATACATTGGATTAGCAAGTACCATGGGAACACGTTGACTCTATCGGGGCCTACGAACGGATACTCTGCAGATTATCGGTTATTCCTGAGTGAAGAACACCTTGGAACACAATTTATTTGTAAAATGAACCATTCATCTCTTCCCGAGTCTCGCAACTGTTCCATTTCTCCTCTACCAGAATTACCATCATCCGCAACATCTGAAATGAAAACTGCGAATAAACAAGCGATTACTGAATCTACACCTGTGATAGTTATCGTGGTAATTGCAATAATTGCAACTATAGCAATTATCATTATCATTGTTATCATAGCGGTGGTGAAAAAAAGAAGGAACAGAAATGATAATGTCATTACCAAGCCCGATTGTGAACTTACGTGCAACAAAGAACGTTCAATAAACGCAGAAACTGCAGCCGTAAAAGCCCCTGATAAGCCATTTGAACTCAAATCGACAATGACGACTTCTAAAGAAAACACGGTTCTTAACCGTGTTGACGTCCAAACGGATACCGATACACAAGACGACCCTATGTCCGTTTATGCCAAACCAAATAAAGGGAATCAATCTAATGCCACTAATATTGAAACAGAATATGACAGTGTCATGCAACGAACCTCTCCAGAAATCCGCCAAAACGATATGTCCCAACAAAAGGACGATGCGGATGAGGGCCTTACTTATGCTGATTTGGAACTACCCAAAAACGTCGATTCCAATTCACAGCCCATGTCAAGTCAAGACGTAACAGTGTATGCTGACATTAAAGGAACGTTCCAGCAATAGGCTAATTTTGTGCAATATAAAAAGCCAACAAAATAGACGCAAGAACAAATCATATCCTCTAAATAAAGACACACTGGCCAAAAGTATTGTAACATCGCAGAAATATCCTGTAGATTTTACATTAGTACTAGATGAGATTGTTCTTTGCCTAGAATAAGTAAGATCAGGCTACTCGATGAGATGGAAGGTGTCACCTGCATCATGCGCGCATTTAGTGCGTGCTATCCCAGAATAATGGAAATGCGTTGAAGGCAAAGACGAAGACATTTTAGTCCATATCGTTGTTTCTATACAGTGTGTATTTCTAAAATAATCATTATTATCGAGATAGACGTGACCCACCTAACTATGAATACAATAATGCATACAAATTTAAAAACAAAAGCAGCCCGACCCAAACTTCCATCCCTACTGAAAATCGAATGATGCGTCCCTAATGTCTCCGGGAACAAAGGAAACTGTTCATCACTTTCAGTGACGTTTGGAAACACCAACATAACCATATTAATTATAACTTTATTTCCTTCTTAAACATTTCATGTAAAATGTTATCTTATTGGCTTGACAATTGCAAACACAGCCCGAAATATAATGAAGATAATCTGACCAAGAAGGTATTTATAAGCATTTTTATACCACCACAACCACTGTAGAATATAACCCGGGGATGGGTACTCACAAAAAATTTGTGTGGGGATGTACGGCCGCATTGACCCTCATTGTTCAACTTCCTCTCTCCCTCTGACCCCATAATCCCCCGTTTTTGTTTTACTGAACACATGTTTGACACTCTCTCACCGAATGACCCTGTTTTTAATTCATGAATGCCACATTTGATCCATTCGTTTTAACTCCCCAAGTTTTAATCTAGTAAATTTTTATGTACATAAAACTTACAATATTTGCATTTTATATTCTTATGACATTGGTTAATAATCTTGGAGCACGAAACACAAATACTCAAAGCAGATATTCAGCAGACATATTGAAAATCTAAGCAAAATTAGTTCACAACTCGTATTTTAAACTTTTCATATAACTTATGGAATAAATGCTGTAAATTTTGTGCACCTGATATTTGGTGGAGAAGCTTGATATTGTAAATAATAAATGGGGAAATTATCTCCTATTAGAATACTTACAATTAGATACGTACAAAAGACAAAGGAGGAAGTAATGTGCTTGAAATAAAAAATTCTATTTAAAGCAAATCATAACATTCCATGATTTTGTTTTTACTTTCATAACCTTCTTAACGGTTTCATTTTCTGTTCCTCTGCTTTGGTCATTTAACTTTTGTGGTATTAAACATATGGTATAAAGCTACAATATACAATCTATTTAAAATAAATTGCGTTCATATTTTTCAAACCTGATTTTTAGCATATTATTTTGTTATGTTTACATAAAATGTTCCAACTTACACTTTAAGCCATATTATAACATTTGCTGAGGAGTACGCCCTCAAAATATTTTTAAATTCTGTTTTTTACACGATTGTAATGTATTTTAGTCAATAAAGATACTCTGCAAAAATCAAGACTTTAGGTGCTCTAGTTTTGTCAAAATCCGCGATTTTGAATAAAACGCCGGAACCGATGGAAATGTTAGTCGAACACGTATGCACAGTATGTACACGGCGTGCGGGATACACATACACACACACCCCGAGGATCGTACCGTATTGGGCTATTCCAGAAAATAGATGCACACCCCCTATAGAGGAGTTCGGATATCCGGACTTTTTGTCCAATCATGGTTGTTGGAAATCCAGACTTTTAAAGTGTCCAAAGGTAAAAAAATCCGGCAGAAAAATAGTTCAAAATCAGAAATCCTTAATTTGAGAGCTCATTTTGGATATTTCCGTGATTTTTCCTTCATTTAATTGGATTTCCATGCTTTTTCAAGTGACATTGGCAACTGGAATTCCAGTCGTTTTCAGAAAGCAGACTTGGAAATCCGGACATTTCTTTGATTGAAAATTTACTCCTCTATAGGGGGTGTACACTTATTTTCTGGAATAGCCCATTACAACCGCGGGAGTAACATGCATGGGCGCTAGTAGTAAATTCCAATTTTCTATGCTTTACCTCACTTGTTCAGCTCAAAATTAAAAGGGGACATATCTGAAAGTAAAAGCTAACATTTTATGGAAAATAAATACTAATCTATTTTTACAGAAATGTTATAATATGGCTTTAATAAGAATGAGCCAATTTTGAGAAAAAGAATTTGTATTAAACCTATTATCATAATTACTATACAGTAAGCCAAATAATTAAGGTACCAGTTACGTTCACCCCCTGTATATCCTACACAAAGACAGATATGTCATAATTGGAACCAACAGCCAATAGCTGCATCGTTTAGCTCGAATTTAAGACCTCATTCGTTGAAATTGTTCAAGAAATAAAGACACGACGATCAAAAAACCCAAGGAAGATTCAAATTTAAAAGTTGCAGTTTGCCACATTGCATGCCCTATTGATTTGTACACAAGAGAAGTTGAACAAGAGAAGTTGAACAAGAGAACTAGCGCCGTGCTTTCATTGATTAGAACACAAAAGTACAACTTTTTATTTGATATCTTCATTAGGTTTTGGATCACCGTTTCTTTAATTCTCAACCAATTTCAACAAATATGGTCTTAAATTAGAGCTAAAGAGTACAGGCATCGGCTGCTTGTTTTAATTTTGACACATTTGTCTTTATGTAGGATATACAGGGGTGAACACAACTGCTACCTTAATTCCATTGCTTACTGTAAGTCTCCCATATAGCTCCACGGTTAAACGGTCGAGATTTTTCATTTCTTCTAATGAAGTAATGAACGAGTGGCTTTGTGTTGAGAAATAAAGCACTGTAACATATTAATCGGATGACATTCCGTTTAAGCTTTGATGGTGAGAAGAGCGGTTTAGTATGTAATGCGATGATGAAGCGGCAGCCAGTGCACAATGGTATTTCTTTACTTTTAGACAATTCATAAAGGGGTATTACTATCACTTTTGTGAAACATTTGACAGAAATATATAGACGACTTAAAACAGTAGAAATGTTTTAGATACTGTTGCCATTAAGAGCAAATAACGTGATCTCCCGCTGAAGCTCTACGAATCCTATGAGAGACAATATACTAATCGGGCGTTCCATGTATCTGCAGAGTATGGAAGAAATTATTATCTTGCTCTGCTTCTGCTTGTTGACGAGATCAAATCCACAATTACAGCAGCATAGTATAGCATTTTAATACAGTATGGCTGAGTTATCAATCTCATATATTCATATTGAGAGAGACAACCCAGTCAACCAAAATCTGAAATGAGGATTGATGAAATCCGGAGACTGAGAATTATTTTGTAAACATCAGAATGTTCACTTTAATCTTTTAATGTAAGCGGAGACACACATCGGCCCGATATCTTCATTGCAGAAATCACCATGATGGTAGATCAAATCCACAGCCATGCATGGGCATTTTGTTTCGACCTGTTTAATAGGTTTGAGACGCATAATGGGCCGAGGGACATCTGACTAAGGCTATTGACAATAGCCTGGTGACTGACCTCTGTAGATGTCAGTGAGCATGGTACGTCATCTGCTTTTAGACTGCCTCCACCGGTGACCTACGCTGCGCTATAGTACCGTGTATCTTCCGTGACCCGAGTGTTTATGAATGAGGGCAGTTGTCATTTTGTTTGTTCTGTACATATAAAATCAGAATTTTTGCCAGTTTTTGAGTTCCAAACGCACGGTTCCTTTTCAATACGCAAGCTAACGACTATCATATTCTTTCAACACACATACTCAAGTGAAAGCCTTAAAATCGGCATCTTTAGAAACTAAAAATTACGGGAGATATTCATCATTTTCTACCCCGGTATCCAAAGATTTATCGTTTGAATATCAAATCGTGCATAGCAGTGTATTGATCCCGGGTATTGATTTAGTTTCATTGCCTGTACAAAATAATTATTTCCCAGGCGTTGTCCCTGTGAGACAATGACAACGTATTACTCTTCTAAATTACCATACAGGAAGCAAAATATGTCCCTAATAACCTTCTAATAAATATACAAAAAGGTGAGGTGCGAGTCGGAACTCAACTTTCAATGTGGTGATAGTGCCTTCTGTGGCTCTAAAGCACATTGGCAGTATGACATCTCTGTTGCTCACTGGCACTGTAACAGACGCCCTGTGGTGCTCCAAGTAAAAGGAGGAATCTCCACAGCGAATTTCTACCGATCTCATGTCAGCGCACATGTCGCCGCACTGTTGATATTTGCGGAACTTTTTGGTGTAAATTTGACCTTTTATAGGACCCAAGGTGTTTTACGGAGTTTTACCATTCGAAATAAACTTCTGTCAGTTTACACCGTCCCTAACCCTAATCCTTACCCTTATCCTAACCATAACCAAAACACTAACCTAGGCCTTAACCTAATTCTAGTGTAGGCCTACCTTATTTCATTTTTGACATAGTGTACCTCATTTCATATTCGACATAGCGAACCTTCAGGTATAGGAAAATACCAGTTCGGCATTTAAAGCGCGGACCTTCGACATAGGGAACCTTCGACATAGCTGGCGACCTGGCGTACACCGTGTTTAACACCATGCATACACCCCTACCCACATACCTACACACATATGACATATTTATGACACGCTGTTTCATAGAGATCACAGCTGTGTGATGATACACTAGGCCTATATAATGAAACAAAAGAATCGTTGTGTGAAAAGGTGTGTTTTAAGTCCTTTCTTAACAATTTGAAGTGATGAAGCAGAACGCAGAGCAGCTGGTAAAGTGTTCCACAACCGGGGAGCAACAAAGGCGAATGATCTGTCGGCTGCAGATTGAAGAGTGAAAGTTTGTTTAGTGAGTCTGGTAGTGTCCGGTTGAAGAACGCAAGCCAGTTCGTGCAGGGGAGACAAGTTGCAGACAAGGTATGATGGAGCAACGCCATTTAGGCACTTAAAAACAACTAATGACCAGGATTTTGAATGTTATTCTGTTCTTGATTTGAATCAACTGTAACTATGTACCCCTTAATAGACCACACACCCCACCACGCCCCCACCGTCGATGTCCTAATGAATGTCTCGAAACAAACCGTTTCTCCATAAGTAGTCAAATGTAAAATATCATGCGGACACATAGATATTAATGACACAAAATCATATTGATGAAACAACAGGTACAACATTGAATTACAATTAACAATGTCATTTAAGACCAGACGGACCGACGAGCCAGACGAGGTGATCTCGCAGTTGATCCTCAGCCAACCGAAAGATAAAAGCACATTTTTATATCATAAATGAAGCGATTATGATTTCTTCGAATCGTTCATATTTATATAGGGCCAAAAAAGTGTATGTTTGGCCTCATTCGACCGACCCTAATATTGAAAAAAAAAATCTTTAGATTTTAGAAACGTAACGGAAAGTGAGGAGCATACAAGCTTTATCAAAAGTATTGTAGAGCGGAAATACGTGTGGGAATTCCCTTGTAACCTTGTAACTTTTCCTGCTTGTTTCCTGCTGGTAGTCTGGTGGTAGTGTATACATTTGATCTACAGAAACTAAACAGTAAAAATATTTCACACAGAAGAGGAGCTGCAGTAATGAAACATTTGCTTCTGATATATTAATGTATTTTATAATTTCATAACTCTGTTGAAATATACTTTACGTGAATGCGAAGGACTAGTAATATTTACCAGATAACGATGGTTCAAAGCAGCAGCAATTGCTCAATGTCTAGTAGAATGGTGGCACTCATGATTTGCCTATGCTCATGCATGCTGACTACCATTGCTCAGCAGTCTGTAAATATCCCCATCGGAACTGTGTATGGTTATATTGGTATGAATGTTACTCTGGTATGTGATCTTAAATACATTGCAGATAATCAACCAATCATTTGGTACCGTTTAAATCATCATACTCATGGTAATATTTATTTGAGCTACGACGAGAACTTTTACACCAGAATACCTCATGAGATACTAAGTCGCATATCAGTCGAATGTGTGCGAGATAATTGGCCAGGTAACAATTGCTCTCTTACAATATCATCTTTGGTGATGACCGATGCCGGTTCATACCAGTGTGGGTACCAAGGCGACATAGTTTACTTTTTGGCCATTGGTGAACTAATTGTTGGAACACTACCTTCAGAAGACTCCCCTATTTGTACTACACAGCAGAATGTGAGTAGTACAGGCATGTTTATACCAATAAACAACTTTGCGATCGGTGATGAAATATATTTACATTGTCGAATCGAAAATTCTACTATACCAGTGCATTTTTATTGGATTCGCAAGCAACGAGAATATACTTCTATCATAACAGAACCTATTTTCGGGATTTCCGAGCAATATTCTCTATTGCTAGGGAAAGACGACATCGGAACGCAATTTATTTGTATAATGGACATTTCAGCTCTGTCTGAATCCCGCAACTGCTCAATCACTCCTTTACCAGCATCAACATCGCTTAAGACTACCACCTCAATAGTTATCGTGGTAATTGCAATAGTAATTATCGTCATTGCTGTTATCATGACGATGCTGGTAAGAAGAAGAAACAGAAACAATAATATAATTTCTAAGCCCGACTGCGAACTTTCATACGACAAAGCACATTCAAAAGGCGCAGAATATATAGCCATAAACGCCCCTGATAAGTCATTTGAACTCAAAGC
The DNA here is from genome assembly GCF_039555335.1 of Amphiura filiformis. Classification (NCBI taxonomy): domain Eukaryota; kingdom Metazoa; phylum Echinodermata; class Ophiuroidea; order Amphilepidida; family Amphiuridae; genus Amphiura; species Amphiura filiformis. Next base: position 9,969,763 of record NC_092642.1, on the reverse strand, counting down.
GACAGTAACGGCTTCGGATATCGATACCAAAGACAAATCTTTGTCGGTTTATGCCATACCAGATAAAAAGAATAAATCGAATGTCACTAATATTGAAACTGAGCATGAAAATGCAATGCATCGAACCTCTCCAAAAACCTATCCAATAGAAATATCTCAAGATAATGATATTGATGAGGGACTGACGTATGCCGATTTGCAACTGCCAGAAACCGATTCCAATTCACTAAGAATGCCCGTACCAAGTCAGGACGCAACTTTATATGCTGACATTCAAGGAACTCAGCAGCAATAGGCTACATTTTTTGTAACCAATAACAAAACAGGAAACCTTTAATATTTTTAAATTATGTCTGGTTATAATAAAGGTAATGAACACGTTTTTAAAACGTTTGATATGAAAAAACACTGCAACCACATTTAATCATATTGTCAATAATGGAATTGTAAACTATTTGGGCAAACATTTTTGCAAAACATTTGGTTTGGTAACGTTGTTGCATGAGCGCATCGAACGGAGTAGAATTTTTAACACTTTATTCAGTCTGGTATTTTGTTTTTGATTGCACGATACTCGATACTCTGGGAATTGATTTTGAACATTTCATCATTAATGATATTTTGTTATTATCAACTATTAGATCTGAACAGATAGTGGTGATTTGTTGATGCACATGGCTTAAAATTCTGTCATGTCGTCTCATGGAAGTCCGTGCATCCGTTAAGAATGTGAGAAGCGGTATCACATGGGTTGTTACAAAGAACACACGATTTGGAATAGACCTGTAGCAGAGAATTGCATTCGAGAAGTTGACAAGAAGAAGTTTTCTTTTATATGAACCTGAGCAGAATACCAGTGACGGAAACATTGTGAAGGCAAGGGGCGTGTTAAAGGATCCTTCCTTGAGAAACTTAAATATTACATGTATTACAGAATCATTTTTGGCTTTTATAGATCCAATGAGGGTTCCAAATAGAAAACAGATTTTAGAACCCTTCGCAGCCTTCTTTGGTGTGACCTTCGTAGCTGGTTAATATATTTAGTGGGGAGTTAGAACTTAGTGGAAGACCTTTTGTCAGGAAAAGGGAGTTTTTAAATGTTAAATATATCGTAGTCTTTAAAGACAGTTAGTTTCAATACAGTATTGTTCATAATCTCTTCCATACAGATACCATGGTGTTTCGGGTGTTTCGTATTGTTTTGATAACTACCGAAAGAAAGATATGCAATAATTTAACGTATTCATTTTGTTTTTGTTTGTATCAAAAAAATTCATTTAAAGAACCACTGTCCCACTCACCCCAAGTGGATTTGCTGTGGAGTAAGTAGGACACCATACATTGGCAGATTTAGCGTTGCAAAGAAGAATATCGCAAGTGTACCACTCCCCCCCCCCTCCCCAACCCCATATTACCCCCAGTTTACAAATAGGTTTTGCTCTTACTTTCTTGCCTCGTTACTTTATAAAATTAATAATTGCATCACACCGGAGAGAATTAAATAACAACATCAATTTAAAATGCTTTTTAGGATACGCTCTTAAGGGAAGGGGTATGAACGTTTGGACAGTATTTATTGTGGGACATTAGAGCACATCAGACATATCGAATTGCATTCTGAATACGAAGAATGTCCTTCTGATATCAAATAATTTTGATTTTTGAAATTCGCAATGTAATACACATTTTATGGCAAATCATTAAAATTGATATTTTCGATATTTAACAGTACTCGAAGTTAACTATATAAATCTGATGATTTATATTTGAAGTGTATGTAGGTGGGATGAAAAGCCGACGATCAATTGAAAATTTTGACCTTTCGTATTGAAGATATGGTTTTTTCCCAAAACACCAAAAAAAATGAGGTCTTTTGGGGGAAAAAATCCATATCTTCAATATGAAAGGTCAAAATTTTCAATTGATCGTCGGCTTTTCCTCCCAGCTACATACACTTTCAAACTATATCATTAAATTTATAAAATTTACTTCGAGGACTGTTATATTTCAAAAAAATGTGAAAAATATCAAATTTTAATGATTTGTCATAAAATTCGTATTATATCGTGAATTTCATAAAATTATTTGATATCAGAAAGACATTCTTCGTATTCAGAATGCAATTCGATAGGTCTGATGTGCTCTCATGTCCCACAAAAAATACTGTCGAAACGCTCAAAACGCTCATTCCAGTTCCTTAAAACAGCGTGGTGAAATTGACCCCGTATTAAGTAGTTAACTATGCACTTTACCCCTAAATTGTGGTTAAATTTGACCACGCTGATTTAGGAGTGTAGGACCTTGTGGGCAATAATACGCGCTGGATGGCTAGGCTGGTAGTACGCTTAATTTGTAAAAGGAAATCTGAAAAAAAATAATACCAGTATGGGAACTGGCGGAAAATTCAGGCCCATATTTCCAAAATATGAAAAAAGAAAATTCTCCAAAGTGTTCATTATTACAAAAAGGCACTGCTTAAAAAAGAGCTGTTTTGAGAAGGACATGAAGGAGATCGGAAATACATGTAGGCAAGTATCATAATGACCGTTGTATAATACTACTGACAAAATAGCAGTAAAACAAGCATGGCAACGATTGTTTCCTGTCGGATACATGTCATGCCTCTTTTTGTGTTTCAAAGATCCTGTTTGATCACTGTTAATGCTGAGTACAGGAACTAACACGCTAACTCCGGGCGCTAACTAGTAGTTATACCAGTATTTGAGCAAAACTGAGGGGATAAGTGCAGTAGACCTAATACCTGTAACAAACCTCTGCTGAAATCGACTTCATAAACACAAAGGCGGGCATAAAGGACGAGTAACATCAGCAGGTGACGATGATTCGAAGAAGCAGCAGCGGCTCAATGACTATACTGGCACTTGTGATTTGCATGTGTCAATTAATGATTACTGTTGCTCAGGAGTCTGTAAATACCCCAATAGGAACTGTGTATGGGTACATTGGACGGAGTGTTACTCTGGTATGTGATCTTCAATATATTCACGATGACTATCCAATTGTTTGGTATCGTTTAAATCTTCCTATGAGTTTTTACTTGAGCTACGACGAGAACTTTTACAGTGGAATACCCGATGAGATACTAAGTCGCATATCAGTTGAATGTGTGCGTAGTTATCCAGATGACAGTTGCTCACTTACAATATCATCTTTGGTGATGTCTGATGCAGGTAACTACAAGTGTGGATACATATATGCTTCTAACCCGGCTGTCTTTTTGGATACTGGCAATCTAAACGTTACATACGAACGTCTACCTTCAGAAGATTCCCCTATTTGTAGTACACTTGGAAGTGGATATATTATAACAGATCAGTTTGAGATAGGTGATATAATATATTTATATTGTGAAGTTAAAGATTCAAGCCTACCAGCCATGATAAATTGGATTAGCAGGCATGGCGAGCAAACAATAACTATATCACAGCCTACCATAGGATTATCTACGAGTACGTATCTATTCCTAGGTGAAGAACACATTGGGACACAATTTATTTGTATAATGAACCATTCAGCACTACCCGAACCTCGCAACTGTTCAATCACTCCTTTGCCAACATTACCAACAACATCACTTAAGACTACTCCTCTGGCATCCACTTCCACAATCCCTACAAAAACCGTCTCATTCTCATCAGCAACATCTGAAATGAAGACTGCGAATAAACAAACGAATACTGGATCCACACCTTCTTTGATAGTTATAGTTATCGTGGTAATGGCAATAATTGCAACTTTAGTACTTACCATCATAATTGTTATCTTGTTGATAAAAAGAAGGAACAGAAATAATAATGTCATTTCCAAACCCGATTATGAACTTACGTATGACAAAGAGCGTTCAATAAACACAGAATATGCAGCCGTAAACACCCCGCCACTTGAAATCAAAGCTAAAGTGACGGTTTCAGAAGAAAACACGCTTCTTAACCATGTTGACGACCAAACGGACATCGATACCACAGACGACGACGTGCCCGTTTATGCCAGACCAGATAAAGGAATAAATCGAATGCCACTAATATTGAAACAGAATATGAAAATGTAATGCATCGAACATCTCCAGAAATTCATCCACCAGAAATGTCCCATCAAGATAATAATACGGATGAGGAACTTATGTATGCCGATTTGGAACTACCAGAAACCGTCGATTCCAGTTCCCCAAGAATACCAGTACCAAGTCAAGACGCAACTGTGTATGCTGACATTAAAGGAACGCTCCAGCAATAAAAACAACAGAAGAACAAGCGCAGTGATTTATAATGCGCTACGCACAGGCACAACGCCTAGACGTTGATCCACAAGCCTCAGCACACTTTAAATAGCACACACGTATGGCAATATATTTATATAACTAGCCGACACGAGAGGATTATTAATAATGTAATATTCTTGCAACACAAATTTTGTTATCGCGATTATTGTACTTTGAAATCGATGTTGTTGTTAGCTGTTGTTTACATGTTTAATACTATTAGGATACATTTTTGTATAAATCTTGTTCCTCACTTGCGTAACTAATAATATACAACATTTTACTTCTTCTTAAACATATTTATGTAACGTTTAAACTTATTTGGTGATAACCTGTAATATTATTTAAAAAACAAATACACTACTCATATTCATACGTATCTTTTAAAACAAAATCTACGTTTCTTTGTGCGCAAACATACCAGAATGACATATTAAGGTGGAAAAACGCTATGATTATCTTGATGAAACAAAAGTTACGACAATGAAATCAAATTAAAATTATATTTAGAGATCACTACAAAACCAAACAGCAGGTCGACCGCTGTCGTCCTGAAAGAACCGGTGGTTTAATCGCGTTTCATTGTTCCAAACAAATGAAACCAGATCCAACTACTGGTTCTGCCAGGGCGCCGACGCGCCGGTCGCCAGGCGGTTGAATTGTGAAGCCATCCCTTTAAGGGTGGTCTTAACCCTGGAATTATGGAAACTTTCGGGCTTCATAACTGCTAAATTATTAGTCTAAAGAATATAAAAGTATACATTTTTAGACTGGAAATGACTTGCTGAATTCATCTGTGAGGTCCAATTTGGGCCAAAATGCTCATTTTTGGAGAAAAATCCCAAAAACGGGTTTCTTTGGCCCAAATTTTTTCGTGCAACGTAACAAAAAAATTGTTTGGCCAAAAAATTTTTTTTATTAATTTTAAAAACTAGATAAAAATATCTAGGAACTGTTTTTTGAATTTTGACCAACTTTGAGAAATTTGCACCAAAAATGGTAAAAAATGCAAAATTTTCAAAAAATCATAAAAAGCCTGATTTTCGCCCCAATTTCAAATATTTTTGGTGAAGTTGGTCAAAATTCAAAAAAATGAGAAAACGCTCCCTAGATATTTTTATCTAGTTTTAAAAAATTAATAAAAACATTTTTTTGCACGAAAAAATTTGGGCAAAAAAAACCGTTTTTTGGGATTTTCTCCAAAAAGGAGCATTTTGGCCCAAATTGGACCTCACAGATGAATTCATCAAGTCATTTCCATTCTAAAAATGTATACTTTTATATTCTTTAGACTAATAATTTAGCAGTTATGAGGCCCGAAAGTTTTCATAATTCCAGGGTTCAGACCAACCTTAATAGAAGAATGCCAATTTGAAGCTGAAAATTCCCGGAAATGATCTTGAAGTACGACCGCCTCTGCATCCCTCCCGCGGTATTGGTGCCTGTCCTAAACACTTAGATATAAAGTATAATATATGTCTAGAAGGACAGTATAATACGTTTGGGGAATTCCCTTTGGGTCACAAAATGACCGATATAATGTGTCAATGCTTCCTGCTTAACCAATGCCCCGCTTGTTTCTGCGTTGCAGGCCCGGGGGGGTTCTTCATGGTTGAAGGTATATCCTGTTTGTTTAGTGTTACAGTTGATCTACAGGAGGAACCCGCAGTAATAATAAAACTTCATTCTAAACGTATAATATGCATGCTTCATAATTACCTGGAACAAACTCTGCGGAAATCAACTTCATGAGAGCGAACGACGATTGGCATAATTTGACAATAACTTTACGGTTCGCAGAAACACAATGTCTGATACAATTCTTGCTATCACCCGTGCTACCACACAAGGAATCCAACTAGCATATCTTTTTTGCCCAGCTACATACACTTTAAGTACATATTTAGTAGATTTATCAATTGTACTTCGAGGACTGTTGGATATGAAAATAAAATGTGTTTTATATCACCAATTTCAAAAAATCAAAATTACTTGATATCAGCAGAAGGACATTCCTTGTATTCAGAATGCAATTCGATATGTCTGATGTGCAGTCATGTCCCACAACAAATACTGTACAAACGTTGCTTTCCGATCCCTTAATGAAACATGATGAGCGAATTCCGTCCTTCGGTGGGGACATTAAGCCGTCGGTCCCGTGGATGATTTATGGGTTTTTACAAAATTGAGCATTGTTCAACCGTTTTAGGATAACGCATTCTCCCAAATTGTTCAGCGACATTTCACGTCACAGTATTTTGCAGGTCTATTGCAAAAACAACATCATATCATTGGCAAGCTAATATATTAAGGACAATGAAAATGACTCCTTTTTTTCAAAAATAAGACGTTTAAAATTGATATTCCGCAAAAACCAACTTAAGCGGTGAGTTCCTTCCTTTGAGACAGATAGAATAAAAATTCCTTTAAAAAGGAACAGGGCGAGCAAATGAGGAAGTGTCAAGATAAAGATGTAGTAATTTTATTGTTTGAACTGTTTCTATAATTCGCATCGATCATAATGATCTTGCAATGAGACTGTACCGTGTATGGACAGTGTAGCCTATTTGTCTAATCATTTTGACTATTTAATTCTGACCATTGTGATTAAAACAGGCTTTCAGATTGGTGAGCTACGGTGTACCAAGTGATAAGGCCGGCCACGTATAATGAATTCTATGGTCTGCATTGTGTGTTTTCTCTTCAATCATTTTGTTGAATGCCATAATAATTATTTAATAATCAACATGATCAAATGAAAAAAGGTAGATTCACTTTAGTCATTTTATTTTACCTAAGCCAAAAAAGAAACTTATAATTTTTCATAAGGTCATATCTTAAAATCCTGTCCATCAAAATGAACTAAAATTACACACAGGATTGCCTCAATACTCTACTCTAAACACATGTCAGTAAGCAATCAGTTGGTCAACTGACACAACCGCAAAATGCACTGATATGGAACAACTTCCTGAACCACGTTCACAGCCCTATTGGCACCCAGCAAAAGAAATCTGTGAGAATGGCATTTTGAATCACAGGTCACAGCCAACAATTTTAACAACATTAAGTTAAAAACATTAAAGAGAGTCAAAACAAACTTACCAGGATCATCATGTCACATGTCCAAACAAATAATGAAGTCCTTTAGTGACAGGAAGCATGGGGCAATCTTCCCCAGGATATCATCAGAAACTTGGTTGGAAGCATGAAAAGCGCACGGTGGACATACCCGTTACTAAAGGACTTCATTATTTGTTTGGACATGTGACATGATGATCCTGGTAAGTTTGTGATCTGTTTGTATCTGTTGGTAAGTTTGTGACCTGTGGGTCAAGATGCCGTTCTCACAGATTTCGTTTGCTTGGTACCAATAGGGCTGTGAATGTGGTCCAGGAAGCTGTTCCATATCAGTACATTTTGCTATTATGTCAGTTGGACAACTGCTTAGTTACTGACATGTGTTTAGAGTAGAGTATTGAGGCAATCCTGTGTGTAATGTTGGTTAATTTTGGTGGACAGGATTTTAAGATACGACCTTGTGAAAAATTATAAGTTTCTTTTTTGGCTTAGTGAAATGGGGTATATTGTTCAATAGGCCTACATGTATAAATTATGGCCATATCGTAGATAGGCCCTGAGGCCCTGAAATTGAATCGGATTTTTCCCGTTGAAAAAACAAAACTGATGTTTAAGAAATCAATTATTTCATTAATGACATTTTGAGTCATTTTTATCCATAAAACGATACAGGATATAGGTTATTGTTACTTTGACTTTTACGTCCATAAAGGTTTTAATCATAGACCCTGGAAATAGGGTCTATGTTTTAATCATGTATCAATACACTCGCATCTCATGCTGTGCTGGTCTCCAGGAGGTCTGCAAATGTAAGAACGCCTGATTATAACCATAGATTGTATTCGTTGATATGCTGTGGAAATAATTATAGGCCTGGCATATAACTTTTAAAGTCATATTTCCTTCAAACCATAACTTTTGAAATTCTCACTCGTTTTCATTCGTTGAAACGGCCAAACATACTCTCATTTTCTTACAAATCGAATATCAGGTCTTGCATATATTTTCACAAGTAATTCAAACCAATGCTAGTACCCAGTATGGGTACAAACCAAAAGATCGATGACGTCCTATAAACGTAACTAGTTTCGTTTCTCAGCCGACCCCCTCCCTCCCTACCAGAAACTTAATAATGAAATGTTGAAAGTTTTGACATAATAATAATAATGACACATTTTTCAGACCGATGTTTTTGTACAAACGTAATCGAGTATTTTTACCCCTCCCCTAAACGAAACTAGTTTCGTTTATAGGACGTCATCGATCTTTTGGTTTGTTCCTTAAATCTCTTTAGCAAACAAAGACGATCTCCGAATTAGACAGCTAGCTCTTAGCTGGCGAAAAAGGACCGCATGTTGACATAAATTAATTGCCTGTGAGGTTGACAAATAAATTCGGTGTGTGAATAGTTAATTCGTTGACCGACTATCAGTTGGCACGGTAAATTAATCTGTTTACGCCCTAGTGGTACAAAATGTACCTTGCGCCCAACGTTACGTAAAAACTAGCAATCATGCTTGACAAACAAAGAAATGAAAATAATCTGTTGCAACTTTCGGATTTGCATACAAGTAATTCTAGTTCTACAACAACAGGTTTTATTATTTCTTTTAAAACAAACACATTGCTGCCTAAAATGACATTATAGCACTGATTAGATATCAAAATGAAGTAATAATTACAAATTTTCATGAACACTATCGCCTCTGTAATTTCCCGAGTATATCGACAGCACGATTATTTTCTGCAACGCTGTGACCAATATGTATGTCAAAACCCAGCGCAAATGGCGAGAAATGCTCCGCATTTCTCGCCCAAAAAAGGTGACGTCATGAAATGAGATGTGCGAGCTTGGAGAAAAGGGATTATAAACGCTCTCAATGGACAGAACGTATACTGTTGTTGTTCACAGAAAAAAAATTCTAAAAAGTATAATAATAATAATAACACACTTTTACAAATTTAATGCTTTTTAAACATATGGATAAAATCAGTCGCTTCTTTTTTATATATAAGTAAATTGTGATATTACAATTCATATGTATATCAATATCATGAGAAATATTAGGCCTAATAAATAAATAAATAATTTGAGCTTAGAATTTCATCGTGATTATCTGAGACTAGCATATAAACCGTGTTAAGTCCACAAACTCATGTATCTGATTTCCTGTGCGATATAAGTTGGATGAAATATTACAAAGCAAACGCATGGTAACAATACTGTGTAGGCTTTATTTCCGAAATGAGAACAATAGTCTGCATATTGTTATGCAGCATTGTTATGGTAAATAATAGTACAACTTATTGTTGCTAATGTCAAACTTGTCACACAAGTAAATGAGAGCATGATATAGTGTCCGCTTCATTTACCTACGTCATAGCCCGCTGCCTTGAAAATTAATTTCGCTTCAAACGGGGGAAGAACACGTACGATCCCGAATTGACCACCTGATCCTCACGTATGTGCACTTCCTAACAGGGAGGATTCTTGGGGATCTGTCGCGTTTGCATGCTTGTCCGATAAACAGGATTTAAAAAAAATAACAGAACTGAATGACTAGGGGTGAATATTCTTACATTCGTAAAAAGCAATTTATGAGTTTCAAGTGGTATTATTTTCCATCAGTCAGGCCAGTGATAATAGACGACAATGACAGAGTGTAAGTAAATATTTAATAGTAGGATGCCAACTTTCTCTATGCAGACGTCCCAGTTGGTTGTTTTTGTCATTTTAGGTCTCGCACGTAGGGATCATTACATGATCTTAGTTCCATCACTTTTGGCACCCCCATCAAGCCCGTCGTACATGGGGACTCACTCCAGATCCATGACCCAATCCATGAACTCTCTCCTCTCCCCCTAACACGCTACCGTTACCGTTACCGTCAGTCTTGCTAGCTCACGGACAAGGGAATACGTTTAGAATTCCATTTGGGTCACATAATGACCCAAATGTTTTAATGCTTCCTGTTTCTGCGTTGTAGGCATCGCATATTCTGTTTGATAAAGTTGATATACAAGGAAGACCCGCAGTAATAAAAAAAAATACACGCTTCTAATTACATGTACAAAATTCTGCTGAGATCAACTTCATGAACGCGAACGACGAGTAATATTAACAATAACATTGCCAGTTAACGATGAATCGAAGCAGCAAAATGTATGATATAATTCTTGCTATCATAGTTTGCATGTGTTCGTTCATGATATGTGTCGTTCCGACTGATACCCGAACAGAGTACATTGGACAGAGTGTTACGTTGACAATGACAATAGAATATTTTGGTACCTTTCAAATAGTGGTCATGGTGATAGGCCTTTTTACATAAGCTACAATGAAAATCTCTTCAGTAATGTACCTTCTGCGATACCATGGATACGAAGTCGCATGTTCGCGACTGTATTGGCCGTATGATAGTTGTTCGCTTACAATATTATCTTTAAAGTCAACCGACTCAGGTACTTATCAGTGCGGTTACTTTGATGATTCTAGCACAGCAAAATTTGTGAACGCTGTTCGTCTGAATGCTACCTATGGAACACTCCTTCGAAAGAGTCCCCGATTTGTAGTACCCTCAAATTTGTATTAAATGGTGACTCTGGATATTATACCCCAACAGAAAATATCGCGATTGGGAACTAGAATATATTTACGTTGTCAGATCGACGATTCCAGTATACCACCTCAAATACAATGGATTAGCAAGCATGACGATCAAACGTCGTATTTAAGTCAACCTACGAACGGGACTTCCGTGCGGTTTCTCTACTCGTAAGTAAAGAACACACCACAACAGTCTTCATTTGTATTATGAACCATCCAGCCCTGCTTGAGTCTCGCAACTGTTCAATCACTCCTTTACCGGTACTACCATCAACATCTCCAACGACTACCACTCTGGCATCCACTCAAAGACCTTCAACTCCATCGAAAATCTTCACATTCCCAGCAACATCTCAAGCGACGACTATGAATAAACAAGCAATTACGGGATCCACTTCTCTGTATGTTATTGCAATAATTGCAATTATCGCAATTTTAGTCGTTATCATCATTATTGTTATCATAACGGTGTTGATGAAACGAATGAATAGAAACAATAATGTTATTGCAAAGCCCGATTATGAACTTACGTATGACAAGGAACGTTCAATAAACGCAGACTATGCAGCCATAAACCCTCCGCCACTTGAACTCAAATCGCTGACAGTGACGGCTTCAGAAGAAAACACGCTTCTTGACCATGTTGACGACCATGCAGATATCGATACCAACGACGACTCAATGATCGTTTATGCTAAACCAGACAAAGGGAATAAATCGAATGTCACTATTATTGAAACCGAATATGAAAATGTAATGCATTGAACCTCTCCAGAAATCCATCCAACAGAAATGTTCCATCAAAATAATGATCCGGATGAGGGACTGATGTATGCCGATTTGGAACTACCAGCAATCGACGATTCCAATTCAGCAAGAATTCCCGTACCAAGTCAGGATGCAACTGTGTATGCTGACATTCAAGGAACGCTCCAGCAATAGGCTAAATCATTTTGTGGTAATTATAAGTAATCAACAACAAAACAGACACGCGGTAAACTATACATGAAGTAATTTATCATGTAATCTGATTGCCATGGATGTTATTGTTGTTTACACTGTAGTCCCTATGCCTTCCTCTGGGCAGTAAGTTATATAATTTATTGTTTTTATTGTATCTCTAAAGGTAATGATGATAAGTGTACAGAAGAGCCACGCCTGTGCATGGAGCTCGCAGTCAGTTTTGAGTTGAGAAGAGTAGCGTGCTAACTCATGACTGTTCCCAACCCACTGCGGGGTTCAAGTGGAACGCAATGGAAAACCCGAGCAAATCAAATCAAATATACCACCCCCATCATCACCAATAAAACTATCGATATTATAATCATTCAGTATGACATAGTAATAGCAGGGATTGCTTCCTGTCACGCCTTTTTCTATTTCAGCAATTAACGTGATCCACTGTGGAGAAGTAGTTGAAAATTGCTTTGTTAAGCTCAAAACTCTCTTGAAAACAACTTCGTGGTCAACGTTAATTACAATGAATTGTAACTTGTCAGGCATGTCAGGAAGCATGCGAAACGTTGTTATTTGCTTATGTTGCTTCATGGTCCATACCATGGACCAGTCTGTGAAAACCGAAATTGGAACATTGTATGGTTACATTGGACACAGTGTTACTTTCCCGGGGTTACTTTGGTATGTGATCTACAAAATATCCACAATTTCAATGCCATTGTCCTGTGATCGAGAATATCCAGATGACCGTTGTTCATTGACAATATTTTCTTTGAAGATGACCGATTCAGGTACATACCAGTGTGGATAGAAACCGACAGAGTTTACATTTTGACCACTGGTAAACTAATTGTTGGAACTCTACCCTCAGAAGATTCCCCTATTTGTAGTACAGGCATGTTTATACCAATAAACGACTTTGCAATCGGTGATGAAATATATTTACATTGTCGAATCGAAAATTCTACTATACCAGTGTCTTTTTTTGGCTTCGCAAGCAACGAGACTATACTTTTATCATAAACAGAACCGAGCAATATTCTCTACTGCTAGGGAAAGACGACATCGGAACGCAATTTATTTGTGTAATGGACATTCCAGCCCTGTCCGAATCTCGCAATGTTCAACCACTCCTTTAGCAGCACTACCATCCATCAACATCTCTTAAGACTATCACCTCAGTAGTTATCGCGGTAATTGTCATAGTAATTATCGCTTGATTCTATTATACCAGTGTCTGTTTATTGGATTCGCAAGCAAGACGGGTATGCCGATATTAAAACACAACCTCATTTCGGATATTCCGCACAAAATTCTCTACCGCTGAGAAGATGATATCGGAACGCAATTTATTTGTATAAATGGACAGTCCAGCTCTGTCTGAGTAATCCAAGACCCTCGATTCAATCAAATCAACATCTGAAATGACGTCTACACTCCCGGGGGGGGGGGTACTCAAGTTTGGTTTTGGTAGGGACGTGCCGCTGAGATTTTGGAAGTGGACCCATAAATATACCAATTTTTCAAGAAATTTGGACCCATTGTTATACCAAAAGTCAAAATTTTCGGTTGAATTTAACCAAAATTGTTTAGAAAATTTTGGCTAGATTAAGGAAAATTTGGGCTGTTTTCCGAAAAAAATGAGAAAATTTTAAAAAAAGGACCCATTCATATACCAAAATAGGCTTTGAAAAAGGGGTCATTGATATACCAGAAGGCCGAAAATGCTACCCATGTTTGCGGCACGTCCCCGTATGGTCATTTGTACTGAGTACCCCCCTCCCCGGGCTACTCTCATGAACAAACAGACGACCACTGGATCCACGTCTCACCGCCATCATTGTCATCAAACGATGTAGCTCTTGATCAGAGCCCTCGCAGTACCTTAGAAGATCCAGTGATCCCCAAGTAAAATAAACCCAAGCAAGTGACTGGTATTTTTAAAGAAAATGTATATGATCCCTGCCTGGTTTAGACCATTCTGTAAAAAATTAATACCACTCCCAGCAGTACATGTACATGGTACAGAGCTTGCCGAAGGCAAGCTTCACTATTGACAAGCTACATATTAAAGTCACCAACAAGTATATGGCCACTATGCAGTAAAGACTATGATCACTGTCTCCCTAAGATATTGGTCTACAAACCCACCAACCGCGAAAGCCCACTCACCGAGCCGCCAGGTAAAGGGAATAAATTCAGATAAAGGGAATAAATCTAATGCCATTAATAATCTAATGCCATTAATAAATCTAATGCCATTAATAAATCTAATGCCATTAATATGGAAACAGAATATGAAAATATAATGCATCGAACCTCTCCAGAAATCCTTCCAACAGAAATGTCCCATCAATATGATGAAACTGATAAAGGGCTGACGTATGCTGATTTGGAACTACCAGAAATAGTACAGACACAACTGTGTATGCTGACATTAAAGGAACGCTCCGGCAATAGGCTAAATTTGTGGCAATATAAGTAACCAACAAAATAGACGCAAGGAAAAGTAATATCCTTTAATTTACATAGCAAAGTAATCATGGTTAATATCGTGCTGGCTGTTGTTGTTTATGTTTTTGTTATTGTTTATCGAGACTAATGCAAATCGTGTTCATAACTTTCAATGATATTCGACAATGTCATCATGAGTTGGGCTTGGAAAAAATATATATAAAATACAACAATTTTTACTTCCTTATGTCTTAAACATGTTGAACATAATTATTTATGTAACATTTATCCTTACTTGGCTTTCAAAAACCACATGATATGCCCGGATGATATGTTGAGAAAATACACTACGGACGTATCTAACTCCAGATAAAGATCTTTTATAAGATTTTTGTGTGTACATACACGTCATATCAAGGTAGAAAAACACTATACATGGAAACAATTTATGATTAATTCATATGATTAATTCATGTTAAGTGTCAGGAAATTATACCATGTTTACATGTACTTTATCATGTTTATGTAAACACCGCTGACCACAGAAAATCGAGTTAAAACGTGACGTTTTAATATTATGTGAAATGAGAACATAGATATCATGCATTGTATTAATAGCATCTGAATTCGGTGCATCGGAAGACAATAGAATGATAATCATGATAATGCACAATACCAAGGTTGGGCTTCCTCGATTTTCTGGGTCAATACTATGATGAGGGTATCTGGTGGAAGTGTTTCCGGAAACAGACAGTCAAATTCTATGTTGGGGCTAAGAAAATGCGTCAATTAATCTCGGGAAATTGGCTGTATATGAAAAGGAAGAAGTGACACCAAAAACGCTACAATCCACGCAGTGTTATATATAGTTATTCTAGCATCCCTACTCCCTATTTTCGTGTCAATCGAACTCTAAACATGGTAAACTTGACCATCTTGTTTAGGCAATATTATTTTGGCTGAAACTGGTGGCATTTTGGATTTATCCACCGGCAATCGGCAAGATCTGACAATGTACTGGAAAACAAGCTGTGAAAAACCGCGAAGAAAAATCGCGTATTTATCTGATCCCTGGTGTAACGGAAATCTATGTCTGCCTTATCAAGACAATGACCACAAACAGAAACAAATTTGGGTTACTTAAGCGATACGTCTTCACTCTTCACTATTATACAACACTGACGACATACCAACTCTGAAATACAATATTTATGACTTTCATCCAACTGCCTTCATCATTGTTTAATACAGTATTTGCAATGAATCTTAACATCTGGAATCTATTGGCAGTATTTGCTAGTGTCGTCGTCGTCCAGGAACGGTATGCCATTGGTGTGGACGTTGATGAAGTGATGCCACCAACAATACAAGGAGTGGAAGGCGGATCTATTACTCTGACATGCGACCTCCGTGGTACTGATTCCAGCTACATCTGGTTTAGGGATTCAACCACTTACTTAACTCTGGGTGAATCCATTGCGGAAAATGTCCCATCGAAGCTTGCTGACCGCCTCGCAGTAATTTGTTCCGTATATTTAGATGCGTGTTACTTAACGATCACACGTCTTGAGCGATCTGACGCGGGACAGTATGGGTGCGGTATCGAGCTTCAAGACGAAGGTCGAACTAGAATAAGTGCTGCAAATGGACAACTTTCTATCTTAGTTCCGCCTTCAGATACATCTCCCGTCTGTGATCTTTATGATTTGAATAATAATCGCATCAACGATGGTACAGTTTATGTTGGTCATTCACTTAAATTTAGCTGCACAATCACCGGTGGTGATCCAAGACCATCTGTGTATGTTGCTAGGGAAGATGCTGAGGTTTCACCGGTAGTGACAGGTTCGTTTTTCTCATCAATATAGATTATCAGAAGATGATGTTGGAATGACTTTTAAGTGTGTTATGAGCCATCCTGCTCTATCCCAGCCTAGGACTTGTTTACTGTTGTACTTTCAACGATTTACGATAAGTACTACTAAGGGAACAACGGTCAGAGCTGAACCATCTCCAAAATTGACAACACGACCATATGAAATAACAAACACCACATCTTCCAAATTACCTAACACTAGTCAACACCTGTTAACAATCACGATTGCTATCATCTTGGCAATTTTTACAATAAGTATAGCTACTTTTGTGCTTATCGCCTGGTGTATAAAACGAAGAAGATGCCAGAAAAATCAAAAGCAAGCGCTGTCACCAAAACATTATGAACTTACCATGGACCATGTTGCCACGACAGATTATGATGTAGTCAATGCCCGTGACTCATGTGAGTCTCAATTTAACGATTTGAAGCCCTTCGCACAATCTTCAGGACTTTCGGAAACATCAAGACTGGAACAAGAGGATGGCATCCCAATCTACGCTAAACCAGAAATATCAGTGGATGTAGGTAATGAAAGTAAACCAAAGACGAATGGTTATGAAAATATTCCTACAGTTTCCAATGGAATGACACAAAGTGGACCAGACGGGCTGATGTACGCCGATTTGGATTTACCGATAAATGCCGATTCAGATGCAGCTAGGAAACCACCTGTTAATAAGAATGCAATTGTTTATGCAGACATTAAAACAACATAACAATTATTGTGAGATATATTTTGCCTAAGCATAATTCTGTAAGTTTGTACTATAAGCACGCGTACTATATAGAAATATTCCATGCCAAAGAAGAGTAATACTACTTGGACCGATTGCCTTGTACTTATAGTTTAAGGTGGTATTGGAGGCATTATGGAAATTGAGTAGAGCAAAGCACACTTACCAATATGCCGTTTGTTTGAAGCAAATCGGACATAGGCCAGGATTATCGAGTACTAATATACTATAGGATAAGCCACTCGTTTGCGCAAATGAAGTCAGTCATTCAGCCTATATGCGCCTTCATGCATGTGATGGCATAGCTGTGTAGGAGTGTATTACCTGTGGAAGAGATGATTCAATGTTTACGTCATCGTTTCCAAAAAAAAAAAATGGCGAAAAACGGCGAACATTTGGTCGAATCTTTCTATTACTATCATATCGTGAAAAACCAAATAGCTGAGGAGTTAGCTCAATATGCTAGGAAAATATTCTATTCGATGACCCTATGACGAGACTGGCTAAATAAGCTGTATTTATGCTGGAAAGGGTCCGAAAAATTGGCAGTCGATGTGCGCCATCTTGGATAAATTTGGTGTACTGAAAATGCCCAGCAACTGTCAATCAAATACGAACATGTCAATTGAATATAGGATAAGTCTGTTCCACCGTGGCAGAAGTACGCACAACGTTGTTGTGCGAACCGTGCGTAAATTTTAAGCTAAGGTGCCTGAGCGTTACCAGGAAGTTACTAGGTGTCCTGAAAAAGCCTAGCAACTGTCACTCAAACTGCCGATGTGTCAATTAAGTTGCCGTAAAGTGACTTCAATTTGTATACAGGGTTTGAATACGAGTGTCACAGCCCTGACATAGGGTTTTCAAAATATATCAATTTATATTTTCTTTGTAGCTTATTGTTTTTATCAATAATTAATAAAGTTAGCTCAATCGATATAGCAGTCAAGTTAGCTCAATCGATAAGGCGTTCGACTATGGTGCGAGTGGTTGCGGGTTCGAACCCTGGCGGTGCCTATAGTACGGTCTCGTGGAAAATTGAGTTAGCTTGAAATTCCCCTGGACAAGGAACTCACTGCTAATTTGTCTCGTTGTAACCCGTACGAAACTCGGGGAGCTGATCCTGGTTGCGAAGGTTATTTGTGGAATGTCTAGGGTGTGCGCTCTTGAAGCAGCAAAGTCCCTGAATTGTTGTTTAATGGTTAATGGAATGATGTGGGGTCGTAGTGGTCAGCGACAACCTGTAAAGTGTGATGAGGCTTGTGGATCAACGTCTAGGCGTTGTGCCTGTGCGCTTTTTTTTTTGCTTTTTTTTAAAAGTTAATGCGCTAAAATGACTGGAGAAGCTATTTTGCTACTTTAATTTTGCATACTTTTGCCTTGAAACTTGGTCAAAGTGTTTCTAATATGTTCTAATATATCAGTTATATAGTGAAGCCGCCCCTTAATTTGCATATTTGCATAATTAACTAGCATTTATGCAAATTAGCTCATTAATTATACAAATATGCAAATTAGAGGGCGGCGTCACTATATAATACATATTTGAAACACTTTGACCAACTTTCAGGGCAAAAGTATGCAAAATAAAAGTACCCTGAACATTTATGTATAGATTTTTAGCAAAATATTGGCAAAAATTACATATTAACATGTTAATGAGCCTTTCCAGTCCTTTTACTCATTAACTATATTGATTATTGACAAAAACAATAGGATACAAAGAAAATATAAATTAATGTATTGTGGAATGTCCGATTTGCTCCAAACAAAAGGCATTTTGATCAGTGTACTTTACCCTACTTAATTAATCTGTTTAAAACATGCTCAAAGCACTTCCTAATTTCTAGAATATGACTCCAATATCACCTGAATCCATTGAAACCAAATAGTGGTTTACGAGAGTGTACATGGTGTATGAGTAACTTTGTAACTATACAGGGTGTCCCAATAAAAACAGAACCCTCATTGCGCCCTCTTTTTCTCCTATTTCTGAAAAAAATTGATCAAATGTATTTTGTTATGTAAAGAAACCTTTATTCGTTAGCTTTAATAAATCGAAACAAAAATCGGCTCACAACTTGTGAAGATATGCTCTTTTAAAGAAATGTATCTGTTTTCACTCTGTCCACGGAGGAGGAATTGGCTACTTCAAAGCCAGTTGAAAAGGAGTACACGTACCATGCATGAATATCAAGCATTCCTCAATATTAACTTTATAAAATAACAAACTTTATTTAGGGAATGGGCTTTACCGGTGGGCCTATAGGTTATGGATTTTGTTAAGTGTCATTAACTTGTCGGCAAAATGGATGTGGGATGAGACTTCTCTTGCTATACTTGCAATTAAACTTATTTTTCTTGTATGCTTTTTGTTTTATTATGTTTCTTACTTTCTTACTTTGTTGTTTCTTGCTTTCCTTTTATTTACAACTTTCTCTTTTGGGATAAAAGGTAGCCTGAAAAGTACTGTTTGGTATGTCCTTGGTTCTTCTGAAGCGAGTTTACTATGCTGCTTGCTTTGCCCTCTACCTGGTTGCCTCCTTGACGAAATCAGGTTTCAGCCCTGGTCCTCATTGCATCAATTGCATTGCGTACCCTCCTTGTACGCAGTATACTTGCGAATGCAGCAGTATACGGTTGCAAAGATGTTGGAGGCTAGCTGGTGATCCTCACTCATAATGAATGCGTTCCAAAGCCTAACAAAACAGCATTTCAGTGGTGTTTCTAGATCTTAAAACAGTGATAGTCTTATGATGATAGTAGCTTTTCTATGTGGAACTGCTATCAAAGTCCCTTCCATGTGCGATTGTCTCATCACCAAAAAAATCATATATTTGAGTCAAGTGAAGTATAGACAACATATTTATGTAGGTTTGAACCCTAATTAAATGTTTTGCAAGAAACAGATTGTTTAAAAAGAACGCAAAGGATTTCACCGAACAAAATATGAAGCCCATTGACAGTTAAAATAGTGCGCATTGTGTGCTTTCAAACTTGGAATGAAGTGAATTGACGCATGCGTTATGTAATCGCTTATTTCTTCGCCATCAGTCAACTAATTTCAGAAAATTTAGCGTATAAGATGCAGAACAAGATGGGCTACACGCTGATTTTTAGATATTTAGATTTCGGTGTCTATTTCTCGACTTACGTCCAAATTCATACGCCGGGTAATTTTTTATGGGACACCCTGTATGTATTGTGTTTGGGTCCCGGTTTAGGCCAATTTGGCTGACTAGCAAATGTGTTAACCAAGGTTTGCATCTCATACCTACAGTGTTGCCGTCATATTATCTGTTTTCTTTGCGCTATTGGCTGTTGCCGCATTAAATGACGGTCGGCCACCATCGTCTGGTTTTTTATATCCTATTAATTCAAACACTGTCAAGATTCCTTGTTTCCATTATGTCAGACTTTGTTTATTTTGATCCCAATGCTGGTCCGAATCCTGCCAGATTACCGTTATATAAGGTTTGGAGTTCAGCCCGTTATTCTGTTCAAGTCATACAATTGACATTATAACTGAATTGGGAACTCCTTGAATTATTCCAGACGGCTATAATCAAATTATTGTTAGAACACTTCAAAAGGGAATAGTAATTAAAAATCATATCTTTGTCGTTTTCTGATAAAAGTTGAATAACGAAATTTTGCCATAATGCACTGGGTTAACAGAAGATATAGGGTCTATCTATAGCAACTCTGGTTGCATATTATGCTGGTACAGCAGCATTCGCCATTGGCCAATTAATTGTTCCCCTGGAATTGTTCCTAAATTACGTAAAAAAGCAACTCGATTTTGACGCTAATTATTGCACTGGGCACGGTCATGACGGTAGGCGTTAACGTAGGTTTGTATAGATAATTAATTAATTATTGAATTAATAAATTAATTTTAATAAAATAAATACGAACAGCACGAATTAATTAATGTTGATTGGAGTGGAATTATGAAGTAAATGTTATTTATAACATTAATAATCATTAGTAGGTTTTTAAATTAAAATTCCTCATTATTTGTGTCCGTGTATCATTTTCTTTCAGATCTTCTCGGTATGATCTTCCGCTACACATTCCATAGTCTCGAATGTCATGGGCGGACTATACATTATTCAGTTACCAACGAAAGTACAGTGACATGATTGCCCTTCAGGTAAAAACACACCCAAGATATTGGACTTGACCTTTTTAGTGCAAGACGCGACGTATATCCCGGGGGTTTCTCCCTGGCCTGTGGTATACGGGTATGTACCACAGCATACTAGCAATGCCCCCTTACATGTCCGTTTATATCAGTGGGTTTCGGCAGAGACAAATGTGCCCATACCACAATTGAGCGTAGTTGGGCTCTTTTGGAGGCCGATTTCCCCGAAAACCGCCCAATTATGACGAAAGTGGGTGTTTTTCTGCATAAAAATAGGTATTCCGAGTAATTATTGGTCACAACATTTATTCTATTTAAAGTTCGAATTCCTGAGTCCTATAGTGGCACATCTCCGTAAGTCCGTATATTTAATGTTGTGAAGAGTGCAGCCGCGGCTCTCGACGCCACAAAACATACGGTCCCAGAATTTGGAAAAGAAATAAAATAAAATAAGATAAATAAAAAAAAACATGCATAAACGATTAAACGAACATATATCTCGTATGCAGGCCTATATTTCAATATACGATATTTCCGATCGTGCAAAAAATGTTAGATACTTTTAAAACTAAAAAGTCGTTAGAATGAAAATAAGGTAAACGATTCACGGGAATCAAGATAATATTTCACTGTGGCCATATCGCAATAAAGAAATATCTGACTTGTGATCACCATGCACAACTTCCGGATAAAGGCGAACCGAGCACACGAAGTATGACGATAACGATACACAGTACGAATTCACGCAAATTAAAGTAAGCACCCGTGTCGGCCGTGTGGGTCTTGGTTCAACTTGTTTTCTTACGAACAAAACTATACAATAGTTGAAAACAAAATATCTACCGAAACAGGGCCAAGTTAATAACAGATCTACAGACATGTTTGTGTGACTTTTTGTTCTGAACTCCGTCGACGAAACCCCGGGATATTAACCATGTTAGCGATTGAACTTAGGTGACCTTAGACATGTTTGCTGATTTGTTTTGAGGTGACTTCATCGTGCATTATGGACAACACACGGTACACCATGATTCTTTTACTGATATTTCTCTCACAAATCGGTATGATTTTACCACAAAGTTTTGATCGAGAAATTGGTACTGTTAATGTCTTTATTGGGGACACGGCAACTCTACATTGCGATCTACGGAATGTGTATGATAATGAACTTATTATATGGTATCACAACAATCGGCAGCGATATATAAGTTACAACGAAGTCGTGTGGTCCGACATTCCATATGAAATCAGCCGTCGTTTTTCTGTAGTTTGTGATCGTATAGAAGACTTGTGTTCTTTAACTATTACCGATGTAACCCTTGAAGACACTGGGACATACAGTTGTGGATATGGGTATTATGATGCTTATAATCAACTTATTGTGAAATTTTTAGTGACTGGTAACTTACAAATATCATCGGGAACCCCGCCATCAGCGGAATCACCAATTTGTGATATATACACTTCTCAAAATGGTGATTATATTGCTCAAACTCCGGGTCAAACGTATTCTGTAGGTGATAATGTATATT
This sequence comes from Amphiura filiformis, assembly GCF_039555335.1. Classification (NCBI taxonomy): domain Eukaryota; kingdom Metazoa; phylum Echinodermata; class Ophiuroidea; order Amphilepidida; family Amphiuridae; genus Amphiura; species Amphiura filiformis. The sequence goes on along the minus strand of NC_092642.1, from coordinate 9,947,096 downwards.
TGCAATGTTCCGTAACAGGTGCATCTCCAAAACCATCAATTTATTGGATGAGGAATGGGACGGCCATAAGTGTTTCTGCAAAAGGGTTATCAATAGCACACCAGGTTTTATTAACTCGTGCAGATATTGATGTTATGTTTACTTGTGTGATGAGTCATGCGTTAATCACTGAACCAAGATCGTGTACATTGATTCCTTTATCATCGCAAATATTCCAAACTACGTCATCTGTGAAAACAGAAAAGTCAACTTTGGCCCCAAATAAACCTATTTCACCGTGGGTTTATAGTACGCACAAAGGTGCCACAATCAATTCGCAACCAATGGCATCATCATCAGCAAAACAATCATTTCTCCTGCCTGCAGTGATAATTGGAATTACAGCCATTATAGTTGCAGTCATTCTAGCTGTAGTTGTATTCTTAATTTGGCGAAAAAAGTTCAAAAAACGTGCCATACCAAGGCGACCAGATTATAATGTGACCTTTGACCGTGGGGATTGCTCGATAACTCCGGATTATGCTGTGGTCAATGCACCAGATTCTATAGACAAAATGCTAGAGATGAACAATCTTAAATCCAACCTGGAAGCACCACAACCGCAACACCAACAATATCTGTTAAAAAAGCAACAGAACGTACCAGCACAAAACGCTTCAAATTTTCCAATTTACGCAAAAGCGGATAAAAGTCGCAAGCAAAATAACCATGCTCTTCATTTGAATTTAAATAAAAACGTTGTTCTATATGACAATCTGCCGAATTATGAATCTGGGGATGACATGGAGGGGGGTGAGGCATGTGCCGCGGCGGCTTCCAGTTCTGCAGATTTACCAAATGGCGGGTTAACGTATGCAGAGTTGGATCTACCAGTTGCAGCAACAGATTCTCCAAGAAGACCAAGAAGTAATCAAGATGCAACTATTTATGCACGAATAGACGGGACGCTCTAAACAGCTGCAAAAACTGGATCTTATTTTGACTGAAATAACTGTAATTTAATTTGGCGCGGGGTTGGGAGCAATTTAAATGATGTATTTGCTCAGCAGATACTTTGCTGTACTTTGGGCATGTTGGGAAAAGTAAAAATGAAAGGCAATATCGCATGTTTTTTGCGGCCAGATTTGGGGTACATTTTCAGTCATTTAGTTTTGACACGGGTGCATATTCAACCATTTGGCGTTTTTTTTATTGTCTTGGGAAAAGCGGGTTTTTTTTCATCAACATTTTTTTAAATTGGTATAATTTCGGCCTGTTTTTCGTTAAATTTGATATTAAGTCGGATAGTTTTTCGGAGGCACAAACCCACATTCCCATCTGAACCAAAGATGAGACCTCCCAATCGCGTAGGCTCCTACCGACCGGGGTCAGGGGAAAGCTTTCCCGTCCTGGCTTGAAATGCTGAGAAAAATTGACCAAAGGTTGCTAGTTGTAATGCGCGCCTTTCTTGGCCCGGATTTAGACCATGCACATTTCAAGGGTCGCATTTGTCCCAGTAAATTCATTTTAGCAGCAGGTCAGCGGGACGATTTGGAAATGTTGACCCCCCCTTGGATCGGTGGCCTCTGTTCAGTACGCCCAGGCTATTTTCCTTGGGATGTTGGGAGGGCAGGCCGCCGAACTATACGAGCGTATACCGATGTTTCTGTGAATGTTATACCAAACCGGTCATTGTAAATGCTGTGTGAGGATTGCCGAACTAAAAGAAATAATAATTGTAGATAATTGTAGCTACAATTGTGTTAAAACGTGCAAAAGCTTATGAGATTGATGATATAATTTATTATAGTATAATACATTGTAAACCATAAATGTTGAATATTTACCTTAATTTTCCTTATAGGGGTATTTCGTGAATATATAACATCCTTTTAGGGTATTAAGATATCCACAAAAAATATTTCCAAACCTTTACCTGTAGTTGATTCGAACATTGAATTTGCGAGTTACGCATAATTTACAGCGTGTCGTAAATATTTAAATTGGAGAAATACCATCTTTGTCAAACGATCGAATCTGCAATGCAAGAAATCATGATGTACGCTTCTGATATGAACAACTTTTTAGAGTAAGTGGGGTGAGACTGTGGATCACAAAGTGTTCCTTAACTCGGTCAATTTAACATGTTTAAGAAGAAGTTACTGGGATGCATTTTTTCGCGGTGAGAGGTAAAACGACCACGGTTCGGTTACTGAACGTTATTCAGATTCAAGGCAGCTGCTGGCTGATTTCGAGCCACAAAAACTTCATACCCAGCAAATACAAAACCTTTTAAACATTGTTCGTAAAAGGTTGGCAGAAAACGTTTAAATGTCGGATTATAAAGGGTATTTATAAAGAATATAAAACGTTTATTCAACATTCAAAAAGATTTTTTGAAAACTGACTGCAAAAAATTGTAGCAAAATGTTACGCGTTGACAAAATACTTGGCACAACCTGAGACCATTATACCTTTAGGTATAATGGTCTCAGGCACAACAATGTTTGCAAACAATATCACAATAACATTTCGACAACATTTTAAAAATATTGTTGCAGTGTACTTTTAAAACGTTTTCATGACCTTTTATAATATAGAACCCGACATGTAATGTTAGTAAAACGTTTTACCAAACTCAAAACCTAAAATATAACCTGTTTAAAACGTTTTGTTGCTCAAGGGCATGCAGGGCCGTTCCGACCATTAAGCCTGGTGGATAGTCACAGCGTTTTTCACGCAGAGGCAAATCGCCGCGATTTCTCGCCAACGTGTGCGACTTTTCGGCGAAAGTGTGCGACTTATCACGCTTTCAATTGCGAGAAAAAAATTATAGGCTGGCGTTGCCAGTCTATTATGGTGACATATGTTGCCTAAATAATAGCGTCTTGTCCGTTTTTATGCATTTTATAACAGTGTCATTTTCGTATGAAGTAATAATGCGGGCATGATATACAGGATGGTATACCAGTGATTTTTGAAGGACAAGATTAAGATTTTCTTCTCTCTCTCTCTCTCTCTCTCTCTCTCTCTTGTGCTTTGAATATTCACCGCCAAATAGATAGTCTCGAGTCTTGCACAATTATACTCCGGCGGAGTCAAACGGTCAGGCTAAATAACCTAATAGGCCTATATTAAAATAATAATAATAATTATATAGTGGTTATGTTAGGCCCTAAGCTGCCCTATACCACTGAGGATCATGAAAGTAGCCTAGATCACTGCACATCACAGGCATGAGAATCTTCCTGCTTTTGCAGGTCCAAATTTCCGCACTTTCTTATAATTTCAGCCCGTTTTTGGCCTTTTTAGCCTCATTTCACACACTTTTTCAGGCTTTTTCAAACTGTTCAGGTTTTTTCATGGCTGATCATTCTTATGCCTGCCTGACATCATGATGCACATACTGACTATTGAAAAAGATCAAAAGATCTATCTCTTCCCTGCATCCACTCCTTCGATTATTTAACAAGTAGCAATGGATTGTAAGGAATTCATTTTCGTTTGGACATCACGATAATCAATCCGATGTAAGATATAGAGATGAGGATATTGTTCCACTTTTAATTTGAAGCTGTTCAATTTGTTCGTCGGTCAAGTTCGCCACGATGTCTGTGATTTCTTCATGCTTACTTTGGGGCAAGTCACGTGGGGAAATAACACGACCTGATTGGACAAGTACAGAAAATCGCCAGCTAAAATCGTTTCCAGTAGAAAAAAATTCTACTTGAACTTTTTCTATCGCAACTCCGTCGGCGGCAAAAATGGACTCGCTAGCGTTTTCCGCTGAACAAGTGCGACAAAGTCGCTGTTCGTCGGCGGGAAAAAAATCGCTGCGATTTGCCGCTGCGAGTAAAACGCTGTGACTATCCACCAGGCTTTAGGCCAGGTAAGGCGGTCGCCTAGGGCAGCAATCGCAGAGGGGCGCAAAAAAAAGGGGCGAAAAAAGAAAAAACGGGAATGGAGAAAGAAAAGGGAAGAAAAAAATGAGGGCGGAAAACAAAGGAAAAATAAAAAAGGGCGAAAAGAGAAAGAGAAAACAGAGCGGAAAAGGGAAAGGTATACTTGCCTAGGGCGGCAAAATCCCTAGGAACGGCCCTGAGGGCATGCACATGTGAGAGGAAGAACTCGACAATCCCGTCATTGTCATGCCAACTTGCCAAGCATTTTCATTGAGCATGTTGAGTATCCTTTGACAGTGAGTTCAATAGAAGTTTTATGTACAGTACTATCAATGACTCATTTCGACTGCTCAGTGCCAGAAGTGGGTAAGTACAACAGCTGCCCTGTGAACATTTTTCAATTTACACGCAGTATAAGTATGAGTATTTTACTCGTGTACACATGGCAACTATACACATGGCAGCTATTGTACCAGACCTATTGCACTTACCCACTTCTGGCACTGAGCAATCGATTATTCAATGCCTCGATTACTCCCTGTGTAGGCTGTGTTATGATTTTACTACAAAAGTTTTGTTCATCGTAAATATCATGCCAAATGTATATGGTCAATTCCAGCCAAAGCGGGACAAAATTCTCTCTGGGGGCCATTTTGAAAATGTTTTCCTTTTCAATTCTAGATTTATCAAATGAGACGATCATATCTGGTGAATCATCAGGTGGAAGTGCCATCGGATTGAAAAGTGACTTTTCTTGCTAGACCAAATAAAGTGTTAAATGCGCATATGCATGTTACCCACGAATTCAAGCCTTTTTCACCTGTTGTACGCCATAAAATTTCACTTTCTTTAATATCTTTCAATATTTTATGTGTGACTCATATACACTAGAAATCGGTGAAGACTTTGAACGTAAAATAGAATTTTATTACATATATCTACAAAGAAATATTTTGGTTATTACAAATTTTAAGAAAGAACCAGGTGTACAGTTAAGATTGTGTCAATTCTTCGAACTCTTTCCAAAGTGGCTGTCATTTAACATTACTGTATTATTTCGAAAGATTAGAATAAATGCTTCATATAAATATAAAGTTAGATTTTGTATCTCGTCGCAGGATGAGGATCTCGGATGGATTCGTGGGTAACAGCGTCTGGAAAATAGGAATTCCTATTAATTTTTTTTGATAAAAATAAAAAATACTTTTCCGTATGTCAATAATTCAGGCTGCAATCGCACTAAAATGAATTTTAATCAATATACAAACTACATGGAATATTTAGAATGGATCATTATGGCATTTTGGGTATAAAAAATTTGAGAATAATGAAGTTGCCAAATTCAAATAGACAGAGCAAACAGTTTTATATTATTATTTTAGTAAAATCATTCCATATTTTCATGCAGCAATATTCTATTAAATCGTGTTTGACAGTTCCTATGTACTAAAACACTATCAATACATTGTTAACTATAATTTAAGTAGGGATTCGTGGGTAACCAAAATGTTCGTGGGTAACACATATTTGAAGGTATGTATTGGTAAGCGGCAAAATAGAAAATATTACAGAAGGTTGTAAACCATCATGCGGTTATTCCTCCATTGTGTTTCAATGATTCCCGTTTCTCTAACCAATTGCATTTACCCAAAAAATGGTAATTTAGGATAATCAATCAAAACTTCATGATACAGCTTCAGTATACCTTCAAGAGGACGCTATTAAACAGGACTGTTTTGGAACCTATTTCGCATGTTTTCAAAATGTTAAGATGCATAAGAAACATATAATTTACGAGTAGATCCTTGGATTCGTGGGTAACGCCGAATTCGTGGGTAAAGCTATAAGTACTATAGTACCGTTTGGGGTTTGCGTTTCTTAGGTATATACACTGTAAGTACTGTAAAAATTATAGCATACCCATGGCTTGAATATGTGCTGATTTAAACTTAAAATAAAACAATCTCCTTGTTTTTCAAGGTTAGCATTTATTCGGGATTCGTGGGTAACAGAAGTTTAAACCGTCGTAGATTCTTTTTTAAAGCGGTGAACGTATTTTTACGATTTACAATTTTAAGCGCTTGTCAAACTAAATGCAGTGTCCAAAGTCATTAAATGTTAATTTAAGTTATGGCAATTATATTTGCTGGACTCGTGGGTAACAGTTGATACGTGGGTAACGTCAAATTTGAATTTATGGAATTTTATGGGTAAAACGTATTTGCATAAAATAATCACTTGGACCTCAGAATTATAGAACGAAACTTCGTTTCATGATATAGTCATTTATGGCATATTCACTTAACATTTTTCAGAACGATCATTTTTTTTTTGATACGCGGGTAACAAAATTATTAGCCAAATTGACTTAATGGCCTCTAGAGTCCACAAACTTTGGTGGAATTCAATCGTTTTACATATGATGAGAGATCATGCAAACGTCTTTCTAACGGTAATAATTTCATTTTGATTGAAGGACATTCAATGACATATATGTTGCTTTATCTTTGGATTCGTGGGTAACGCCAATTCATTTAAGCCATCATAACTTGTCCCCTGGTTTGACTTGCTAGTAAAGGCCTATATGCACAAAGAGAGCACATTGGACGTGACATGATATGCTATATCAATAATGTGATTTCCTTTATTAATGACATTTTAAAGTGGAAAGTTAACATAGAGAGAATTTTGTCCCCCTTTCGCTGGAATTGACCATATGTATACATGTAGATATTTATAGTATTCTTATTTATAGTAGCCGAATAAAATAATGGTGCGAAAACGTGTGCATTGTGGATAATGATAAGAAAATAATGATGCCATTAATAATAAAATACAAAATTTTCGGGGTGGTAGCAATTCCTTATTCTTATGTTATACGAGTTCATAACTTCTTATGTTATATACGTCTAGCCCTTTTCTATTCACAGATTATCCATTGTATTTCTTTTGTTTAAGGTTCGCTGCCCACACCATTACCTAGAGTAATGGAGGTGGCTAGCTGCCCAGAGACCATTATCAACACAATAGCTCAAGATAACGGTCTCGGGCTGCGAGCTAAACAAAAGGAATACCATGGACATTCTAGAAACACTATGGAAAGGATCACAACATACATGTAGAATCTGAGTTCGTTACTAGTCTCAGGTAGACTTAGAAAACAAATGCATTTAAATGCAAATGTTACATGGCAAGAGAAAATTATAGAGGGCTACTGCAGTCCGTATAACATTAACAATACTATTTTATAGAACACCACTGGTGCTCAATTAATAAAGATAGTTAAATTTATGCAAATTAAAATTTAATTAGCATAACGAGGTAATACTCATAAATGAAAAGTAACCGTTTCGTTTAATGTATACTCAGTACATGTATATAAACTCGCCATTAGTTTCTAGAAGGGAATCTGTCTTTATCCTTGCCCAACCCAAAAACGCTCAACGGTCCATGCTAATTAGCTACTAGGCAAGAACCCCCGGGATACTACCCGACCAGGGGAGCTTCGCAACTAACCTGCGGTACTCATTACAAGTCAAGAGGCTGGGAGTGCAAAGCCTTACTGTGACCTACCCATAATGGGGAGCACCATTGGACACACGTTACTAGGTGTTTCAAATATCTGGTTACTCACATTTTCTAAAATATAAATTTCATGGTGTTGAAACCCTAGAACAAACGTTGACAACTCTTTGCATTATTCACTAATCATTTGAATAACAACGGTCACGGGGTGAATACACTCCAGCGGATTAATAACCTACCAAACCACTTCAAATACAAATGTAAATTGAGATCAATAACTATTATTGATTTGATAATGCTGGCGTCTGAGGTGTTAGTGTTTTTAATTCAAGAAAGTACAGTTTGGCATTAAACTTATTTTTAAACAATTATATATACATATTTTGATGCAAACAATTTAATTTTGCTCGCCGTATATGTAAGATAAACGGTTCAAAACAGGCCATTACCAGAAATAATGGGTGTGTTGTTCATGACTGGCTCAATGTTAGTTGGTTTGAGGTTTCGACCCCTATCGGGGTCTCAACCTCAAACCAACTAACATCTCACCAGTCATGAACAACACGCCCATTATTTCTGATAATGGTCTGTTTCTCACCCTTTATCTACTACATAATGCACCTGATTTCAACAGCAGTAGAGATGTGCATTTGAAATCAAGTTTCCGCTCTTTTAATTTTAGATTTTAGTATTCATTTCAGAAAAATAACTTATGTACATATTAGACATTAAACTTATTTTGGACTGAAAAATAATTTCGCCAAATATTTCCATGATCATTGTAACGAATTTTGGCGTTGTTGATTATTTCTACGCCTTTTTCATTTGATAATGTAAACAAATAAACATTGATTCTTATTGTAGAAATCGACACCTCACGGCATTATGTAACTGAGTAATTCCATAAATTTGTAAAAAATATTTTTCAAATAGCTTCAAATGTATGAAATGATACGATGTTCAATTTGTTCATGCCATATTCGGGACTCTAGGAAAGGGCGTATGGCAATTTAAATGTCTGCGTTCTGCTTGCAATATTTTCCAATCGATAAAAGAAATAAAAGTTCGCAGTGGATATTATTATTGTAATTTTTACATCCATTGTCCTCGCATGAACGGTTCTGAAGTTTTTCTTTCAATAAAAAATCATTTAAGTAGATTCAAGGATTTTCGGTTCAGCACAGAGAAGCAAGATTTTGTAATCATCTGCATAATTGTATAGTTCATTAGTTCTATACATGTATGCAAGACTGTAATATTTAATACGGAAATATTATAGTATTATTTCATAAGAATTCATCAACTACGTGCGAACTGCATCTCAGGTAACAGAGCATATTATTAACGACATTAGATGTTGAAACGATCAAGGCTTCATTAAGATGACATCTGGATGTGATAATTTGAAGTTACAATGGACACGATTTTGTATTACGTACTTGTCATTCCTATGGATAAGCTTACCTATTGTTACATCACAGCAAGTGAACACAGAAATAGGTACTGTGCAAAGCTATGTTGGAGGTACTGCGACATTACAATGTGATCTGAAAAATGTTTTCAACTCGGACGCTATCATATGGTTTCGACCAGACGTAGAATTGTACTTAAGTTATGATGATAATGTATACAGTGATGTGCCAATGGAGATTCAAGATCGTGTGTCTTTAACATGTGATAGACCTATTCTAGGCCTATGGACACGAGATACGTGTTGGCTTACGATAACCAATGTAACCATTGCTGATAATGGATCGTATTCGTGCGGGTATGAGGATACAGCTTTCAAAAAACTTACTACGGGTTTTCTTGAAGTTTCTTATGGAGATTTGCCGTCGGAAGATTCTCCTATGTGTAATGTTTTGACTAGATCTGGAGATGGACTGCAAGAGATTTCAACAGGAAGATTTGCAATTTATGACGACGTTGCCTTACAATGTAACGTTGATAGTAATGTAACTTTGGCGCCATTTTTGTTTTGGACACGTGATAAAATAATGCTCAACTCGGCAATCCAAAAGGTCTCGTTATCACATCAGGTGAACGTTGATAATGTCAATATAGACGTTGAATTTACTTGTGTAATGATGCATCCAGCTCTCGATAGACCTCAAAACTGCTCAGTCATTTTAACAAAATTGCAGCCATCACCAACAATGAATGTATCTATTTTGTCTACGTCAACTGCTCAAGAACTACAAACCACTTTCGCTATGACCACAAACAAAGATACAACTTCGTCTTCGTCAACTCGTGTTACGGCTTTTATAGTGCCCTTTCTTTTGATTCTGTTAATTGCATCGATTTTGCTTCTTCGGTTCTTGATTTGGCGAAAAGACGGAAGAATCCTATTCCAACAAACCCAGATTACGGTCTTACAATCGACCTCCATGCCTTCACTATTACTGAAGATTTTGCTGCAGTTCATTCTCCAGATTCGATCGACAAAGCTCTTGATCTTCACCCAATCTCTGAACCTTCATCCAAACCTACAGAACGCCCGTCACCCGACAAAAATGGCGCCAAAGTGCCAGTGTATGCAAAACCAGACAAGACAAAGAAAAAAGTTGACGATGTAGACAGCACATTTCCAGTTTACGCAAAGCCAAATAAAAGAGTAAATAATCATGATAATGACGATCCGCTCTATGATAATGTTACAAATAAACCAGCTCAATATGAAAATTTGCCTCACTCGGCAGACACGACTGATGACGGTGAAAATGGAATGGTCGCGAGACAAAGCGTAACGTATGCAGAATTAGATTTACCAGTGTCGTCGAATACCCATTTACCAACACGAAACTCAACTATTTATGCCGACATTATAGGGACCCTATGATCATGATGATAATTTAAACATGTATTTGGCCATGTGTTTTGAACTCGCCACCCAAAAAAGGTGGCGGCGTTGTATTTTTCCAGATGAAGAAAAATGGAGAAAGCGGTGTCAAATTAAAGAATGGCATGAATGGAGAGATTAATGAGTCTAGTTTAGTTTAAGTCTAGTTTTTAGTCTAGTTTAAGTCTACTACAGTATTCTCATTACAAGACTACCCCTATAATTAAAGACAGAGATAAAAAAAAAATATCGCGTCTGACGTCATCTGTCAATCAAATTCGAGCACGGTTTGTTTACAAGTGTCGTGATGATGACTTGCTGAACGCGGCGGTATAACCGGGCGCCTTATTGTTAATTTTGCACCTTCAAACATGCAAATCATCTCAAAAGTTAGGTCTTTATAGTAGGAAACTTTCTTTCGCGAAGGCACTATGTCAACAATGCCTAGAAAAGCTGCTTTTTGCCTTGTAATTTTTCGCCATTTGCTGCTATTCCTTTTCTCCGATCAGCCCCAGATAGATCGGTCTTCCTTTTACGCGCTATTAACCTGTGTAAACCAATCAAGGATTGTAATTGACAGTGACACCATCGAGGGTGACACTACAATGACCGTCGAGTTGACATTTCTCAAAATGCCAAAAAGGTATTAAAAATATAAATAATACTAGTATGCCCCTATGTGAATATCGAACTTGAAACCCCAACTAATACAACCATATCTCATAGCTTTTTTACCAAATGGTTTATTTTGAGAGTTAAAATAAATGCAGCATTGTATGAGAGATGTGAAACGCTTTTTACTCTCAATGAAATTAAGAAGCATTTTAATGCCTCTTTTCTATAACATATTGAAGGGAAAGCACATCAGTACACATCATAACACGCCAAAAAGGTATCCCCGGTTTTGTCGAAAAGGTATTAGAATATAATAAAAATATTTTCCACCAGTGGGTGACACTTTTTCACAAGATCCGATGAATATTAATATTTTAGGTATTTTAAGCGCCCTGTATACATAAACATCTCAAAAAAGTAACTAACCTCCTTAAATAATGGCCATTTTTCAAACAACAGGCAATTATATTGCAAATCTGTAAAATGCGTTGGAAGCAGAATTTATTTCTGCACATTTTGACACCTCATTTGTAGCAATTGACCATTGACGTCACAGCGTACATTTAAATCAATGTAACCCAAGATTTGAAAGTTGCAGTAAATTCTATTGATTTGTATTCAGTATGGAAGGAAATCTGTGTAATGATACCTGAGTGTTTTTGTATTGTTGTAAGTGCAACTTTCAAATCTGAACCTCACTACATTAAATTGACCGGTGTTTTATTGTTTTCTGGGCTATCGTATCAAATGAGATGTCAAAATGCGCAGAAACAGCGCAGAAATAAATTCTGCTTCCAGATTTGTAGTACAATATCCTGTTTTTGAATAATGGTCATTATTTAAAGAGGGTTAGTTACTTCTTTTGAGATGTTTATATTGGGATACTGCCGAAGTGCCATACCATAGTCCATCGCTATGGTGCAGCTATCGTTTTTAATTAATAGTAGCCTACTACTAAAAATGTTCTGTTATTTTGTGGGTCCGAAATCTACGTTTAACCGCATTCCCATGCAAAAAGTAACAGTTGCCATGTAATGTTGACCTATCCACTGATCTGCCATTCATAGACAAGCAGTCATCGCCATCAGAATGAAAATTTCAGATGGACTTTTCAATATGATTACTGAACCATACAATAGTATTAGTGAGTCAATGCTATACATGTATATTCCAAGTTTGAATCGAATTAATATTTTGTTTGCGAGAACAAAAAAAACCTTGTTCGTGTTAATTTCTTTTTCTATATTTCTTTTTATGAAAATTTTGCTCTATATTGTAATGTCATAATTATGTTTGTGAAGGTAAATAAACTCTTATATAAATGAAATAGACACGTTAAAATGGGATCCCGAAACGGGATGGTCGTGTACGTTGCTGATACATCAGCCATGTCCGCTGTATCCGGATTTCCTGAGGCTTTTGATAATTTTGATGCGCTTGTCCTACTGGAGACTATACCCCCTGTCAAACATGTCAAATCATCATGTATACAGACAAAACCCCAAAACGTTTCAACAACTTAAGGGATGAGCGTTTTGAGCGTTTCGACAGTATTTTTTGTGGGACATGAGAGCACATCAGACACATCGAATTGCATTCTGAATACGAAGAATGTCTTTCTGATATCAAATAATTTTCATTTTTGAAATTCACGATATAATGCAAATTTTATGACAAATTATTAAAATTTGATATTTTTCACATTTTTGATATATAACAGTCCTCGAAGTAAATTTTATAAATCTAATGACATATTCTTAAAAGTGTATGTAGATGGGAGGAAAAGCGACGATCAATTGAAAATTTTGACCTTTCATATTGAAGATATGGATTTTTTTCCCAAAAGACCTAATTGTTTTTTTTTTGGTGTTTGGGGAAAAAATCCATATCTTCAATACGAAAGGTCAAAATTTTCAATTGATCGTCGGCTTTTCATGCCACCTACATATACTTTTAGTATAAATCATCAGATTTATAAAGTTTACTTCGAGTACTGTTAAATATCAAAAATATCAATTTTTAATCATTTGCCATAAAATGTGTATTACATTGCGAATTTAAAAAAAAATCAAAATTATTTGATATCAGAAGGACATTCGTCGTATTCAGAATGCAATTCGATATGTCTGATGTGCTCTAATGTCCCACAATAAATACTGTCCAAACGTTTATACCCCACCCCTTAAATGTTGTTTAAAAATCACAGTGGAACAACGTATTTCCAATTTAAACAGCACTGTGTGTTGTGTGTATCAGATGATCATTATTCATTTATAAATTTATAAATTTGTGCCTATTTCTTTATTTATAAATTTATAAATTTGTGCCTCTTTCTTTCTTTGTTTCTTTATTTCTCTCTTTCTTTCTTTCTCATTCTTTCTTTCTTTCTTATCTTCTTTCTTTCTTTTTTCTCATTCTTTCTGTCATTCTTTCTTTATCTTTCTTTCTTTCTTTCTTATCTTCTTTCTCATTCATTCTGTCATTCTTTATCTTTCTCTTTCTTTCTTTCTTTCTTTCTTTCTTTCTTTCTTTCTTTCTTTCTTTCTTTCTTTCTTTCTTTCTTTCTTTCTTTCTTTCTTTCTTTCTTTCTTCTTTCTTTCTTTCTTTCTTCTTTCTTTCTAAGTGTCAAGGTCAATTTTGTTTAAATGAAGAGTAAGTTTGTATTTCTTTTCAGCAATGCTGTATTCAACCTTTTGTTTTAATTTTACCAAGAACAAAAAGGGTTTGAAATTAGGAATTAATTGAGCACTGAAATTTACATTAGTATGTGCACAGAACTTCAAACCCCAACTAAAACAACCATATTATCGCATAACTTTTTTACCAAATGCTTTATTTTGAGAGTTAAAATAAATCCAGCATTGTATGAGAGATACAAAACGCTTTTTACTCTCAATGAAATTAAGAAGCATTTTTAATGCCTCTTTTCTATTTCCACATAATTTAAATTTTATTGATTGAAGGGAAAATACAGGGCGTCAGTATACCTCATAACATATAGGCTATCTTGTATACAGTGGTGTGAAGATGAGGTTGCATAATCGATTTTTAATCACTTTCTTCTAGTGCGTATCTATTGTTTTATCTTTGTCCATTTCCCATCGTGCATGATTTTATCCCCGGGGATTTTATAAACGCGTGAAACGTGACCTCTGGATTATCAAGCGGCAAATAATTTATAACATTATCATAAATCAGCCTGTGTCGTCTGCCAATAAATGCGATAGCGTGTCGTCGCTATGTACACATTGCATTACATTAACCGATCCGAAATACTCAACAACGACGTTTTTCCCTTACACTAACAATTCGATTTTGACAAGCAGATGATTAGAATTTGCGGGTAAAAAAATGGCGGAAAATGCATCTGGCACAGAAAATGGTGGTAAATTAGATGCATTCGGGATACAACTAACAGCAGATAGGTCTGTGTATTCGACTGGAGATGTCATTACGGGAGAAGTAGTGTTGGAATTACGAGATGCTACCAAATTAAAAGGTACACATTGTATTTGTCATTGTATGTAATACCATATGGATGCATATAAGATATACTTGACGAGATGTGCAGAATAGGTGTATATGTATTAAATACGTGAATGATTTAGTAAATTTAATGTCTATTTGTAATAATATTTATTTTTGAAAACTAGAATAAGTATCAGCAGGTTATTATTATTAAGTCTATTATTATTTTGGTACTGCTTGAAATTATGAGTTTACACATGCGCAAATGTTATAAAAATGATGCACTTATCTATTTACATCGCATTACGCAGGGATGCGGGTATTTATATACACAAAATATCCTCTCAAAAATTAACTGGATAAAATAGCTAAACTGAATAATTAGCAACACTGCATCGTGGAAATTAAATTGCTTTAATAACATAGTATTCATTGCATATCATCAGCTGATCACTGTTTTATAGTACAAGGTCATAATGAAAAAATATATAAATAAACCGATTAAATATTGATAATGAAACATAACTTGAAAAATAACCGAATTGCCTTTAATATTATACACATGCGTTTAATCATGCATAAGATAATAACCCGTATAATTATCTGCATCATACGATCCATTAGTTGCAAAATACTTACGGGAAAATATTATGCAAATCTTAGTTAATTTATTCTATCTCCAAGATCGGGAGTTTGAAACGCTGTACGCACTATTAAAAGGAGGGGTGGAGAGCTAAAGGCAGAGGCTAGGGAGAGAGATTGGAATCGGCATTTTTAATTGCATGTTTTTTATTTATCATGTAAGAGCTGTGTTTGAAAATCCAATTTCATATCTTACAGCATACAGAAGTTAACACTAATTTTAAACTATAGAAATAATTCCTTTCGTTATCTTTATAAATTATTCTATATTTATTTTTCTATTTTTATTGTTAGGCTTTTGTCGTCATGGTCGTATGGCAAACAGGCAATGTCAAAAAATATAAAAGCATTATTATCTGTAATATAATTGATGATATTTCGATATGTCGCGTATGCATGCATCATTTCAAAGGATTCCTAATTGTATTTGTGTACATGATCATGGTGATGTATGGGTTCATAGTCCATGGTAAATGAATGGGTATTCCCAGCTGTCTTTAAATAGCAAAAGTTAGGTCAAATCTATATTATATATTTGTATCCTGGCATTAAAATATATGACCATTATTATTTTCATATTTATTATAAATAAATCACAGTATTTTATCATTATAATAAAATTCACAAGTGTTTTTAATTATTTATATTAATGTAATCGAGGCCAATGCATTTCGAAAATGATGTTTTTGAGTCAAATCAAATTCATTTGGAAATGAATTTGGAGAAAACCTTCTGTTAATAAAATACTATGCTGAGCCACCAGCCTGGGTGACTCACGCTCCAGTAATTTCAGATGATTGAGCTCAGTAATACATCAAAGAATGTCTTCCAATTCATGAAAACAAATAGAGAATCAGCTTATCGGATTAAAAGCTTAGAGGGAAGGTCTTGCTGCTCAGCGAGTGTTTGTAATTATCAGAAGGTTTTCTCCAAATTCATTCTCTAATGTATAAGCATTATAAAATAATGTTAAATAAAATAGTATGTTATATTGTAACGGTATAGAATGCACCGAAAATGTATTAACACCAGGATTACACATTTCGACCAGCGGCTACATTTACATAAAAGTTTTCAATTGTTTACGTAAATATTTGTTTTTCTTGCCAGAAATCAGCGTTCGTATACAAGGAATCGGGAGCGTGGAATGGCAGGGAGGGTGCAGCATCGATTGTAGGGAAATCCTTAGCATAAGAACCAATCATAAAGGCTCTGAAACCTATCTTGATCAAAGATTATCCCTTTTTGGAAATGGTACGTAATACCTCATTTTCATGACATGTCTGATTGATTTAATTATCAAACCGTTATTTTATAGTAAGAATATATCTTTTTATTGTAAAGCGCCATGTCCGTCTGATGTAATGGTGATATATATAAGCCCTTTAAGATTAATATTTTCTTCCAATGATTCAGGGTTAAGGGTAGACGTCGAGAAAGCAACCACACAAAAAAATCGATTTTCATTATTGTCAATATATTATTGAAAAATAACACTTCATTTTCTTTCCAAACCCTTTCATTTTAAAACAGAAAACAGTAAGAGTGATTCAATAGACGACGCACAAGAACTGAGCGGAGGCGCTCACGCATTTTTCTTTGAATTCCAAATCCCTGATAAGGACTTGCCTTGTTCTTATGAGAGTCGATATGGATACGTCAGATATTTCATTACAGCTACTATTCACAAACCATGGAAACACAATCACGTAACCAAGCGAGCTTTCACGGTTCTTGGGGAACCTTTAGATCTAAATAATGACGATGGAGCAAAGGTAACTAAATACCGTAAAATTCCGTCTACAAGCATATATGCCTCTAAACGAGGTTTTTTTGACACAAGAGACAAGAGGCAGACATTCTCAACAAAAACGTTATTTGGAGTTTGAACAACTATATTACTAATAAAGGCGGCTGTACAAACATGTATATTTGTAAGACCAATCTATTGCAATGTTTTTGAGAAGGGTATTGGCCTTTCATATCTTTCGTTAAAAAAACCCCTCGTTTAGAGGCATATATGCTTCTGGACGGAATTCTACGGTATATTAATAACGTATGCAACCTAGCTTTCTTAATATTACAGCTGGGGAACCGGTTGTGTTGTCAGGGCCGGATTTACCATTGGACCAGATGGGCCCGGGCCCAGGGCCCAAAATATTTGGGGAGCCCAATTCCTTTTTAGCCCATGTTTTGGGCCAAAATAGGGTAAGATTGTACAATGTTCCTTTCTTCGGGCGCACTAGCCCTTCTAATAGGACAATTCCCTTTCTTTTGGGGCTAAAATAGCACGCAAGTGTCTTATCACAAATCGGAACAAAATATGCCCGTCCACCTCTAAATTTTATGCTTCCGCTGACACTGTCAATAAGGAAACCAAAACTTTGCCACTTGAGTGCACATGCCTTACTCGTGGTGAGTTTGGGCCTGCACATTTGGCTCTTCCTGTCAACCCTCAAAATTACCTCTTTTCCCATAAATATTCGTAGGGAAATGTAAATTACATGGCACGATGATTCCAGTTGTACACTTACACATGCGCTGACAATTGCCGTTAACCAGTGCAGTGTCTATGGGGTGTTCATTTTCATATTGGTCAAAGGTCGCATAACCCACAATGTTCGGGATCTGTGATCACAGTATTTGTTGGTTTGTTGCTAGTTTAGTCTTAATGGCACTATAACGTATACGTAACAGACTTATTTGATTTAATTTGATCATACAAATCATTCAAAACAAAATCTGATTAACATTCTTGCAGTCAGTCTGCAGAGCAACGAAAACCAATATTACATGCATCCTTTGCCTATATTTCCTTTTGCTAGTCAAACTATATCTAGTTTTCCACCGTCATGTCCGCAAATTGTGTTTGAAAATGATACAAGGAGTATCATTGGACCGGACATCATTCATGGTAAAATAAATATTCGATTTATGTTTTGATATAATCCCCAAAGTACATCGTCATCTTATAGCAGGATATCTAAACTACATGTGATCTTCATTTCAGACACCGGTATCTATCCAAACATCAAAAACACCAAATTTGTGTGCTCATTGCCTGGCAGGTCACGTGACATTTGACGTTAAAATACCCAGAACTGTGTATTGCTGCGGAGAACGCATTATTCTGAACGCAAATATTGAAAACCAAACCAGACGGCGTATAGAAATGACCAAAGCAACACTTGTACAGGTTTGATATTTTCTTATAAGTTTTGAGTTATAATATGCCAGATTCTCAATTTGCTTCAGTTGAAACGTGGCTTATTTCTTTTTTCGTAGATGAGCTTGCTTCGATCAAGCCTGTGTTTCAGGTCCATTTTAGATCTAGAGTTCTAAAGTTGAGAAGCCTGTCCCACCGATGTCACATATCTTTGGACCCCAGGTGAAATATATATGTCCGGACTTCAGTTGAAGTAACTATGCTGAGAGTGACCAAAGTTACAGCAGTAGACACCCATGTGAAATGGGCTATTCCAGAAAATAGGTGCACACCCCCTATAGAGGAGTAAATTTGCAATCAAAGAAATGTCCGGATTTCCAAGTCTGCTTTCTGAAAACGACTGGATTTCCAGTTGCCAATGTTACTGGAAAAAGCTTGGAAATCCAATAAAATGAAGGAAAAATCACGGAAATGTTGGAAATGAGCTCTCAAATTGAGGATTTCTGATTTTAAACTATTTTGCTGCCGGATTTTTTTGCCTTTGGGCACTTTAAAAGTCTGGATTTCCAACAGTCACGACTGGACAAAAAGTCCGGATATCCGAACTCCTCTATAGGGGGTGTGCATCTATTTTCTGGAATAGCCCAATATACCTCAGTTCTTCAAGCATATTACAAAATATTCCAGTTGAATATACCCATATGCAGAAGATTAAGGTCATATCTTCCACAGGAAGTAAATTTCATTTACAAGCAAATAGTCCCGGTAAACAGTTGTCATTGTTTTCTATTGTTCGACAGTATTGCTGATCGCATATGTATAAATTGATAAAATTGTTTATATCCAACATTTCAGTACACCACATATCATTCAACAAGAAGTAGAAAAACAGTTGCCGAAAATGTCCAAATTGTTGACGGTGATGGGATCGAACCTGAAGCTTCATTAAGTTGGACTGATGCACAGATAGACATACCTCCGTTACCGCCTACAGAGCTCAAATATTGCACAGTCATCGATATACAGTATGAACTGAAGGTATAACTAAACGACATTTCTAGTCATGCGCGATTCGTTTATTTTCCATTTAACTTTTTTTTTTTATATCTTGAACGCTTCCCCGTTTCTTCTGTTCTGGGAAATCAGATCACTTGCCACCTTTTTTTTGGATCCTTTGTTCCTTTTACCACTTTATTCTTGAAAGTCGTGCGACCCCGAGTTTAGAGCTGCATGCAGAATTGCTCTATATCAGAGCGTATGTTATTAGCCGCTCTTCTGTTCCAACGTTAAGTCATAGGGGCTATCACCATTTGCAAATTGAATATTTAGCATAACACAAATCTATGCATATTTTTTCATTCATAGTTCTCCGCAGTATTTGGTAAAGGACTATTAAACACGACTAGTATAAGAATACCACTCAAACTTGGTAATGTGCCCATCAAATCATCCTCTACAGGAAAGCAATCGGGTGAACATGCTTGCCAAACATCAACCAATCTTACTGGTAAGTGTAAATCCAAGCATTTCTTGATCCACATCATCATCCCTCCCCCCCCCCCCCACTTTTCTCAAAAAAAGTTGAGATTTTTATATCACTGGAAACCTCTGGCTATACATAATGTTTATGTACAAACAATTTCTTGCAGATTAATTCGTTTAGCAAAGATATCGTGAAATTTGAATTTCGTTCTGGTATACCAGAACGAAATTACAACGCATTGTCTATGGAACAGTGAAATACACATAATCATGCATAACTCACAAACGCAAAATCGGAATTAATTGAAATTTTGGGATTAAGCTTTTTCGTGGATAATCTAAAAAAAAATGTCATAAAAAATACTGACGCCGTGACAATTGAAAAGATTTCATGAGTTCTTGAGATCCTGAGTTTCTTAACTATTTCTTTATTTTTATCTCTTTATTTCAAACTGGCTAAGTCAGGAACACAAGAAATCGGGATTTGTGATCACAAGATCCTGACTTCTTGCGTTACAAATTAAAGCGAACCACATGGCCCTTAGTTACGTATTTTTGCACTCAAAATCCTGCCCTATGTTTGGTTTAGAATAGCACATGATACGCATATACAACCTTTTAGCACTGTTGTACAGCAATGTATAGTACATCATGCATTATGTAATCTGAGCTTACGAAACCAGCCATAGCCAAAGTATTGGCCGAGTGTTTCCTGAATTCCCTTTCCATCCTCTTTATGTGGACCTTTCACCCTGGGTTTGAAACTACTATTAAAGGAAACATGCAGCTAACAATCAAGGTACTTGCATCAACCCGGATCCCTGAATCAAATATCAGCTAGACAGTGACATGCTTTTTGTTATCTTTGCAGGCAAAACAATCATTATGCAGTCATGTCTACAGCAGAATTCACCACGACCTTTGCAGGACTTAAAGCCTCATTGAAAACAGCTCAACTATGTTAAATCAGGGATGTGTCTCATATATCCCTGGTTAAATCCATAAACATATGTTTCTGATTTACCTGTGCGATATCGCAATGTGTTGTGATGAAATTATAATTTCAGTTGGAAGCACCATTACAAAGCAAACGCACAGTAACAATACTGAGCGTGGCCTTTGTTTCCGAAATGAGAACAAAAGTCTGCATATTGTTATCCAGCCATGTTGATGGTACAACTCATGTCAAACTTGTCACAGTTATTGTGATCTGATCTTGTGTGATACGACGTATCACACAAGTAAATGAGAAACATGTGGTTTTAGACTTAACACGGTTTGGAACAAGTTTTTCCATTTTTTAGCTCCCTGTCGGGCAGTCAGAACTCCATATTTGGGAGGGCTCGACAACAATCTTCCCAAAATCGCATTTTAATCATTTTTAGATGACCATAGAGGGAAAGAATTGAAGTTTATTTACAGCTTCTATGGCGAAAATTGATCAAACCGATCACACGATGGTGCTCGTTCGAAGTTGGAGCTATCTTGAGTCAGCTGTTGAGCACAATTTGTCATTAAAATTACACGTCCGACTGTTATGAAATTTTAGAAGACTCTCTCCGGAAAAACAGCTCGACAACAGCTTTCCCGTGACATTTTTTACTTCAAATTGTATGTTAAGGATGAACATTATAATTCACATGTGAGCCTCTATGGTTATTATTGGGTGAAGGGTTTTCCCTCCAGCCCACTAACTAGTCTATTGCTTATACCTACAGTACAGTGAGTGAGCTAAAGGTCAATCATCAATTGGAGCGCTGTGTGTGCACTGAATAGGAAAAACGGACAGTAACTGCATAATGTAACACGCAATTTTTGAGATACCATCACCAAAGTGTGCCCCAGGAGCACGGTTTCTTTCATAGTCTCATACTAGTAAAGAGTTGTGGCGCTAAAAAATCGATCATAGAGGGGACAAATTTCAAAATTGATCAGATTTTGCTCAAAGCCACACAAAGGTATTCCTCTGTTCAAAACGATTCAGAAAAAAGTATGCCTTAGTTATCCTGCGTCATATGGTTCTTGAGTTATAAGCACAGAGGTCAAACCCAAACAAATGCTCATATTATTTTAATCAAAATGGTCTCAAATTGCTCGTCTTGCAAGAACATTTATTCAAAGTAAAGAATAGTTTGCACCATCTAAGATGTATACGTTGGTAACATCGCCAAATAGGCCAAGGTCAATACGGTTCAACTAGGTCTTTTGGTAAAAAGACCTATTGAAGCGTTTTGCGTTATACGTATATAACACAAATTCCTCTGGTAATAACGATGTAGAAAAAGTATATTAAATGTAGTCTGCGACTCGAGATAAGCAAAAAGGTCAAATGTTCTACTCTTTCACCATGCTCATCGGTTAACTGTGTAGCGAGATACCCTAAATGGTACAAACTGTTTTTAATTTGAATTTGTATCGAAAAGCATACAACCATTTTTATGAAAATCTGAGATTTTGAGGATTTGACCCCTGTGGAGCCCAAAATGCGGCCTTTGACCATTTTGCTTATAATTTGAGAACCAAGCACCTGAGACAGGTCAAACTATACTTTCTCTGAATCGTTATAATCTGGGCAATTTCAAAATTTGACCCCTGTATGACTTGAACTTTTTTCTGAGCAACGTGCATTTTTTTTTCATATTCATTGAGGGCACAGCTGATTGCTCCTTGACTATAACTATAGGAGTGGTTCTTGAATTCCCATGGCATACAACGGATTTAAAATGTCATTCTGCGGGAAGAAGCTTTACAGAAGTTCATATTCACACCATTTTACCAATGCTTTACCTCAAAGGAGGAGAGGTGGGAAATAACTCATTCAACCAAAATCTGGTAAAAATTACACCTGTTTAACTGTCAACATTTGACAACTTTTGCCTCAGCCGAAGTTCACTTTCTGGAAAGCTGGACTGTATAAAGGTCGTCTGATTACGTGTACTCCTGGTGATATGCCTAACTGATAAACTGTTTATTGCATATTTAAGGGACAAGGAACTTACATTGTAAAAAAAAGTCTGGTTAGAACTCCAAGTTTGCTGCGACTAACGACTTTTTCTTGTCTTTTTTACATTTCAGCACCGTCATACGGCACGTGCGTAAAAGGATCACGTGACATACGAGATAAGAATGATACTAACTTTGTGATGGGACATTTGTCTTTTACACCCACATATATAATCCATCCGTCACAAACTACATACATATGACGAAATGGAGACAGAGTCAGCAAAAACTGCAGTGTGACGTCACATAAAATCATGACGATGACCATCAATTAATTAAAGCAGATCAGTGCAGGAACCCAGGATATTTCCCCATAGTTTATGCAGAAGTTGCGGATTTCGCCCACAGAGTCAGACACCGAGTTTGCCCGACCCATATTGCTCCCCCAATCGCGTGGCAAAAGTCTGCGGTTTGAGGGGAAAGAGCATTCAAAAAGGACTGATTTAAGTCATAAATTTATAGTTTTTCTGTCCCGATCTTACAAAGGGACAGTCCGGGGGGGGGGCAGTTTCCCGGGATGCATCCCCTATATCCACCCCCCCCCCGGCCCGGTTACGCCACCGATGCTCCCTCAATAATCTGCTTGCTTACATCACGCTGAAGCAGAGGATTGATATATTAATCGGGATTCGTTACATTTCAATTTAAAAAAACGGTGATCAAGATGATTAAATAGCAAGAAGACAGCGACTACGATTAAGGCTGTATGCAATAGCTATCTGCTACCACCGCGGTGGTAACAGATCCGGGTCAACATTTCTTCTTACTCACGAGTCTAGTTCACCCTGCACCTCTACCATGGAGTACAGACGGGTATGCTTGGGAGGGCACTCAATTCATCGGTTTTCTTTTAACAACGCAAACCTATGACGAATTCCGGTGGTTTGCGAGTGAAGAAATGTCCGCGCTATCGATTGATTACGTTTCTATTAAGAATTAGAATCCATGTTTATCCATTTTGTAATACTGATATAGCAAAGTATTGCAATAGGAGCCCGGTACGGTGTAGCGCCGAATAGATGAAATGGCTAAATCCCGGGATTTGGGCAGAGCTTAGGGATAGGGTTGGGGTTAGGGTTAGGGTGGCAATCCTGTGATGTCGGCTTGTCGAAATCCCGGGGTTTCGGCAAAAACTTTCTGCCAAAATCCCGTGATTTATTTCGGCTCAACGTCGGGAACTCAATGAACTACTAATGGTGGGAGCTGAGTAAATTGAATTAAATAGCGCCACCAAGAATGTCGCCATACACATACATGTATGATAGGAAAAGTTCTACACCTGTGACCTAACTGACCTACTTTAACACAGCTTAGTAACGGGTGATTAAAATGGTAACTTTTACTTTAGCATGTATGGGAAAATAAATTTAGATGAATTAAATATTTTAGCATGTTCAACTTTACTGTGTACCAATGTTTTAGCGCAATTTATAGTGCTGTATATTCGTCCCGTTGCCATACAAGCTCTACCACAATGGCGACTATAGAGCGAAATAGTAGAGATGATCGAGCAACACAGACGAAACCTACTGGATTTAGAGGATGTGCTTGCATTCCCTTATTGTTAGAAATAAATAATTACACTGCAAAAACAGTGTTTAGAAATTAAACACTTTTCTAAACACAATTTTGCTTTCACTTTGTAAACACATTTAGAAGCTAAACAATATGTGTCAAATTTCTGAACACTGGTCAGTGATAGTGTTCAATTTCTCTGACATCCATATTCTAAACATAACGTTTCTATATTTCTTGTCTTCACTTTCTAAATACTGTTTTTGCAGTGTACATAAAATGCGGATACACTTGGAAATTTAATACGTTTAAATATATGTGTTCAACTTCGTCTATCTATACACAAAAGATTACATCTTTTGGCTAATTTGATATTATATCCATCGTTAATATATTCTCGTTCATTAATTGGTTAAACGAGTATTATGTGACCAAAAATATTTTGCAAAGCAGTCAAAAAGCCGATTGATGAGGGAACGGGGTACTATTAAAGTACTATTTCCCTAGTGAAATAGCAGTACTATGCCCTATGACCTCGATCCTGCGTCGCAGTTCCTAGTGGTCGGTGCAACTCGCCACGTAAGCGGGATTTCAGTACTGGTTTTAGGGTATTAATGTGTAGAAAGCAGCCGCACAGAACTGCAGCTAAAATACGGCGGTTTCATGGCATAATCTGAGTTCAGTATCACGTTCAGTATCTTAATATTGACGGTGAAATAACATAGAACATGGTTACTCGCCCGGGTTACTCGTTTCACGGCGGTATTGCATAAATAGTACATTTTCACGGCAAGCTTTAGCCATGTTAGCCATTCAACTGTGTGTGTGCTGTGTGCATGTGCATCAAAACAAAGCAAGGCTCGAGCTTAGCCTTGTCTAGGCCTAGCCTATATACATGTATGCGTTTCTAATATTTTACCAATCAATGAACAAAGTATATATTAATGAAAGATATAAAACAAATATTTACTGCTCTAAATTCGGGATCTGGTGGAATCTATTGGTCCCCTCGGTGAACTGGAGACCGCGAACCTACTATTTTCCCTCGACCTGGCGGTCTCGGGAATATAGTAGGCCCACGGTCTCCAGTTCACCTCGGGGACCAATAGATTCCACCAGAGGCCTCATGAGCAGTAAATATTTGTATAATATTTGGTGCTGCCTTTGAAACCATGTTTTATATCATAGCGGGCAATTCAGGGTTTGATAACGAACCGGCAACACGCAAACATGAGCATACGACTCATCACTGCTCATCAATCTGTCCGGCGAGCATGCCGGTCTATCCCCATTTACCTCGTTGGTCGGTACTTGATAGGGTGTACTGTGATATATAATAGACGCGCAATCGTAGACATGGTAGATGTAGTCTTCTGCTGGTTTTTGTTTACGATTGACCCAAACTTTTAAATTTATCAGCTGTCGGCATCGCCGGAATAATTTTGTGACTATGGCCAGACGCGAATTCGCGTTTCGCGAATACCCGTTTTCACTCTGTCCATGGATGAGGTTTGGAATGGGTCATGCTGTGGAGTGGCCTGCAAGATCACCAGACCTCACATCACTTGATTTCTTCCTTTGGGGCAAAATCCAACACGACGTCTATGATCGATGATCACCAGCTAGCCTCCAAGATCTTCGCAACCGTATTACTAATTCGCAAGTATCCGGCGCACATTAGGTTGGTACACAACGCACTTTTGATGCAATGAGTACCAGGGCTGAAACCTGTATTCGTCAAGGCGGCAACCGGGTAGAGGTAAAAGCAGCACAGTAAATTCATTTCAGAGGAACCAAAGACAAACCAAGCAGCCCTTTTCAGGGCTATCTTTTATCCCAAAAAATTGTCAAGATATCAAAACTTTCTTATCGTTTTTATATTTAATTACCACCAACTACATTTATTTTTATGTCGACTAATAAACCACCATGAGAAAACATACTAGTATTTTATTCCTGATTCTTCAAGTATGTTCCCATGTCCACAACGCATCCAATCATCTCTCTAGATCAGACGCATTCCTTTTAAAAGGGATTTTTATTTACTGTGTACAGGGTGTAACAATAAAATTTATACAATTGCATTTTGGTTTCTCAGGAAAAAACTAAAAGAGGTATGGTACAAATGTTATATGCAATACAATCAGTAATATCTTGGCTAAAAGAAGACGTTTAGTTGGTTTCTTTACTAGATCGGGTTCAAAAGTTATGTCCGATTAAGTAAACATCCAGAAAACGTGTTGGGCCACTTTGCCATGTTTGCGCATATCAAGTTTGAACCACGTAGATATGCTTATCGCGCATTAAACATCAAAGAACTGACACAAAAGAATTATAAGTGGTGTTTCTTCATATAATTAACATGAACTTAATAATAATATGATATTTCTTTAAAATCTATGAAAGTCATGAAATTTCATTCAAATTATCTTATAAATAAAGTAATTTCTCATATCCCTGAGATATCATTGGTAAAACTGAGAACAGTTTTTGCATCCATAAGTACAAAACAATTTTGAAATTAAGTTCAGCTGGGCTTCTAGCTGTTCTGGGGCGACCACTATTGCCAGCATTTCTGTTAACAAATTCTACATACTTCTCAAAGTTATATGTAATTGTATGCCTTGATGGAATACGTGAGTTTGGAAAATGAGCTATAAACAAACTTATGGTTTCTGCTTGACTCCATGTGCTACACCGAATGTCACAACCATAAAAATACGCTCTTCCAACGTGAATTGGGGTTGAAGCTGCAGCCATGATTTCTAGTAAATAAGGTTGTTATGTCAGTGCTTAGTTGTGACTTTCATAAACTCAAGGAGATATTCTATTATGTAATCATTTCTACCACTTCGAATACCCAATTGTTTATAACTACCTATCGTAAGATCATCGTCCATGGTTCAACTCTACTCAGTCACTTTTGTAACATTTTAGACAAAAGTGGCCCAAGCGGTTTTAAGACTAGGATACATAATTGACCATATCTTCACTTTTATACCGTCGATTTTACTGAAACAAAGCTTAGCTGGTGGCTAAAGAAATTATCATGATAGACATATAAATATCAAAAAAACCACAAAATAATCGGCATACTTGTGTCATTCTATTTTCAAAATTGTACAAATTTTATTGTTACACCCTGTATATAGTGTGATATTTGTTATGAAAATAATAAGTTCCATTCAGGCGTGAGTGTTTATGATTGTCCCGAACTGTTGGACCATAGAATTAATGGAAAGTGTGTTGTGCATATCGTGTTCTGCAATATGAAGAACTGAGACGCAAAAAGGGCTTATACATTCGATTTTATTATGGCTACTTCGTCATTCTCTATGGTAAGAATTCTTCTTCTTCTTGTTTGCTTCATTTCAATCGTTGAAACGGCCAAGTACCTTTTTTACTCCACGGATAATGGTAGTTCTGGATTCAATGCAAAATTTGTTGCCAACGCATTAGCCACAAGAGGACATGATGTTACCTTCGTTGTTCCTGAGGAAATTAGTAACCTTTTTGATGATGACGCTGAGAATACTTACAAACTGATAAAAGTCAAAGGTGGGTATCCTGAAGAATTCTATTTAGCTTTCAAAGACGCTATTGCTACTGCAGCTTTGCAAGGAAAGTTAAACGACGCATTCATCGATTTGAGTAAATTGATCATACCACCGATACGAAGATACAAGACCGCGTTATTCAATAATTCAGAACTCATGAAACAACTTCGCAATCAAACCTTCGACTTGGCATTTTTTGAGGATTTGAATATCGAATTTGGTCACATAGCGAACGCCATTAAGGTACCATACGTTTTAATGGGTCAAATGCTGACGAACCCATATATGGCATGGCTTATAAGAGCACAACGGAATCCATCTTATCACCCGGGAGATTTGTTAGACTTTGATCAACACATGGATTTTATTCAGCGACTACAGAGCACAATTGAAAACATCAAAGGCTTCCTCTCCTACTACATACTTGTGTTAATGACAGAAGTTTCGTCAGAATATCTCCAGATGAATAAACCAACATCTCAGCTATGCATGGAAGCAGAACTTATATTCGTCAGAACACACTTTGCTTTGGATTTCCCAAGACTATTACCACCTCATGTTATACCAATGGGAGGACTAATGGCAAGGCCAATACAACCTTTAAATGAGGTAATTTATTTCCACTCGGCATGCTCAATGAACTTGCTAAAATGCTATTCATGAAGTACAATGAATTTGACCTTAATTATAACCGAGGCTTTGCATACATGCAGATATTTCCCGTGTTATTTTGTTGTGGGGTGTCTCTGGTTGTAATGGCTTTTTCAAAATCCCAGTCTGGGCAGCCGCACTGTTGAAGGGCACTGGGGATGGGATCTTTGTCCTTCTGAAGTAATGGTGTCCGCGCGGTGATATAAGGTACGGATCACCCCTAATTTGTGACCAAGGGGGTGATGTGACCCAAACTGAAGGTATTGGTCAGTATGGGTAGGTTTCCTGAAAACAGTAGTACTGAGGGTGTTATCAGGGTTAACTTGAACAAGACAGTCTAGCATTGTCTAGGAAAGCAAGCCGATTGTCTTTGCAACTTTCCTGAGTAAACTTGATGCTGGCGCCAACTTGATTGATATACTTAAAAAAGTTGTCTTGTTCGTTCCGATCAATAACAACGAATGTATCATCCACGTATCTGAAGCCAGAGTCTTTGAGGTTTGCCTGGAAAATTCTTCAGGACATATTGCTCAAATTCTTCCACATGTGTAAGTCAATACCAATTGGTGAAAGGGGGATCCCATAACACAGCCATGGATATGCTTATAGTATGGTCCTTTGTACGAGGAATAGTGTTCAGACAGATATCGGCCAACCCAGACAATAATTGTTCAACATTCAGATTTGTGCGCTCGCTGAGGTTGAGGTCATTTTTAAGGGACTTGGTAACTGCTTTTAGAATATCATCCGGTGGAATGGATGTTAACAATGCGTTAACATCGTAAGATGTTATCGTTTGGTTGTAACTTAATGTCTTTGACAATATCCAAGAAAGTTTGACTGTTCTTAATGTGATGGGGGGTTTTGCTAACCAACAGAGCAAGAACCTTGTCGGCGTATTTGGCCTAATTGTAGGTGACTGCTGCTGACTAGGTCGTACAGGGATCGGATCGTGCTTATGAATCTTTGGTAAGCCATACAACGCGGGGACATTGGGTTCCGTGGGGGATTCAAACTATGCTTTTCAACATTAGTGACCGCTCCTTTAGTCCATAACTTGTTGGTAAATTCGGTGACTACTTCCTCGCCGATTACCATCACGTGACCAAACCAGTCAAATCTCTGCGCAATCTGATGACGACCCGGTGAACAGGTCACGACGAAACTAAAAAATCGTTGGTGAGTCCAGAATTTGATTCATATTATTGTCTATTTTCTACTAGCTGGATGACTCAAAACATTCATAGCCTTATACCTGCTTTTTCTAGGATCTTGATGCTTTCATCCGCCAATCAGGACATCACGGTACAATCATCTTCAATTTTAGTACCTACATGAGTGTAATGACGAACGAACAAGCTAACATCTTCATCAATGCATTTTCAAGACTCAAACAACATGTCATCATGAAGTATAAAGATGAAACGAAGCTTACTCTCCCGGACAATGTACGGAGCATGAAATGGATAGCACAGAATGATCTGTTAGGTAATTCTTGCAAGTTGTGCTAGTGTGCGGTGCGTGGTTCTTCTTTGATTATTAAGAATAACGATTAAGCATCATTAATTTGATCTCATGCGCTAGTTTGTAATGTTTGAATGTTTCTATGTTCCAGTGTACGATGCGTAAGCCTCTTCCTTTGAATTTCCGATTGCTTTTTATATACTTTTGCATTTTAATAACGTTTGGGTTATAATGTTTATATAATAATAATAGTGTTAGGTTTTCCACCCATTTGATTTTATAAATCTACTGTCTAGCCTAATATATATATATATATATATATATATATATATATATAATAAATTGAGAAGTTAAGAATACAATGTTGATTCTGTGGGGTTTTGTTTGTTTGTTTGTTTGTTTGTTTGTTTTTGTTTTGTTTTTTTAATTATTTTATTTATCATCATTTCAATTATGATTTCCTTTAGGTCACACCAGCACCAGGTTGTTTATATCTCATTGTGGATGTAATGGCGCCTTTGAAGCGCTCTACCACGCTGTTCCTATTATATGTATTCCTCTTTTCCATGATCAATTTGCCATTGCTCAGCGTATAGTATCAAAGGGGATAGGAACCAAGCTAGATATCGTAGGATTAACCAGTGACAGGTTAGAGGGCGCTATTTCACATATGCTGAAGAATCAAAGGTTGGTGGACTTTTTGTTGATAATTTTAAATCATTGCCTTTGTAACTACCCGTATTAGTAAATCGAAATTTCATAAAGGAATCCGTGTTTCCATCGATTAGTTTCGATCAAACGGAATCGAAAAGTCACCTGTATCATCCAAATCTCCTGACACAGTTTAATATTTAAGAGCAATGAGCGCCATTTGAAGGTACATACATAACGTTCATTATCAATAATTAATCAACAATAACTATAGCATAAAGAAAAACGGGCCTAAAATAGAACCCTGCGGCACACCTGACGCCTAATAAAGTTCATATGATATTATGTCTTACCTTACCATACAGCTACCAGGATAGCATTAACCATCTGTCAGCGATTTATCGAGATGACCTCCAAACACCCATCGAACGAGTCGTCTACTGGATGGAGTTCCTAGTACGCCATGGGGGCGCTAAACATCTACGAAGCTCAGCCTATGATCTAAACATGTTCCAATATCATCTCCTTGATGTGTATCTTGTGCTGATAATAATTACCATTGCTGCCATTTTTGTTGTTCTTAAGTTTGCAAAATTCGTGTACCAAACACTTATTAAATGCAAGAAGGTATGGTCAGAGCGTGAATATTACTCGACCAAAAAGAAACCAGAATAGTGCGTACCTTTGACCAATATCTCCTAAAGAAAATAAGAAGTTTGGACCTGTTGTACATGACTTGTAATATTTTCCTTAGTTTCCATGTACATTGTAATCGCGAGTCGAGTCTTTGAAGTCTCGGGACAAGAGGTCAGTTCAGGTTGTACAGGGGTCCAAAATTAAATTGCACTGATTTTCTAAAACATTGACGCAAATTATTTAACAGTAAGAAAGAGAATATTTTGCACTATCTGCGATGCATGATAGCATGTGTTATGTTGTCAAGAGATTTTTTAAACCACGTGATGAGATGTTATTTATCTATTTATTTTTATATTTTTCTATGTTTTCTACTTTTATTTTCTATTAATTTTACTTTCTATTTATTTTACCATTTATATTGATATTTCTTTTTCTTTTTATATATTTATCTATTTATTTTCTATTATTTTTAATTTCTATTTTTTTTATTATGTTTCTAT
Source organism: Amphiura filiformis (assembly GCF_039555335.1). NCBI lineage: Eukaryota > Metazoa > Echinodermata > Ophiuroidea > Amphilepidida > Amphiuridae > Amphiura > Amphiura filiformis. Next base: position 9,915,495 of record NC_092642.1, on the reverse strand, counting down.
TCCTTTCTTCAAAAGAACACACTTTTGTCTCCTTTAAAACTAAAACCGCCATTTGGAATCGGTTCAGGGCATGGAATTACATTAAGCCTTTAAAAAAAATCGGTATTTTAAGGCGTCACTTTGCAAGAGACCTTGCGGATTAATGTGCCACTTACAATAATTTTATAAATATACAATTTCACATTCCGGAGATATCCTACTTTTACATGGTAGATGTACAAATTTACTAAGGTCCCTACAAAAAGTAGCTATGGACTAAAGTAGAAACAGCGCCACAGAAAATTTACGAGAAAAACAACAACCGAGAAAAACAACAACAGCAAGATGTAAAATGGAGGCGTCTGACCATAATTAATATATAGCTTTTTCCTCTCTAAAAATAATAGAAGAGAGTGGAAAACCCACTCTTTCAAAGTCTAAGTGATCTAAATGAAAATCTTAAAAAGGATGAGCTTTTAGTGATAATGATAATATTCTACTTTTTTCAGAGCGAACAATATAGCTGTCACGATCCTTTTAGAGTGAAATATTGGCACTCCAAAATGACTTGTCCCTTAAGGGGTCGGTTTGCACAGTATTTTGGCCTAAGCACATCAGACACACCATATTGCATTCTGAATACGAGGAATGTCCTTATGATATCAAATAAGTTTGATTTTTTTTAATCGCGATATAGGCCTAATACAAATTTTATGGCAAATTACATGTATTAAAAATTTCATTTATTTTTGATATTATATAGTCCTAGAAGTAAACTTTATAAATCTAATGATAGGCCTATGTACGTAGCTGTGAGGAAAAGTCGTCTTTCATATTAAAATTATGATCTTTTGGTCTTGAAGATATTTTTCCCAAAAAGACCTAATTTTAGGGAAAAATGTATATCTTCAAAACAAAAGATCAAAATTTTCATATGCGGGCTTTTCATCCCAGCTACATGTACACTTTAAGTAGGGCCTAATACCTACATATCATTAGATTGGTAAAGTATACTTCGAGGACTGTTGAATGTGAAAAAATATCAATTTTTAATAATTTGTCATACATTTTGCATTACATGTATATCGCAAATTTAATCAAAAATCACAATTATTTGATATCAGAAGGATTTTCCTCGCAATCAGAATATTATTGACTAATATGCAGCATGTATCAAATAGCGCCATCATTTTTAAATACGCTTAAATGTAGTGTTGCACTGATTTAGTCAACAAAGGGGCATCATCTCCCACAGGGCTTTATAACTGCTCCAACTACTGAAAACTTTCTTCAAGTCACGTCTTCCATATTTTAGCTTCATCATACATGTGACCACCTGACCTCTGATACTGTTTGTAGTCCAATATTGAAACAAAACAGACAAATTAGTACAAACTTTTTGTTTCACTAATGGTATGTACTAATTAACTTATTTAATTTTGTTAATGCATTGTTATTACAATATTGTGTATGTGTAATAGTATGTTTAAGTTAGGCTATATATTGTTTTTAATTTTTTTGTTCCCTAGGTTTTATGTTTTGTAAAGCGCCCAGAGGCTTTTTGCGTTGGGCGCTATATTAAATCTCTCATTATTATTATTATTATTATTATTATTACTAATGACAGAAGCATTAGCAAGTCAACAAAGATTAGACTCATCACCACTTTGATTTTCCCGATGCAAGTATGCATGTGAAACATGGGTGATCAATGCTGCAGATCAGAGAAGGGTTGAAGCGTTTGAGATGTGGTGCTGGAGAAAGCTTCTGCGCATCATGGACTGCCAAAAGGACAATAAGAGTGTTCGGGAGAAAGACTCACTCTTCACTCTTCAACTCAGTGATGAAACAGAAGTTACAGTATGTTGGACATGTTGCCAGGCGAGAAGAAACTTCAATCTAGAGAAAGTGGTTATGTTCAGGAAATATGAGGGGGACAGAAGCAGAGGAAGACAGAGACTCAGGTTAACAGATGGGATTATTACTTTAACTTGGCAATTTACAGCTGTTACACCAAAGCACAAGATCGACAAGAGTGGAGAAACTTCACCAGAAACTCATTATAAGTAGATCGACGACGACGACGACAATATGAAAATTTTGATCTTTTGGTATTGAAGATATACATTTTTTCCAAAAAGACCTAAACATTTCAGGTGTGTATAGAGGAAAATGTATATCTTTAATACGAAAGGTCAAAATATTCATATGATGAACGGCTTTTCATCCCAGCTACATACACTTAACTTTAAATACTATATCATTAGATTTATAAAGTTTACTTAAATGTCAAAAATATTATATTTTAATAATTTGTCATAAAATTTGTATTATATTGCAAATTTTAAAAAGTCACAATTATTTGATATCAGAAAGATTTTCCTCGTTATCAGAATGCAATTTGGTCTGATGTAAATTAAAGTATTATGTGCATGCAGCATACTAGTATATTAGATAGCGCCATCATTTTTAAATACCCTTAAATGTTGTGTTGCACTGATTTTGTCAAAAAAGGGCATCATCTCCCACAGCGCTTTACAACTGCTCCAACTACTGAAAACTTTCTTCAAGTCACGTCTTCCATATTTCATCATACATGTGATCACCTGACCTCTGATACTGTTTGTAGTCCAATATTGAAACAAAACAGACAAATTAGTACAAACCTTTGTGTCATTAGACTTGATCGTATGGTGTAGGTCAATGTACCTGCAATCCGTATGTTCTGATTTGAAACAGATTTCAAATCAAATGTTTCATAATAATTTGTTTTAACTTAATAATAGGGCCACACTAGAAACTCAACATGGCATTATGACATTGTTAGAGGCTTTGCTCATGTTTTTCTATATTAGGATTACTGTATGGTCTGTACGTAAATATGAACATATAAAAAAAAATCTTTGAGAATGGTGTCCTATTCCTAATTCCAGAAAAATAAAGCTTTTTAGGGGAGGGGTGGGGAAAGGGATCGTGATATACACAGTAAGCCCTCATCCTTTAGTTTCATCTGTAAGTCAGGGAATAAAAGTCAAATTTTATTTAGACCCACTGTTTGGTTTTTTTGGTGGGATAGGGGCCCAAAATGTATTTGCGTAAGTTATCATGATTATACCCAAAAAATATCACGAAAGACGCATGTTACAATCTCAGTTTTTTATTTGATTAGAAAAGAGAAACAAAAACACTCTTACCTGAATGTTTTAACATTTAAAAAAAGATGCACAGACCCTATCACCCGAAATTAGTCCAATTCATTCGGCTTCATTATATCCTAGCATATACAGTAAGCCAAAAAATTAAGGTACCAGCTGTGTTCACCCCTGTACAAATCAATAGGGCTTGCAATGGAGCAAACTGCAACCTTAAAATTGGCATCTTCCTTGGGTATTTATTTAAGTGTAAATATTGCAATGTGACCTTTATCCATATTATTCGGTGAAGCTAAAATGATTTAGATAATTTTTTTTTTATCCCCCAAAATATAGTGCTTTATTAATTTCTGAAAGTTTCCTGTCCTTTCCAACTTTTTTCGAATGTATTTTGACAAAGATTGTAAATGGTATGTCCCTCGTTACCACTGTATACGCAACTATAAGCTGAACGAGTACCGTAATCATGGTAATATGACAGGAGAGAAACGATTTAGATTGTTTACAAGCAAATGAACCTAAAATAACCGGTTTTAGGGCAATTATGATCCTAATTGTCTGTTTCATCAGATAACCATTGAAATGAAAACAACCCCACAATAAATCCACAAACACAGATACGATTAGTCACATTTAGTTGAATAACTCGGGTTGACTGACATTTGTCCAATTCAAGTCCTATTGTCGCTAATATTTGCAGAAAAATTGGCGATTGTTAAATGACGCCACTAACTTCCGACTTTTGCCACATCTTGATCGAAGAACACGACAATAGGACAAAAGATGAAATGGAGTGAAAGTATATAGCTTGCTTTTTAAACGGTTGTGTTTTCATTTCAACAGACCTTGTTTCTCTGTTAACTCGTCAAATTTGAGTTGGTAAAGTAACATAATAATGATATAATATGCTATCATCTTTTTATAAAAGGACGAAATTGAGTATACCCGGAATAAAGTCTATTGTTTGGATTGTTTTTGATGACATTTTAAAACCCCGTTTGTGTTTTGTCAATAAAGTTTATTCAAACATTTGGCATCGTAACAATAATTTTTGAAAACCTATAAATAAATGATTCGGTGATTTTCAATAAAGTTGATTGAAAAATCCTTGAGTTTTTGGTATCAGCTGATTTTGAATCATTGCATGTTGTTATATCTTAAAGGTGATGAGAATTTGTTTATAAGACATGCGATTACGATTTTATTTTATTCATTTTCACTTTAATGTAAGGTATACCTTACATTATATGTGAATTCTCTTTTGCATCAGCCTCCCCCCGCTGGCCACTATACAGGCAGTGGCGTAGCCAGGACTTTTTCAGGGGAGGGTGGGGGCAAGGCATTATACAGGGACAAACTTTGACGAAAATGGTCAAAATTGGCTAAAATTACAAAAAGGCCTCTCACATGGGGGGGGCAAGAGGGGCCTTCTCACATGGGGGGGGGCTGTCAAGGATTTTAAAGCCTCAGTATACTTTACTTTTTCGTCAGCATTTTTCAATGGCATCGATGGGTGGAAGTAGAAATGGCGATTTTCGTAAGTGACGAGCGAGGTCATCGTTATAGTAATAATCTATTTTCATTTTGAATATTCCAGCAATTTTGAAATAGCCGGCCTCTCCCCGGATGGTGTTATCTCTGGTTGAAGGTATAAGGGGATGTGACGGTACCTTTTCAGCAATTTTGGTATATCGATGGGTGGGTTTTCAGTGTAGACCAATGCACCATGGCCCTAAAAGTGCCCAATTAGGGTAAATTTGGGTGCTTTTTTGGGTGTTTTTGTGGAAAATTGGCATCATTCTGATGGGTAGCAAAAACAGAGAAACGTAGGTAAAGAGAAAGTCTGCGTGGCACATCCCCGTACAAAATTTTTCGAATCCCCCCCCCCGGGCCTCTCCCTATACACTGAATCTCACCCGCCCTACATCCCCAAAATATATCGTTCATTTCCATCGCTGCATGCAATAGGCCTATAGTACGAACCTAGCGTATATTGGGAAATGACTTTAAGGTGACATTACTCTTCGCGTGAATCACAGGAAACAATGTGACAGCATGTCAAGCAAAATTCTTTTAATTATACTGATTATAACACGCTAGTTTAGAAAACACCTTTGTCTTATGAAATTTTGAAATTTGATATTCAGCTTTTACGTATCACAATATTTTTCTGTTCCAATTTGTTTCATTTGTGCCGCTTTCTTTCTTTCTTTTTCTTTTTTCTTTCTTTCTTTCTTTCTTTCTTTCTTTCTTTCTTTCTTTCTTTCTTTCTTTCTTTCTTTCTTTCTTTCTTTCTTTCTTTCTTTCTTTCTTTCTTTCTTTCTTTCTTTCTTTCTTTCTTTCTTTCTTTCTTTCTTTCTTTCTTTCTTTCTTTCTTTCTTTCTTCCTTCCTTCCTTCATTCCTTTCTGGCATTTCTTTTTTTTTTTTTTCTTTTCTACTTTTATGCGTTCTTGCTTTCTTTCTTTCTCTCTCTTTCTTCCTTTTCTTTCAGGTTCTCCCCTACTTCTTCCTCTGATCTGAATGAACAATTGACCATTAACATCACGTTCATTACCACAAAAGACCGGTACCTGCAAATTACACACGTTTGATTCGTGAACTACCGTGGATTTGTTTGCTTTCTTCCAAAGGCATCGGCTTGACCATCGTCATCAAAGTGAACACGTAGACCCTCCATTGAGACCACCTTACTGTAATTAATTGTTTCTTTATGTAACACCTTGTAGTTCATATAACATTACTTAATTAAAATCATAATTCCCTGGTGTGTCAATTGTCTCACCAGGTTCGTGTATGTAATGAGTCGGCTACCTCGATTTTTGTTTTGAGGTAGTTTTATTTAATTGTATTGCAGTCACTTAATTTAATGTATTCGGGGGTGTTCCAAACATCTGTTATTGCATTATAAAATACTAATAAATATTATGTATAATATTTTACCACAGATTATAGAATTATAATCTGTGATTTTACGATGGATTTGTTGGGAGCCAATTTAACAGTATTGAGTGAGTTTCAGGCGACCCTTCTGAGTTTCCGTAGCACGTACGTATGGTCGAACTTAAGGGATGGGACATGAGCGTTTGGACAGTATTTTTGTGGGACATGAGGGCAAATCAGACATATCGAATTGCATTCTGAATACGAAGAATATCCTTCTGATATCAAATAATTTAGATTTTTTGAAATTCGCAATGTAATACAGGGTGTCCCAAAAAAAGAGGCCCCTCATTGATCCCTCTTTTTCTCCTATTTTAGATCAAGTATATGTTGGTATGTAAAGGAGCCTTTGCCCGTTAGCTTTAATAAACCGAAACAATTATTTCAATCGGCTCATAACTTTTGAAGATATGCCCTTTTAAAGAAATGTATCCGTTTTTCACTCTGTCCACGGAGAGGTTTGGCTACTTCAAAGATTGAAAAGTACATATACCATGCATGAATATAAAACATTCCTCGATGATAACTTTGTGAAATAACAACTTTATTTTAGGGAATGGGCTTTACCGGTGGGCTTATGGTTTATGGATTTTGTTAATTGTCATTAATTTGGGCGAAATTGATGTGGGATGGGACTTCTTTTGCTATACTTGCAATTACTTATGTTTTTCTCGGTTATTTTATGCCTTTTTGTTTTATTATGTTTCTTACTTTCTTACATTATTGTTTCTTGCTTTCTTTTTATTGACAACATAAGTCATTTCTCTTTTTTGGAATAAAAGGTAGCCCTGAAAAGGGCTGTTTAGTTTGGTTTTGGTTCTTTTGAAGTGAGTTTACTGTGCTGCTCTGCCCTGGTTGCCTCCTTGACGAATACAGGTTTCAGCCCTAGTCCTCATTGCATCAATTGCGTTGCTTGCGCCGGATACTTGCGAATATAGCAGTAATACATTTGCAAAGATCTTGAATTTTGCCACACATGAAGAAATCAAGTGGTGTGAGGACTGGTGATCTTGCAGGCCACTCAACAGCATGACCCATCCCAACCACTCTGTTTGCTATCGATATCCGTGAACAGAGTGAAAAACGGGTACTTGTCTTTAAAAGGAATATCTTCAAAAGTTGTGAGCCGATTGAAATAATTGTTTTGGTTTATTAAAGCTAACAATTACAGGTTTCTTTACATACCAACATATATTTGATCAACTTTTCAAAAATAGGCGAAAAAGAGGGCGCAATGAGGGGCCTCCTTTTTTTGGGACACCCTGTACATACACATTTTATGGCAAATGATTAAAAATATATATTTTTGATATTTAACAGTCCCTGAAGTAAACTTGAATAAATCTGATGATATGTACTTAAAGTGTATGTAGCTGGGATGAAAAGGCGATGATCAATTTAAAGTTTTGACCTTTCGTATTGAAGATATGGATTTTTTTCCCACAAAACACCAAAAAAAATTAGGTCTTTTTGGGAAAAAATCCATATCTTCAATATGAAAGGTCAAAATTTTCAATTGACTGTCGGCTTTTCCTCCCTGCTACATACACTTTAAGAATATATCATGTTTGGAAAATTTGGTCTTTTGGGGGAAAATGTATATCTTCAATATGAAAGGTCAAAATTTTCAATTGATCGTCCACTTTTCCTCTGTAGCTACATACACTTTAAGTACACATTAGATTTATAAAGTTTACTTCGAGTACTGTTATAATGTATCAAAATTTAAAAGATATCAAATTTTAATAACTAACTAGGCCTTGTCATAAAATTTGTATTACGTAAGTTAAAACCCAAACTAACCTTCACAAAAAAGTCATCCCGAAATAATTGACACTATAAACACTAATAAAGAAGTCGGATTTATTGTATCACATCAAAGATTAACCGTGTTATCCTTATTTTGCTTGATTACTATTACCAAATTATAAGGCTCATTAGTCGCTTGCTATTTTTTGCTACTCTCAGCTGACTCTTGGTACTGCCCACAGATTTCACGCTTACGAACATGACCAATTTTCGGCGTCCACAAGCTTATTAATATTATCATTTCTGAGGGCGACACTGACCAATCTTTCAACGTTTTTGGCTTTTTGCTTTTCATGCTTTTGGAAAGGATAAAATATGTCAAATTGTAACTGATTTGGTATATAAATTAATACAATATCACAGTGACTGTTTTATTTGTTACAAAATGCTTTGAAAACGCGCGCTTGATTTTGACCGATGATGCCTCAAGAACACCACCCCCAAACATATAGGGTTAAGTTCTAAGGTATATATAATGGGTGGGGCTATAACAGAAGTAGAAGTCAACATTAACATATTTTCGTGTTAAGATTGGGGCAAGGGTTTGGATTAAGAGAGTTATACAACTTAGGCCTTTAATTTCTACTATGTTATTATTGATCATGTTGACCCTGCAAACATTTCAAAATGTCGAGAAGCGGTCAAATTTCGATATTTTCACCAACATTTCGACATTTTTAAGAGACGATCAAATTTTGATATTTGCAAGAAAAGGTCAACAAACACCAACGCTTGGGTCAGTACAACCTGAATTCCTTACGCAGATCACTTTTTGTTTTCAAAGAAACTATTGTTGTCTTACTTGTCTAAACAAAATGGATATCAAAGACGGTGCGAAGTCGCCTCGTCCGATGGATATCCGGTCGTTCGCGTGCCGTCTGATCCCACGCACGCTCTCCTCATTAAGTTCCGAAAATTGATGATGCGGGATTAGTCAATCACTATAATCGGTAATATATTTTACAGGTTTACCGCTTCAATAAATAGAATAACATATTGAAGATTTTTTATATAACCTTATGAGTAAATTGACAAGTTCACTGTGTCATTGTACACTCGTTCATCATTATCTCCAGAACCATAAGCTTCAATTTATTTGGTTGACCATGTATGTTGACCGGGTGGCATTGGTCGAGATTGCTGTCCTGACGTGACATGATTATTAAGATCATTGATTTGATCATGTTTTCATATAAAGTTTATCATTGCTATATAGGAAGACAAAACCATTTTGTTACCATAAATTTGTAGATGAAGTTTAAAATGTTCTTCCGGATGTTTTCTTTCTATCAAATACGGTAGGTCTACTAGAATTATAGGCCTAAATATCAAAATGTAATCTAGAAATTTCAATAATTGATTTTGAAAACCGGCCAGCATCTCTCAAAATGTCCAAATTGGTCATTGTCTGCGTACGTAACCTTACGGAGGGTGTAAACAAGGCACACCACTTTGACCATTCCTATTGTTTGTGTGTGTTGATTCTCTTGCTATACGGTATAAATCGGATGTACGATGGAAATAATATACAAGGTGTCCCATAAAAAGGTTACATGTAGGAAATGAACCGCATATTCTGATGGTAGGGGGCCTACAACAAAACGATGTATATGTCCTTTTTTTAGACATTATTTAATATATTTATTCCCCTTCTCCTTCTTGTAATAATAGCTAATAATTGTCCGCAAAGTTTAAACTCCGTAGCTGAAAAGCAATTTAGCTTATGACTATGACTATGAGAGCAAGATGGCAGGGATTTAAGACTATTTATTAACATCAACAAATATTTTCACAATGTACATGTACTTTGGAACACTCGGTATTAGGTTTATGATAAGAAAAAAAAACCTGCATAGAATAGAATAACATGACAGGAAACAACAAGGCGCCTCACATTGCCTGTTTCTATTGTCTTTCTGTGTCGATTGTTTGTAAACATGACATTAAGCAGTTAAGGATGGCCTTACAAGGAACATGAGGAAGAACATTACTGCGCATCGGATGCAGCTATGGAGGCGTAGGCATAGTGTTCACCATCACGCTAAAAACACATTAGGCCTACAGATATTAATAGCCCTCGCGGTCTTCTAATTTTGGATAGAGTTCAGATATTGTCCTGGTTTTAAGGGATCTGGAATGAGCGTTTTGAGCGTTTCGACAGTATTTTTTGTGGGACATGAGAGCACATCAGACATATCGAATTGCATTCGGAATACGAAGAATGTCTTTCTGATATCATACCCCATCCCTTAATAACCAAACGAAGTTAACGTTGATATGTATGATACACCGCGCCCGGGTGTCCCAAAAAGCTTTATACATGTTGATTTTTGAAAATAATCTAAGCTAATATCCTATGTAATTTTCATGACAAATATTTATGATTTTTCAGTACCATTTTAAAACATTTGGAATCTCACAAAAATGAGTCATTATTTGCTACGACAGTTCCCATGGCTTGTAATTATAAACGTGTTGAAATAATTATATTTTGCAATTTGAACCTAGATATGTCAACCTGGTGCATGTTGCGAGTGACCATTGGTCAGACCAATATGGAGGTAAGACGTTTTCATCAAAATCAGCTATGTGTATTTCACAATCAAATATGTCAAACGAGAGTACGAGAAAGTACAAGTTGTTCAAGTAAAGTACGAGAAAGTATGGTCACCCACCTTTGCATTATAGTTTGCGGGGCCTGAGAGCACATCAGACATATCGAATTGCATTCTGAAAACGAAGATTGTCTTCTGATTAATAATTTGATTTTTTGAAATTCGCGATAATACACATTTATGGCAAATTATTAAAAAATTGACATTTTTTTTATATTTCCAAGTCCTCGAGGTAAAATTTATAAAATAATCTAAACCCGGGAAATATAATGATATAAAC